>NC_092723.1:84735898-85048207 GCF_047496885.1 Scyliorhinus torazame | reverse complement strand
CCCCTCTTCCCCCCTCCCTCTTCCCCCCTCCTCCCTCCCCCGTCTCCCTCCCACCCCCCTCTCTCCCTCACCCACCCCCCTCTCTCCCTCACCCACCCCCCCTCTCTCCCCACCCACCCCCCCTCTCTCCCTCACCACCCCCCTCTCTCCCTCACCCACCCCCCTCTCCCCTCACCCACCCCCCCCTCTCCCTCACCCACCCCCCCTCTCTCCCTCACCCACCCCCCCTCTCTCCCTCACCCACCCCCCCCTCTCTCCCTCACCCACCCCCCCCTCTCTCCCACCCACCCCCCCTCTCTCCCTCACCCACCCCCCCCTCCTCACCCACCCCCCTCTCTCCCTCACCCACCCCCCTCTCTCCCTCACCCACCCCCCCTCCTCACCCTCACCCACCCCCCTCTCTCCCTCACCCACCCCCCCCTCTCCCACACACCACCCCCCCTCTCTCCCTCACCCACCCCCCCTCTCCCACACCCACCCCCCCCCCTCTCACCCACACCCACCCCCCTCTCACCCACACCCACCCCCCCCTCTCACCCACACCCACCCCCCTCACCCACCCCCCCCACACCCACACCCACCCCCCTCTCACCCACCCACCCCCCTCTCACCCACCCACCCCCCTCTCTCCCTCACACCACCCCCCCCCCCCACACACCCCACCACCCCCCCCTCACACCCACCCCCCCCCCCTCACTCCCTCACCCACCCCCCTCTCTCCCTCACCCACCCCCCTCTCTCCCTCACCCCCCCCCCTCTCTCCCTCACCCACCCCCCTCTCCCTCCCACCACACACCCCTTCCACACACACCCCTCCTCACTCCCTCACACCCCCCTCAACCCCCCACACCCCCACACCCACCACACCCACCCCTCACCCTCACACCCCCCCCCTCCCTCCCACCACCCCCCCCTCCCACCCACACCCCCCCACACCCACCCTCACCCCCACCCTCCACCCACACCCCCCTCCCTCCCTCACCCCCCCCTCTCCCTCCCTCACCCCCCCCCTCCTCCCCACCCCCTCACCCCCCACACCCCCCCTCTCCCTCCCTCACCCCCCCTCTCCCACCCTCACCCCCCCTCACCCCCCTCACCCCCCCTCCCTCCCTCACCCCCCCCTCCCACCCTCACCCCCCCCCCTCCCTCACCCCCCCCCTCCCTCCCTCACCCCCCTCCTCTCCCTCCCTCACCCCCCTCCTCTCCCTCCCTCACCCCCCTCCTCTCCCTCCCTCACCCCCCACCTCACCCTCCCTCACCCCCCACCTCACCCTCCCTCACCCCCCTCCACCCCACCCCTCCCCCCACCACACCACCCCACCCCCCTCCCACCCACCCCCCCCCACTCCCTCCACCCCCCCCTCCACCCCCCCCTCACCCACCACAACCCCCTCTCCCTCCCTCAACCCCCTCTCCCTCCCTCAACCCCCTCTCCCCCCTCAACCCCCTCTCCCTCCCTCAACCCCCTCTCCCTCCCTCAACCCCCTCTCCTCCCTCAACCCCCTCTCCCTCCCTCAACCCCCTCTCCCTCCCTCAACCCCCCTCTCCCTCCCTCAACCCCCTCTCCCTCCCTCAACCCCCTCTCCCTCCCTCAACCCCCTCTCCCTCCCTCAACCCCCTCTCCCTCCCTCAACCCCCTCTCCCTCCCTCAACCCCCTCTCCCTCCCTCAACCCCCCTCTCCCTCCCTCAACCCCCCCTCTCCCTCCCTCAACCCCCCCTCTCCCTCCCTCACCCCCTCCCTCCCTCACCCCCCCCCTCTCCCTCCCTCACCCCCCCCCTCTCCCTCCCTCACACCCCCCTCTCCCTCCCTCACACCCCCCTCTCCCTCCCTCACACTCCCCTCTCCCTCCCTCACCCCCCCTCTCCCTCCCTCACCCCCCCCTCCCTCCCTCACCCCCCCCCTCCCTCCCTCACCCCCCCCTCCCTCCCTCACCCCCCTCCTCTCCCTCCCTCACCCCCCTCCTCTCCCTCCCTCACCCCCCTCCTCTCCCTCCCTCACCCCCCTCCTCTCCCTCCCTCACCCCCCTCCTCTCCCTCCCTCACCCCCCTCCTCTCCCTCCCTCAACCCCCTCTCCCTCCCTCAACCCCCTCTCCCTCCCTCAACCCCCTCTCCCTCCCTCAACCCCCTCTCCCTCCCTCAACCCCCTCTCCCTCCCTCAACCCCCTCAACCCCCTCTCCCTCCCTCAACCCCCTCTCCCTCCCTCAACCCCCTCTCCCTCCCTCAACCCCCCTCTCCCTCCCTCAACCCCCTCTCCCTCCCTCAACACCCTCTCCCTCCCTCAACCCCCTCTCCCTCCCTCAACCCCCTCTCCCTCCCTCAACCCCCTCTCCCTCCCTCAACCCCCCTCTCCCTCCCTCAACCCCCCCTCTCCCTCCCTCAACCCCCCCTCTCCCTCCCTCAACCCCCCCTCTCCCTCCCTCAACCCCCCCTCTCCCTCCCACCACCACCCCCACACCCCCCTCTCTCCCTCCCAACCCCCCTCTCTACCACCCACTCCTCTCTCCCTCCCTCACAACCCCCTGCTCGCTTTCCCTCACACCCCCCTTCTCGCTTTCCCTCACACCCCCTTCTCTCTCCCTCCCTCACAGCCCCCTCTCTCCCTCCCTCACACCCACCTTCTCTCTCCCTCCCTCACAGCCCCCTCTCTCCCTCAATCACAACCCCCTGTCTCCCTCCCTCACAACCCCCTGTCTCCCTCCCTCACAACCCCCTCTCTCCCTCACAACCCCCTCTCCCTCCCTCCCTCACAACCCCCTCTCCCTCCCAACCCCCTCTCTCCCTCCCTCACAACCCCCTCTCTCCCTCCCTCACAACCCCCTCTCTCCCTCCCTCACAACCCCCTCTCTCCCTCACACCACCCCCCCCACACCCCCTCTCTCCCTCCCATCCCCCTCTCCCACCCACTCCTCTCTCCCTCCCTCACACCCCCTCTCCCTCACAACCCCCTTCTCGCTTTCCCTCACACCCCCTTCTCGCTTTCCCTCACACCCCCCTTCTCGCTTTCCCTCACACCCCCCTTCTCTCTCCCTCCCTCACACCCCCCTCTCTCCCTCCCTCACACCCCCCTCTCTCCCTCCCTCACACCCCCCTCTCTCCCTCCCTCACACCCCCCTCTCCCTCACACCCCTCTCCCTCCCTCAACCCCCTCTCTCCCTCCCACCACCCCCCCACACACCCCTCTCTCCCTCCCATCCCCCCCTCTCCTCTCTCCCTCCCTCACACCCCCTCTCCCTCACACCCCCTTCTCGCTTTCCCTCACACCCCCTTTCTCGCTTTCCCTCACACCCCCTTTCTCACTTTCCCTCACACACCCCCTTCTCTCTCCCTCCCTCACACCCCCCTCTCTCCCTCCCTCACACCCCCCTCTCTCCCTCCCTCACACCCCCCTCTCTCCCTCCCTCACACCCCCCTCTCTCCCTCCCTCACACCCCCCTCTCCCTCCCTCACACCCCCCTCTCTCCCTCCCTCACACCCCCCTCTCTCCCTCCCTCACACCCCCCTCTCTCCCTCCCTCACACCCCCCTCTCTCCCTCCCTCACACCCCCCTCTCTCCCTCCCTCACACCCCCCTCTCTCCCTCCCTCACACCCCCCTCTCTCCCTCCCTCACACCCCCCTCTCTCCCTCCCTCACACTCCCCTCTCTCCCTCCCTCACACCCCCCTCTCCCTCCCTCACACCCCCCCCTCTCCCTCCCTCACACCCCCCTCTCTCCCTCCCTCACACCCCCCTCTCTCCCTCCCTCACACCCCCCTCTCTCCCTCCCTCACACCCCCCTCTCTCCCTCCCTCACACCCCCCTCTCTCCCTCCCTCACACCCCCCTCTCTCCCTCCCTCACACCCCCCTCTCTCCCTCCCTCACACCCCCCTCTCTCCCTCCCTCACACCCCCCTCTCTCCCTCCCTCACACCCCCCTCTCTCCCTCCCTCACACCCCCCTCTCTCCCTCCCTCACACCCCCCTCTCTCCCTCCCTCACACCCCCTCTCCCTCACAACCCTTCTCGCTTTCCCTCACACCCCTTCTCGCTTTCCCTCACACCCCCCCTTCTCTCTCCCTCCCTCACACCCCCTCTCCCTCACAACCCCCTTCTCGCTTTCCCTCGCACCCCCCTCTCTCCCTCCCTCGCACCCCCCTCTCTCCCTCCCTCGCACCCCCCTCTCTCCCTCCCTCGCACCCCCCTCTCTCCCTCCCTCGCACCCCCCTCTCTCCCTCCCTCGCACCCCCTCTCTCCCTCCCTCGCACCCCCCTCTCTCCCTCCCTCGCACCCCCCTCTCTCCCTCCCTCGCACCCCCCTCTCTCCCTCCCTCGCACCCCCCTCTCTCCCTCCCTCGCACCCCCCTCTCTCGCACCCCCCTCTCTCCCTCCCTCGCACCCCCCTCTCTCCCTCCCTCGCACCCCCCTCTCTCCCTCCCTCGCACCCCCCTCTCTCCCTCCCTCGCACCCCCCTCTCTCCCTCCCTCGCACCCCCCTCTCTCCCTCCCTCGCACCCCCCTCTCTCCCTCCCTCGCACCCCCCTCTCTCCCTCCCTCGCACCCCCCTCTCTCCCTCCCTCGCACCCCCCTCTCTCCCTCCCTCGCACCCCCCTCTCTCCCTCCCTCGCACCCCCCTCTCTCCCTCCCTCGCACCCCCCTCTCTCCCTCCCTCGCACCCCCCTCTCTCCCTCCCTCGCACCCCCCTCTCTCCCTCCCTCGCACCCCCCTCTCTCCCTCCCTCGCACCCCCCTCTCTCCCTCCCTCGCACCCCCCTCTCTCCCTCCCTCGCACCCCCCTCTCTCCCTCCCTCGCACCCCCCTCTCTCCCTCCCTCGCACCCCCCTCTCTCCCTCCCTCGCACCCCCCTCTCTCCCTCCCTCGCACCCCCCTCTCTCCCTCCCTCGCACCCCCCTCTCTCCCTCCCTCGCACCCCCCTCTCTCCCTCCCTCGCACCCCCCTCTCTCCCTCCCTCGCACCCCCCTCTCTCCCTCCCTCGCACCCCCCTCTCTCCCTCCCTCGCACCCCCCTCTCTCCCTCCCTCGCACCCCCTCTCTCCCTCCCTCGCACCCCCCTCTCTCCCTCCCTCGCACCCCCCTCTCTCCCTCCCTCGCACCCCCCTCTCTCCCTCCCTCGCACCCCCCTCTCTCCCTCCCTCGCACCCCCCTCTCTCGCACCCCCCTCTCTCCCTCCCTCGCACCCCCCTCTCTCCCTCCCTCGCACCCCCCTCTCTCCCTCCCTCGCACCCCCCTCTCTCCCTCCCTCGCTCCCCCCTCTCTCCCTCCCTCGCTCCCCCCCTCGCACCCCCCTCTCCCTCCCTCGCACCCCCCTCTCTCCCTCCCTCGCACCCCCCTCTCTCCCTCCCTCGCACCCCCCTCTCTCCCTCCCTCACACCCCCCTCTCTCCCTCCCTCACACCCCCCTCTCTCCCTCCCTCACACCCCCCTCTCTCCCTCACACCCCTCTCCCTCTCTCCCTCCCTCAACCCCCTCTCTCCCTCCCTCCCACCCCCCCCCCCACACACCCCCCTCTCCCTCCCATCCCCCCTCTCCACTCTCCTCTCTCCCTCCCTCACACCCCCTCTCCCTCACACCCCCTTCTCGCTTTCCCTCACACCCCCTTTCTCACTTTCCCTCACCCCCCCCTTCTCTCTCCCTCCCTCACACCCCCCTCTCTCCCTCCCTCACACTCCCCTCTCTCCCTCCCTCACACTCCCCTCTCTCCCTCCCTCACACTCCCCTCTCTCCCTCCCTCACACTCCCCTCTCTCCCTCCCTCACACCCCCCTCTCTCCCTCCCTCACACCCCCCTCTCTCCCTCCCTCACACCCCCCTCTCTCCCTCCCTCACAACCCCCACAACCCCCTCTCTCCCTCCCATCCCCCCTCTCCTCTCTCCCTCCCTCACACCCCCTCTCCCTCACAACCCCCTTCTCGCTTTCCCTCGCACCCCCCTCTCTCCCTCCCTCGCACCCCCCTCCCTCCCTCGCACCCCCCTCTCTCCCTCCCTCGCACCCCCCCTCTCTCCCTCCCTCGCACCCCCCTCTCTCCCTCCCTCGCACCCCCCTCTCTCCCTCCCTCGCACCCCCCTCTCTCCCTCCCTCGCACCCCCCTCTCTCCCTCCCTCGCACCCCCCTCTCTCCCTCCCTCGCACCCCCCTCTCTCCCTCCCTCGCACCCCCCTCTCTCCCTCCCTCGCACCCCCCTCTCTCCCTCCCTCGCACCCCCCTCTCTCCCTCCCTCGCACCCCCCTCTCTCCCTCCCTCGCACCCCCCTCTCTCCCTCCCTCGCACCCCCCTCTCTCCCTCCCTCGCACCCCCCTCTCTCCCTCCCTCGCACCCCCCTCTCTCCCTCCCTCGCACCCCCCTCTCTCCCTCCCTCGCACCCCCCTCTCTCCCTCCCTCGCACCCCCCTCTCCCTCCCTCGCACCCCCCTCTCCCTCCCTCCCTCGCACCCCCCTCTCCCTCCCTCGCACCCCCCTCCCTCGCACCCCTCTCTCTCCCTCCCTCGCACCCCCCTCTCTCTCTCCCTCGCACCCCCCTCTCTCTCTCCCTCGCACCCCCCTCTCCACCTCCCTCGCACCCCCCACTCCACCTCCCTCGCACCCCCCTCTCTCCCTCCCTCGCACCCCCCTTTCCCTCCCTCGCACCCCCCCTCTCCCTCCCTCGCACCCCCCCTCTCCCTCCCTCGCACCCCCCCTCTCCCTCCCTCGCACCCCCCCCTCTCTCCCTCCCTCGCACCCCCCTCTCTCCCTCCCTCGCACCCCCCTCTCTCCCTCCCTCGCACCCCCCTCTCTCCCTCCCTCGCACCCCCCTCTCTCCCTCCCTCGCACCCCCCTCTCTCCCTCCCTCGCACCCCCCTCTCTCCCTCCCTCGCACCCCCCTCTCTCCCTCCCTCGCACCCCCCTCTCTCCCTCCCTCGCACCCCTCTCTCACACCCCTCTCCCTCCCTCACACCCCTCTCCCTCCCTCACACCCCCCTCCCTCCCTCACACCCCCCTCCCTCCCTCACACCCCCCTCCCTCCCTCACACCCCCCTCCCTCACCCCCCCTCCCTCACCCCCCCTCCCTCACCCCCCCTCCCTCACCCCCCCCTCCCTCCCTCTCCCCCCCTCCCTCCCTCCCACACCCCTCTCCCTCCCTCACACCCCCCTTCTCCCTCCCTCACACCCCCCCCCTTCTCCCTCCCTCACACACCCCCCCTTCTCCCTCCCTCACACACCCCCCCCTTCTCCCTCCCTCACACACCCCCCCTCTCTCTCTTTCCCTCACCCCCCCCGCCCCCCCTCTCTCTTTCCCTCACCCCCCCCCTCTCTCTCTTTCCCTCACCCCCGCCCCCCCTCTCTCTTTCCCTCACCCCCGCCCCCCCCTCTCTCTCTTTCCCTCACCCCCGCCCCCCCCCTCTCTCTTTCCCTCACCCCCGCCCCCCCCTCTCTCTCTTTCCCTCACCCCCCGCCCCCCCCTCTCTCTTTCCCTCACCCCCGCCCCCCCCTCTCTCTTTCCCTCACCCCCGCCCCCCCTCTTTCCCTCACCCCCGCCCCCCCTCTCTCTTTCCCTCACCCCCGCCCCCCCCTCTCTCTTTCCCTCACCCCCGCCCCCCCCCTCTCTCTCTTTCCCTCACCCCCGCCCCCCCTCTCTTTCCCTCACCCCCGCCCCCCCCTCTCTTTCCCTCACCCCCGCCCCCCCCCTCTCTCTTTCCCTCACCCCCGCCCCCGCTCTCTCTTTCCCTCACTCCCCCTCTCTCTTTCCCTCACCCCCGCCCCCCCCTCTCTCTCTTTCCCTCACCCCCGCCCCCCCTCTCTCTCTTTCCCTCACCCCCGCCCCCCCTCTCTCTCTTTCCCTCACCCCCGCCCCCCCCTCTCTCTCTTTCCCTCACCCCCGCCCCCCCCTCTCTCTCTTTCCCTCACCCCCGCCCCCCCCTCTCTCTCTTTCCCTCACCCCCGCCCCCCCTCTCTCTTTCCCTCACCCCCGCCCCCCCCTCTCTCTCTTTCCCTCACCCCCGCCCCCCCTCTCTCTCTTTCCCTCACCCCCCCCTCTCTCTCTTTCCCTCACCCCCACCCCGCCCCCCCCTCTCTCTCTTTCCCTCGCCCCCCCCTCTCTCTCTTTCCCTCGCCCCCCCCCTCTCTCTTTCCCTCGCCCCCCCTCTCTCTTTCCCTCACCCCCACCCCGCCCCCCCCTCTCTCTCTTTCCCTCACCCCCACCCCGCCCCCCCCTCTCTCTCTCTTTCCCTCACCCCGCCCCCCCCTCTCTCTCTTTCCCTCACCCCCACCCCGCCCCCCCCCTCTCTTTCCCTCGCCCCCCCCCTCTCTCTCTCTTTCCCTCACCCCCACCCCGCCCCCCCCTCTCTTTCCCTCACCCCCACCCTGCCCCCCCCTCTCTCTCTTTCCCTCACCCCCACCCCCTCTCTCTCTTTCCCTCACCCCCACCCCGCCCCCCCTCTCTCTCTTTCCCTCACCCCCACCCCGCCCCCCCCTCTCTCTTTCCCTCGCCCCCCCCCTCTCTTTCCCTCACCCCCGCCCCCCCTCTCTCTCTTTCCCTCACCCCCCCCTCTCTCTCTTTCCCTCACCCCCCCCTCTCTCTCTTTCCCTCACCCCCCCCCTCTCTCTCTTTCCCTCACCCCCCGCCCCCCCCTCTCTCTTTCCCTCACCCCCCGCCCCCCCCCTCTCTCTTTCCCTCACCCCCCCCGCCCCTCTCTTTCCCTCACCCCCCCCGCCCCTCTCTCTCTTTCCCTCACCCCCGCCCCCCCCTCTCTCTCTTTCCCTCACCCCCCACCCCCCCCTCTCTCTTTCCCTCACCCCCGCCCCCCTCTCTCTCTCTCTTTCCCTCACCCCCGCCCCCCTCTCTCTCTCTTTCCCTCACCCCCGCCCCCCCCCCTCTCTCTCTTTCCCTCACCCCCGCCCCCCCCTCTCTCTCTCTCTTTCCCTCACCCCCCGCCCCCCCCTCTCTCTCTCTTTCCCTCACCCCCCGCCCCCCCCTCTCTCTCTCTTTCCCTCACCCCCCGCCCCCCCCTCTCTCTCTCTTTCCCTCACCCCCCGCCCCCCCCTCTCTCTCTTTCCCTCACCCCCCGCCCCCCCCTCTCTCTCTTTCCCTCACCCCCCGCCCCCCCCTCTCTCTCTCTCTCTCTTTCCCTCACACCCACCCCCCCTCTCCTCTCTCTTTCCCTCACACCCACCCCCCCTCTCCTCTCTCTTTCCCTCACACCCACCCCCCCCTCCTCTCTCTTTCCCTCACACCCACCCCCCCTCTCTCTTTCCCTCACACCCACCCCCCCCTCTCTCTTTCCCTCACACCCACCCCCCCCTCTCTCTTTCCCTCACACCCACCCCCCCTCTCTCTTTCCCTCACACCCACCCCCCCCTCTCTCTTTCCCTCACACCCACCCCCCCCTCTCTCTTTCCCTCACACCCACCCCCCCCTCTCTCTTTCCCTCACACCCACCCCCCCCTCTCTCTTTCCCTCACACCCACCCCCCCCTCTCTTTCCCTCACACCCACCCCCCCCTCTCACCCACCCCCCCCTCTCACCCACCCCCCCCTCTCTCTTTCCCTCACACCCACCCCCCCTCTCTTTCCCTCACACCCACCCCCCCCCTCTTTCCCTCACACCCACCCCCCCCTCTCACCCACCCCCCCCTCTCTCTTTCCCTCACACCCACCCCCCCTCTCTCTTTCCCTCACACCCACCCCCCCCTCTCTCTTTCCCTCACACCCACCCCCCCCTCTCTCTCTTTCCCTCACACCCACCCCCCCCTCTCTCTTTCCCTCACACCCACCCCCCCTCTCTCTTTCCCTCACACCCACCCCCCCTCTCTCTTTCCCTCACACCCACCCCCCCCCTCTCTCTTTCCCTCACACACCCACCCCCCCCCTCTCTCTTTCCCTCACACCCACCCCCCCCTCTCTCTTTCCCTCACACCCACCCCCCCCTCTCTCTTTCCCTCACACCCACCCCCCCCTCTCTCTTTCCCTCACACCCACCCCCCCTCTCTCTTTCCCTCACACCCACCCCCCCCTCTCTCTTTCCCTCACACCCACCCCCCCTCTCTCTTTCCCTCACACCCACCCCCCCTCTCTCTTTCCCTCACACCCACCCCCCCTCTCTCTTTCCCTCACACCCACCCCCCCTCTCTCTTTCCCTCACACCCACCCCCCCCCTCTCTCTTTCCCTCACACCCACCCCCCCCCCTCTCTCTTTCCCTCACACCCACCCCCCCTCTCTCTCTTTCCCTCACACCCACCCCCCCTCTCTCTCTTTCCCTCACACCCACCCCCCCTCTCTCTCTTTCCCTCACACCCACCTTACTCTCAAACCCTCGTACCTCCCTTGTACCTCACTCTGTTTTGACGGTTATCTTCCCGCCACTTGCGCCTGCTCACGTGGCGGATGGTTGCGTCCATAGCCATGGACGCTGAGCACCGCCGGATCAATCGCCTCAATTACCTTGTTGAGATGGAGGTCGCTCACGCCGTCCCCCTCACCTAACCCGCCCCGCCTGTCTCGCCAGTCGCTGTGGGAAATCGCAGGCACTATATCACCTGGCGGACCTGCGCCGGAGCGGGAAAGGGGTAAACAGTCCGGCTGCGCGCGCGGCTGTTGCAGCCAATGAGCAGCAGCGCAATGGGACACCTGCCGGACCGGTGCCAAACAGCCGGCGGGTCTGCGGCCGCCATTTTGGGCTGAGCTGGGACTCCATCTTGTGAAACATGAACAGAGCCGGACAGTGCGGCCCGGAGGCAGAGCCAGCCAGTGCGGCCCTGAGGGCGGAAGCACACATCAGCATTCACCACATCATTGGTCAGAGCTGATATTTCACCAAACCGTCGGCCAGACCCGATCATTTACCTGATCATTGAGCAGACCCGGTCATTCACCAGATCGAAAGAGAAACTGCTGGAAAATCTCAGCAGGTCTGGCAGCATCTGTAGGGAGAGACAAGAGCGAACGTTTCGAGCCCAGTAACTCTTTGTCAAAGCGGTGCTGAGTCACTGGACTCAAAACGTTCCCTCTTTTCTCTCTCTCCAGATGCTGCCAGACCTGCTGAGATTTTCCAGCATTTTCTCTTTAGTTTCAGATTCCAGCATCCACAGTAATTTGCTTTTATCCATTCACCAGATCATTGAGCAGACCAGATCAAGCGCCAACAAGCTTTCACATGCCTCCAATTTCAGTCACAAACACACTGATTGCTATTACAGAACTCCGCGTTGCTCTGTTCCATTAAACATCACTACACTTGTGAAGAATTTTGACGTTATCAGAGAGATACACGAAGCAACTGGTGAACCACTATTATATTGTACATACTGTTCTTACTTATGGTACTTACTGTTCGTTACATGTCTGGGTTTGTCCCTGCTGGCTCCGCCCCTCGGGCTCAAGTATAAAGGTAGCTAACCTCCAGCCTTGCCCTCATTCTGGGACCGGCTGCCAGCAGGTGTCTTTTAGCTGATTAAAGCCACAGTTTACTCTTCCTACTCTCTATCGTCATTGATGGTATATCAATTTACCCAGCTAAAATTTTAAGATGGATCCACCACTCAAGCCTGATCGCCTGGAGCTAGACCCCCAAGCAGCCGACGCCACTGCCACGTTTGGACACTGGTTAAACTGCTTCGAATCTTACATCGATTCCTCCGCTGCCGCTGAGACCCACAATCTGCGAGTCCTCAACTCCCGGGTGAGCCCGCAAGTTTTTCTTCTTATCAGAGACGCTACCTCGTCGGAGGATGCGATAACGCTGTTGAAGGGGCAGGATGTTAAGGAAATCAACGAGGTGTACACTAGGCATCTTGCCACGAGGCGACAGCGCCCCGGAAAATCGCAAGCTGAATTTCTGAGCGCCTTGCGGGTACTAGGATGGAACTGCTGATCCGGGACGCCTATGTCGCAGGCATAAAATCTAATTACATCCGCCAGCGCCTACTAGAACGGGATACACTCGACCTCCAAGACACAGTACAACTCTCGGAATCGTTGGAAGTGGCCTTCCATAACATGGATGCCTACACCTCCGACCACACAGCACCCTCATGGACGTTGTGGGCACCGCCATCACCCGACCCAGAGGCTCCGCAAACCTGTGCCGCGCAGCGACCCACCAACTCCGGAGGCCCGAAATGTTACTTCTGTGGCCAGGGTAAGCACCCCAGACAACGCTGCCCAGCAAGGAGCGCAATCTGCAACGGGTACGGAAAGAAGGGCCACTTCTCTAAAGTCTGCCAGGCCCGACCTGTTTCTAAACCCAGCAGCGCTGCGTGTAGCTCACTGCCCCCATCTTCCACGTCATCCACCACGTGGGGGCCGCCATCTTCAACGCCACCTGACACGTGGGGGCCGCCATCTTGGAATCACCCTGCCGCCTCCCGGAACCCCTGCAAACCAGATAGTACGCTGGCCTCCCTACCCTCGATCAGCCCACCCACCTTCCGAAGCTCGCCTCCATCACCCTCGACCAATCCCGACCTCATCACCTCACTAAATCCATGATGGCCATCCGGTTGAACGACCATGAGACGACCTGCCTCTTCGACTCTGGGAGCACGGAGAGTTTCATTCACCTAGATACGGTACGGCATTGCTCCCTCCCAATTTTACCTGCCACCCAGAAAATCTCCCTGGCTTCCGAATCACATTCCGTGAAAGTCCGTGGGTACTGTGTCGCAAACCTGACAGTACAGGGCGTTGAGTACAAAAATTTCAAGCTCTATGTCCTCCCCCAACTCTGTGCTGCCTGACTACTAGGTCTAGGTTTCCAATGCCACCTCAAAAGTCTTACCTTGGAGTTCGATGGACCCCTGCCCCCACTCACCGTCTGTAGCCTCTCGACCCTTAAGGTCGCCCCACCCCCGCTCTTTGCTAACCTCACCCCGGACTGTAAGCCCGTCGCCACTAGGAGCAGACAATACAGTGCTCGGGACAAGGCCTTTCAGGTCGGAGGTCCAGCGACTCCTGCGGGAAGGGATCATAGAGGCCAGTCCTAGCCCCTGGAGAGCATCCAGTCGTCAAAACTGGGGAGAAACACCGGATGGTCATCGACTACAGTCAGACCATCAACCGGTACACGCAGCTCGATGCGTACCCTCTCCCCCGCATATCTGACATGATCAACAGATTGCGCAGTACCGAGTCTTCTCCACTATTGACTTGAAGTCCGCGTACCACCAGCTTCCTATCCGCCCGGAGGACCGCCAATACACTGCCTACGAGGCAGATGGCCACCTCTACCACTTCCTCAGGGTCCCCTTCGGCGTCACCAATTGAGTCGCGGTCTTCCAACAGGAGATGGACCAAATGGTTGACCAGTACGGGCTGCGGGCCACGTTCCCGTATCTGGGTAATGTCACCATCTGCGGCCATGACCAGCAGGACCATGACACTAACCTCCAACATTTCCTCCACACCGCCAAGCTCCTTAACCTAACATACGATAAGGAGAAATGCATTTTCCGCACAACCCGCCTCGCCATCCTTGGACTTTGCTGAGTGCTGAATTTGGTGCATTTGAGTGCTATAGTGAGAGTTTGGTGACTGAGGGAGTATAAGGCTTCATTTTTATCTAAAGTCCAGTCTTTCTTTTATTTAGTTAATTAACTTAAAAGTTGCTGTTTGGTTTAGAAGAAGGTGAATTTTCAATCAGCTTTAAACAAAGATTCTACTTGTAGATACTTGCAGCTGGAGCTTGTTAATTTGTCAATTGGATTAGGCCAGTTTTCAGAGGCTAGATTCACAGTATAAAAGTGACCCCCTACAGTGCAGACTTTGTTTGCACTGAGTGCTGAATTTGGTGCATTTGAGTGCTATAGTGAGAGTTTGGTGACTGAGGGAGTATAAGACTTCATTTTTATCTAAAGTCTAGTCTTTCTTTTATTTAGTTAATTAACTGAAAAGTTGCTGTTTGGTTTAGAAGAAGGTGAATTTTCAATCAGCTTTAAACAAAGGTTCTACTTGTCGGTACTTGCAGCTGGAGCTTGATAATTTGTTAATTGGATTAGGCCAGTTTTCAGAGGCTAGATTCACAGTATAAAAGTGATCCCCTACAGTGCAGACTTTGTTTGCACTGAGTGCTGAATTTGGTGCATTTGAGTGCTATAGTGAGAGTTTGGTGACTGAGGGAGTATAAGGCTTCATTTTTATCTAAAGTCCAGTCTTTCTTTTATTTAGTTAATTAACTTAAAAGTTGCTGTTTGGTTTAGAAGAAGGTGAATTTTCAATCAGCTTTAAACAAAGGTTCTACTTGTAGGTACTTGCAGCTGGAGCTTGTTAATTAGTTAATTGGATGAGGCCAGTTTTCAGAGGTTAGTTTCACAGTATAAAAGTGATCCCCTACAGTGCAGACTTTGTTTGCACTGAGTGCTGAATTTGGTGCATTTGAGTGCTGTAGTGAGAGTTTGGTGACTGAGGGAGTGCTGAATTTGGTGCATTTGAGTGCTATAGTGAGAGTTTGGTGACTGAGGGAGTGCTGAATTTGGTGCATTTGAGTGCTATAGTGAGAGTTTGGTGACTGAGGGAGTGCTGAATTTGGTGCATTTGAGTGCTATAGTGAGAGTATGGTGACTGAGGGAGTTAGGTGAGGAGGGAGTAAGGCGCTCCTTTCATTTTGTTTCCTACATTTCTGCAAAGAGCGAGAAGGGAGCCAGGAGTTTACAGAGAGTGCAGCTGACTGGGAGCAGAGTCGGAGGGCGGAGATCCAGTTGGTCCACAGGGCAGCTATATTCAGTAAGGTAAGAGGGGATGGAGGCTGGGCCAGTTGCATGCTCCTCCTGTAGGATGTGGGTGGTGAGGGATACCACCGGTGTCCCCGCTGACTATACCTGCGGGAAGTGCACCCAACTCCAGCTCCTCAAAGACCGTGTTAGGGAACTGGAGCTGAAGCTGGATGAACTCCGGAACCTCCGGGAGGCAGAGGGGGTGATAGAGAAGAGTTACAGGGAGGTAACCACACCCAAGGTACAGGTCAAGAGTAACTGGGTTACAGTCAGGGGAAAGAAAACAAACAGGCAGACAGTGCAGGGATCCCTCGTGGCCGTTCCCCTTCAAAACAAGTATACCGTTTTGGATGCTGTTGGGGATGACCTACTGGGCGAAGGCCCTAGCGGCCAGATCTCTGGCAGTGAGTCTGGCTCTGGGGCTCAGAACGGAAAGGGGGAGAATAGAAAAGCAATAGTAGTAGGAGATTCAATGGTTAGGGGAATAAATAGGAGATTCTGTGGTCGCGAGCGAGACTCCCGGAAGGTATGTTGCCTCCCGGGTGCCAGGGTCAGGGATGTCTCGGATCGTATCTTCAGGATCCTTAAGGGGGAGGGGGAGCAGCCAGAAGTCGTGGTGCACATTGGTACCAACAACGTAGATAGGAAAAGGGGTGTGGAGGTAATAAACGAGTTTAGGGAGTTAGGCTGGAAGTTAAAAGCCAGGACAGACAGAGTTGTCATCTCTGGTTTGTTGCCGGTGCCACGTGATAGCGAGGCTAGGAATAGGGAGAGAGTACAGCTGAACACATGGCTGCAGAAATGGTGTAGGAGGGAGGGCTTCAGGTATTTGGATAATTGGAGTGCATTCTGGGGAAGGTGGGACCTGTACAAGCAGAACGGGTTGCATCTGAACCAATATCCTGGGAGGGAGGTTTTCTGGTACTCTTCGAGAGGGTTTAAACTAATTTGGCAGGGGAATGGGAACCGGATTTGTAGTCCAGCAACTAAGGTAGCCGATATTCAGGACGCCAAAGCGTGTAGTGAGGCAGTGGGGAAGGGAACACTGACAAAGGAGAGTACTTGCAGGCACGGAGATGGGGTGAAGTGTGTATACTTCAACGCAAGAAGCATCAGGAATAAGGTGGGTGAACTTAAGGCATGGATCGGTACTTGGGACTACGATGTGGTGGCCATCACGGAAACTTGGATAGAAGAGGGGCAGAAATGGTTGTTGGAGGTCCCTGGTTATAGATGTTTCAATAAGATTAGGGAGGGTGGTAAAAGAGGTGGGGGGTGGCATTGTTAATTAGAGATAGTATAACAGCTGCAGAAAGGCAGTTCGAGGAGTATCTGCCCCTCGAGGAGTATCTGCCTACTGAGGTATCTGCCTACTGCCGGTGCAGACTCAATGGGCTGAATGGCCTCCTTCTGCACTGTAAATTCTATGATAATCTATGATTAATCTGGGACAAAGGTTCGGCACAACATCGTGGGCAATACGCAGCGGGGCAAGATTAAAAATGACCACATCCTAAGGTGGAGGATCGAACTCTCCACCTATAATTATGATATCTTGTATCAACCTGGGAAGCTCAATGAGCCCCCAGATGCCCAATCCCACGGTACATGTGCCAGCGCACAAGTAGACCAACTTCGGGCCCTCCGCAATGACCTCTGTCACCCGGGGGTCACCCGTTTTTTCCTTTTTATCAAGGCCCGCAACCTGCCTTACTCCATCGAGGAGGTCAGGACCATGACCAGGGACTGCCAGGTCTGCGCGGAGTGCAAACCGCAATTCTATCGGCCGGATAGAGCACACCTGGTAAAGGCCTCCCGCCCCTTTGAACGCCTCAGCATTGATTTCAAAGGGCCCATCCCCTCCACTGACCGTAATGTATACTTTCTCAACATCATTGATGAGTACTCACGTTTCCCTTTCGCCATCCCGTGCCCTGACATGACCTCTGCCACAGTCATCAAGGCCCTGCACGGCCTCTTCACCTTGTTCGGTTTCCCCACTTACATCCATAGCGATCGGGGTTCCTCCTTCATGAGTGATGAGCTGCATCAGTTCCTGCTTAGCAAGGGCATCGCCTCAAGCAGGACTACCAGCTACAACCCCCGGGGAAATGGACAGGTGGAGAGGGAGAATGCGACGGTCTTGAAGGCCGTCCTTCTTGCCCTACAGTCGAGAAGTCTCCCTGTCTCCCGCTGGCAGGAGGTCCTTGCCGATGCGCTCCACTTCATCCGGTCGCTCCTGTGTACCGCCACCAATGTGACCCCTCATGAGAGGACGTTTGTCTTCCCCAGGAAGTCCACCTCAGAGGTCTCGCTCCCATTCTGGCTGACGGTTCCAGTGCCCGGCCTCCTCTGGAAGCATGCGAGGAGTCACAAGTCAGATCCCCTGATCGAACGGGTCCTTCTCCTCCATGCTAACCCCCAATATGCCTACGTGGCACACCATGACGGGCGCGAGGACACAGTCTCCCTTTAGGACTTGGCACCCGCAGGTTCTCCAGCGACCATCACCACTACCCCCGACTCTACACTGTCTCCCTCCGTTGCTACTCACGACTCTACACCGTCTCCCTCCATTGCTACTTATCCGGAAGACGACACGCTCCTGGATACGCAGGCCTCAACACTTCATCCAACACCAGTGTCCTCACCACAGCCGGGACTGAGGCGATCACAGCGGAAGGTCAAAGCCCCCGACAGACTCAACCTCTAATTCAACCGTCCACTTCACCCCCGCCGGACTCTTTTTTAACAGGGGGTGAATGTGGTGAACCACTGTATTATATTGTGCATACTGTTCTTACTTATGGTACTTACTGTTCTTACTGTTTGTTACATGTCTGGGTTTGTCCCTGCTGGCTCTGCCCCTCGGGCTCAAGTATAAAGGTAGCTAACCTGCAGCCCTGCCCTCATTCTGGGACCGGCTGCCAGCAGGTGTCTTTTAGCTGATTAAAGCCACAGTTTACTCTTCCGACTCTCGTCTGTCGTCATTGATGGTACATCAGAAACACATTGAATGGTCAGCATGGTGGTGCAGTGGTTAGCACTGCTGCCTCACCCGCCAAGGTCCCAGGTGTGATCCCAGCTCTGGGTCACTGTCCGTGTGGACAAAACCCCTGTGTGCGTGGGTTTTGTCCCACAACCCAATGATGTGCAGGGTAGGTGGATTGGCCATGTTAAATTGCCCCTTAATTGGAAAAAATGAATTGGATACTCTAAATTTAAAAAAAAAGAAACATATTGAATGTTGCTGGACTGGAGAAAGAGAAGAAAGGAAAATGAATACACACTTGTACACCCACTGAGAAAAGCACCATGGAAACTTACTTCAATGTGATTTTGTAAAAAGAAAATCCATAATACAAAGAGAAATGATTAACAATGAGATCTTTGATGAGGTTCCATCTCTTTTTTTTATAAATTTAGAGTACCCAATTCATTTTTCCAATTAAGAGACAATTTAGCGTGGCCAATCCACCTGTCCTGCACATCTTTGGGTTCTGGGGCGAAACCCACGCAAACACGGGTAGAATGTGCAAACTCCACACGGTAAGTGACCCAGGGCCGGGATCGAACCTGGGACCTTGGCACCGTGAACAGCTGTGCTATCCACTGCCCCACCGTGCTGCCCCAGGTTCCATCTCTGCAGCGGCCTTTGACTTTCGCCAGACCAAACGTTCCATCTGACTAAATGAAACCGCTTCATGGGACCCACCATCCAGTCATGTTACTATCCTGATTGTTGGTATTTGAATGCTTTTTGATTTAAAAGGAATCTACTGGTAAAATAAAACAATATTCTGTTTTCCAATTTATGCTACCTATCGGTATGAAATCGAACGCGAGTGGCGAGTCAGTGAAGTCGAAAACTTGGACATTTGACCAATCTGGTGAAAACTATCAGGATACCGGGATATTTCGTGAAAACCGGACATTTGGTCAACCTAACCAAGTAGCTTGTCAAGCCTGCCCCACCATTCAACATGATCATGGAAAACCTTTGGCTTTAGCTCCACTTTCCAGGCTACTCCCAATATCCCTGGATTCCCTGAGAGATCAAAAACCTGTCCCAACCTTATATATGTTCAATGATGGAGCATCCACAACCCTCTGCGGTAAATGATTCCACATTTTCACAACCCCTGAAGTGAAGAAATTTTTCTTCATATCAGTACTATCAGGAAAGCAAAGAGAGGATATGAAAAAAAATTGGCAAGAAAATCCAAAGATGTTTCACCAATACATTAAGAGCAAAAAGATAACTATAAAGAAAGGGATGTGTACAAGGTAACATATGCATATCAGGGATGTACAAGGTAACATATGCATTGGTGCAGATGTGGTTCTTAATGAGTATTTTGTCTCTCTTCACAAAAAAGAGGGATGATTCAGACATTCTAGCTAATATTGGGTACAATAAGCACAGTAAGAGAAGTAGTACTGGAGTGCTGACATCCTTGAAGGTGGACAAGTCACCAGGACCAGATAGATTCTATCCCAGGAAGCCAGGGAGGAAATAGTGGATACCCTAGGATTATTTTTCAATCCTTACTAAGATGGGCGTGTGATATGGTACGAATTAAGTAATGGCATGATGGGAAAACTGGTCAATGGGAAGACTGGTCAAAAGGTTTGAGACAATACCAGATAGACTGAAACTACTCATTCCAGCTCCCCAGGCCCAGGTAAAGAATGCTGTCCTAACCATTTTTCAGAGCTGTATGGCCATAGGCCAACTCTGCATAACTTGAAGTCTGAAAAGATCAGCGAAGGTCGAGCCATTCCAAAGCACCGGACCTCGGCAACTCCTGATAAAACTAACTCGTCATAACCCAGGGCCGTAGGAATTTAAAACAAAGATAAGTTCAGGAATAAACAAGTCTATTCCAACCTTTCAATGTTCCCTCCGAGGACTAAATAATGGTATGAGCGATATGACCAAACATGGTCTGCTCTTTGCTTCCGTTTGTATTTCCGATCAAACTCCTGACCAAACTGTTGTCACATAATCTTGATAAAGTTAATCTATAAATATTGAGCTAATTCTCCACGAAAAGTTCGGAACTTGTGACAGACTGAGCAGTTTTGTTGACTGCCCTCTGACTTCAAGTTTCAGCCATTACTGCAAGCAGTTGTTTTTGAAAATAAAGTTTATTATTCTATCTTAACGAGTGTGTTGAATTTTTCTCTCACAGAAGTGAAAATATTGACTTTCACAATTTGGCGCAAGCGAGCAGTTACCAATATCCTGAGTGAATTCCGTGGGGATCTGAAGAAGTGATCGAGCCAGACCCGGAGGAAAGAGACAGATGCCGGCACAAGGTAAGATTAACCTGGGTCTCTCTCTCTCTCTCTCGGATTAGTGGTTCGACCCCTCATCCCTGACTGAAGTAACTAAACAGGTGACGGTGCTCAAATCTAAATTGTATTTATTAAATTGTTAGTAGAGTACTGTGGGTCAGGACCCCAATTAGGTCAGGGACCTCTTGCTTGTTTTACAGGTTTAAATTTGGGTCAGGGACCCAGCAATTTGATTTGGTACCAGGGATTTTTTTTGATTGCCAGGGGCACATTATATTGACATTATGGGACAGAGTTTAGAGAAAACCGGGGGCAATTCCGCTCTATTTTTCATGTGCTCTGAAAACCCTTCTCATGAACGTAATTTACGAAAATTATCTGCAGCGCTGAACAATAAATTGGGTAACGATATTGACTTCCACAGGCGGAGTGCCAGAGGGTTGGAGGTCTGCAAAAGTTGTTCCATTGTTTAAAAAGAGCGTGAGAATGGGCCAAATAATTTATCAGCCTGTCAGTCTGACTTTGACGGTGGGCAAATTATTAGAATCAATTCTGAGAGTCAGGGTAAATATCACTAAGAAAGACTCGGATTAATCAGGTATAGTCAGCATGATTTTGTTAAGGGAAAATCATGTCTTACTAAATAGAATTTTTTGAGGAAGTAACAAGGATTGATTAGGGTAGTGCAATGGTTTCAGTAAGGTATTTGACAAGATTTGACACATGGCAGATTGGTCAGAAAAGTAAAAGCCCATGGGATACAGGGGGATATATTTTCTCATGTATTTGCTTTGTTTAGCCCCTTGTTCCGCACTGTAACCAATCACTGTTGATGTACCATTTGTCAATGTATTTTGTCGATTATTCTTTTTGTCTACTATGTACGTACTGTGTACGTTCCCTTGGTCGCAGAAAAATACTTTTCACTGTACTTCGGTACATGTGGGTATCAAACTTTTCGGAAGGACAGAGTGGATGGTAAGGGAGCTGGTGTAGCTCTGTTATTTAAGGATGACATCCGGGCAACAGTAAGGGATGACATCGGTGCTATGGAGGATGAGGTTGAATCCATTTGGGTGGAAATCAGGAATAGTAAGGCGAAAAAGTCACTGATAGGAGTAATCTATAGGCTACCAAATAGTAACATTATGGTGGGGCAGGCAATAAACAAAGAAATAACAAATGCATGTAGAAATGGTACAGCAGTTATCATGGGGGATTTTAATCTACATGTTGATTGGTTTAACCAGGTCGGTCAAGGCAGCCTTGAGGAAGAGTTTATAGAATGTATCCGCGATAGTTTCCTAGAACAGTACGTAATGGAACCTACGAGG
Organism: Scyliorhinus torazame; assembly: GCF_047496885.1. Taxonomy (NCBI): domain Eukaryota; kingdom Metazoa; phylum Chordata; class Chondrichthyes; order Carcharhiniformes; family Scyliorhinidae; genus Scyliorhinus; species Scyliorhinus torazame. The sequence goes on along the minus strand of NC_092723.1, from coordinate 85,026,904 downwards.
GAACAAGTGGTCCTACATCTGGTCCTGTGTAATGAGACAGGATTGATTCAGGATCTCATAGTTAGGGATCCTCTCGGAAGGAGCGATCACAATATGGTGGAATTTAAAATACAGATGGAGGGTGAGAAGGTAAAATCAAGCACTAGTGTTTTGTGCTTAAACAAAGGAGATTACAATGGGATGAGAGAAGAACTAGCTAAGGTAGACTGGGAGCAAATACTTTATAGTGAAACAGTTGAGGAACAGTGGAGAACCTTCCAAGTGATTTTTCACAGTGCTCAGCAAAGGTTTATACCAACAAAAAGGAAGGACGGAAAAAAAAGGGAAAATCGACCGTGGATATCTAAGGAAATAAGGGAGAGTATCAAATTGAAGGAAAAAACATGCAAAGTAGCAAAGATCAGTGGGAGACTAGAGGACTGTGAAATCTTTAGGGGGCAACAGAAAGCTACTAAAAAAGCTATAAAGAAGAGTAAAATAGCTTATGAGAGTAAACTTGCTCAGAATATAAAAGCAGATAGTAAAAGTTTCAACAAATACATAAAACAAAAAAGAGTGGCTAAGGTAAATATTGGTCCTTTAGAGGATGAGAAGGGAGATTTAATAATGGGAGATGAGGAAATGGCTGAGGAACTGAACAGGTTTTTTGGGTCGGTCTTCACAGTGGAAGACACAAATAACATGCCAGTGACTGATGGAAATGAGGCTATGACAGGTGAGGACCTTGAGAGGATTGTTATCACCAAGGAGGGGATGGGCAAGCTAATGGGGCTAAAGGTAGACAAGTCTCCTGGACCTGATGGAATGCATCCCAGAGTGCTAAAAGAGATGGCTAGGGAAATTGCAAATGCACTAGTGATAATTTACCAAAATTCACTAGACTCTGGGGTGGTCCCGGTGGATTGGAAATTAGCAAACGTGACACCACTGTTTAAAAAAGGAGGTAGGCAGAAAGCGGGTAATTATAGGCCAGTGAGCTTAACTTCGGTAGAAGGGAAGATGCTGGAATCTATCATCAAGGAAGAAATAGCGAGGCATCTGGATGGAAATTGTCCCATTGGGCAGACGCAGCATGGGTTCATAAAGGGCAGGTCGTGCCTAACTAATTTAGTGGAATTTGTTGAGGACATTAACAGTGCGGTAGATAACGGGGAGCCAATGGATGTGGTATATCTGGATTTCCAGAAAGCCTTTGACAAGGTGCCACACAAAAGGTTGTTGCATAAGATAAAGATGCATGGCATTAAGGGGAAAGTAGTAGCATGGATAGAGGATTAGTTAATTAATAGAAAGCAAAGAGTGGGGATTAATGGGTGTTTCTCTGGTTGGCAATCAGTAGCTAGTGGTGTCCCTCAGGGATCACTGTTGGGCCCACAACTGTTCACAATTTACATAGATGATTTGGAGTTGGGGACCAAGGGCAATGTGTCCAAGTTTGCAGACGACACTAAGATAAGTGGTAAAGCAAAAAGTGCAGAGGATACTGGAAGTCTGCAGAGGGATTTGGATAGGCTAAGTGAATGGGCTAGGGACTGGCAGATGGAATACAATGTTGACAAATGTGAGGTTATCCATTTTGGTAGGAATAACAGCAAAAGGGATTATTATTTAAATGATAAAATATTAAAACATGCTGCTGTGCAGAGAGACCCGGGTGTGCTAGTGCATGAGTCGCAAAAAGTTGGTTTACAGGTGCAACAGGTGATTAAGAAGGCAAATGGAATTTTGTCCTTCATTGCTAGAGGGATGGAGTTTAAGACTAGGGAGGTTCTGCTGCAATTGTATAAGGTGTTAGTGAGGCCACACCTGGAGTATTGTGTTCAGTTTTGGTCTCCTTACTTGAGAAAGGACGTACTGGCACTGGAGGGTGTGCAGAGGGGATTCACTAGGTTAATCCCAGAGCTGAAGGGGTTGGATTACGAGGAGAGGTTGAGTAGACTGGGACTGTACTTGTTGGAATTTAGAAAGATGAGGGGGGATCTTATAGAAACATATAAGATTATGAAGCGAATAGATAGGATAGATGCGGGCAGGTTGTTTCCACTGGCGGGTGAAAGCAGAACTAGGGGGCATAGCCTCAAAATAAGGGGAAGTAGATTTAGGACTGAGTTTAGGAGGAACTTCTTCACCCAAAGGGTTGTGAATCTATGGAATTCCTTGCCCAGCGAAGCAGTAGAGGCTCCTTCATTAACTGTTTTTAAGATAAAGATAGATAGTTTTTTGAAGAATAACGGGATTAAGGGTTATGGTGTTCGGGCCGGAAAGTGGAGCTGAGTCCACAAAAGATCAGCCATGATCTCATTGAATGGTGGAGCAGGCTCGAGGGGCCAGCTGGCCTACTCCTGCTCCTAGTTCTTATGTGACAATAAATCAAATTCAAATCAAATCAAATATGGTGGGTTGGATCCAGAATTGACTCAGTACCAGGAAACAAAGGGCAATGGTAGATGGATGATTTTGTGAATGGAAAGCGGTTTCCAGTGATGTTCGACAGGGCTCAGTGTTGGCCCCCTGCTGTTTGTTGTATATTTTAATAATGTGCACTTAAATGTGAAAGGCATGATTGGAAAATTTGATGACACAAAAATGAGCTGTGCAGTTGATAGTGAAGAGGATAACTGTGGACTCCAGGATGATATCAATGGTTTGGTTGAGAGGGCAGAGAAGTGGCAAATGGAATTCAATCCGGAAAAGTGTGAGTATTGCATTTTGGAAGGGCAAACTATTACCATCCCAGACCAATCCCCAACAGGTCACTGGACAAGAATCCCAATATTTTATTTTAATTTTGTAAGACAGAGGAAAGGATACCTCACTCCAGGAGTGATTTCACACAAAATAGGGATATGGGATATTGAAACAAACTTCATTGCTAACACAGTATTCAAATATCTTTAATATCGCACAAGAAAATAGCTTACGATTTGTTATGGGCGGCATGATAGCACAGTGGTTAGCACTGCTACTTCACAGCGCCAGGTACCAAGGTTCAATTCCAGCCTCGGGTGACTGGTTGTGTGGAGTTTGCACATTCTTCCTGTGTCTGCATGGGTTTCCTCTGGGTCTCTAGTTTCCTCCCACAGTCCAAAGATGTGCAGGTTTGGGGGGGCCATGCGGTTACGGGAATAGGGTGGGGGAGTGGGTCTGGGTGGGGTGCTCTATCAGGGGGGCCAGTGCAAACTCAATGGGACGAATGGCCTCCTTTTGCACTGTAGGAATTCTACGATATCCTGGGCAAGTACGCAGTCAATTCCAGCCCCACTATTCCCGGAATCACAACACAAGTGAATTAACTAATAACTTATAAAAAATCCCCAAATCTTTGGCCCCTGGCTGCTCAATAATTACAGTCACTAGGTTTGTAAGTTGAAACACAATTACTGTTTATTTATAACTAGAACAAATATGAAATATACAGCAAACACAGATGCTTAATGTCGAGCTAAAACCTGGCTCTCTTTTTAAAAAATATTTTTATTAAAGTATTTGCAAATTTTTATAATAATAACAAAAACAATAACATTGACATGGTAAAATAAACATTTCCTCACCCGACCCAATCTTCACACACCACAACCATCTAACACCTATCCGCCCGCCCCCCCTACCCCGTTTGGACTACTGCTTCTGCCAACATTTTAATTTTCCCCGAGACAGTCGACAAACGGCTGCCACCTCCAAGAGAACCCCAACATTGACCCTCTTATGGGAAACTTTATTTTCTCAAGACTGAGAAACCCAGCCATGTCACTAACCCAGGTCTCGACACTCGGGGACTTCGAGTCCCTCCACATTAAAAGGGATCCGTCTCTGGGCTGCTGGGGAGGCAAAGGCCAGAACGTCGGCCTCTTTCACTCCCTGAACTCCCGGATCTTCTGACACTCCAAAGATCGCTACCTCTGGACTCGGCACCACCCGAGTTCCTAGCACCGTGGACATTGCCTTCGTAACCCCCGCCAAAACCCTCTCAGCTTCGGGCATGCCCAGAACATGTGGACATGGTTTGCTGGGGTTCCCGCGCACCTCATCCATCTATCTTCTACCCCGAAAAACTTGCTTATCCTCGCCTCCGTCATATGTGCCTGGTGGACCACCTTAAATTGTATTAGATTAAGCCTGGCACATGAAGAGGAGGAATTGACCCTGCTTTGGGCGTCCGCCCATAGACCTGCCTCTAACTCTCCACCTAGCTTCTCCTCCCACTTGCCCTTAAGCTCCTCCACCGGGGTTTCCTCCGCCTCCAACAGATCCTGGTAGATATCCGACACTTTCCCCTCCCCCACCCAGGTACCGGACACTACTCTATCCTGTGTCCCCCGTGGCGGCAGCAGCAGGAAGTCTCGCACTTGCAAATATCTAAAACCATTCCCTGGCGGCAGTTTAAATTTATCCTCGAAAGCTTTCAAGCTGGGAAAGCTCCCATCTATAAATAGATCCCCCATCCTTCTAATTCCGGCCCTCTGCCAGCTCTGGAACCCGCCATCCAACCTGTCCGGCGCAAACCTGTGGTTGCTACAAATCAGGGTCCAGACCGTCGCACCCTCCACCTTCTTATGCCTCCTCCATTGCCCTAGATCCTCAGAGCCGCTACTACGATCAGACTTGTGGCGTATCAGGCCAGCGATAACGGCAGAGGTGCTGTTACCAATGCTCCCAAACTGGTGCCTTTACATGACGCCGCCTCCATCCGCTCCCATGTTGACCCATCCCCCATTACCCACTTCCGAATCATGGCGATGTTAGCCGTCCAGTAGTAGTTGCAGAAGTTCAGCAGCGCCAACCCGCCCTCTCCCCGACTACGCTCCAACCACATTTTCTTCTTTTCTTCACCCGCCGAGTTTTATTCGCCCATACAAAGCCCAAGATGATCTTATTCACCCGCTTGATAAAGGCCTTAGGGATGAAGATGGGGAGGCACTGAAAGACAAACAGAAATCTGGGGAGGACCGTCATTTTCACAGTCTGTACCCTCCCCGCCAGTGACAACGGGAGCATGTCCCATCTCTTACAGTCCCCCTCCATTTGCTTTACCAACCGGGATAGATTAAGCATATGCAGTGCCTCCCATTTCCGAGCCACCTGGATTCCCAGATAGCGAAAGCTCTTCCCTACCATTCTAAGCGGAGCTCTCCCAGTCTCTCCTCCTGCCCTCCAGCCTGAATCACAAACATTTCGCTCTTCCCCATGTTCAATTTATACCACGAGAAGCTGCCAAATTCCCCCAAGATCCGCATGACCTCTCCCATCTCCTCCAGCGGGTCCGAAATGTACAAAAGCAAATCGTTCGCATAGAGCAAGACCCGGTGCTCCACCCTCCCCCCGAACCAGCTCCTGTCAGTTCCTTGAAGCTCTTAGCACCATGGCCAGTGGCTCTATAGCTAGAGCAAACAGTAACAAGGAGAGCAGGCACCCTTGCCTCGTCCCTCGATGTAATTTAAAATACCCCGACTGCAGCCAGTTCGTACGCACGCTCGCTACAGGCGCCTGGTAGAGCAACCGCACCCAGCCAATAAAGCCCTCCCCAAGCCCAAATCTTCCCAGCGACTCCCATGGTACTCCCACTCCACCCGATCAAAAGCCTTCTCCGCGTCCATCGCTACCATCACCGCCGCCTCTCCTCTCTTGAGGGCATCATAATAACATTTAAAAGCCTCTGAACATTGGCCTTGAGTTGCCTGCCCTTAGCGAATCCCATCTGGTCTTCCCCTATCACCCCCGGAATGCAGTCTTCTATCCTTGTGGCCAATATCTTAGCCAACAACTTGGCATCCACATTCAAAAGCGAGATCGGCCTATATGCCCCACACTGCTCAGGATCCTTCTCGCATTTAAGAATAAGTGAAATCCAGGCCTGCGACATTGTCGGGGGGGGGGGGGGAGGATTCCCTTCTCTCCAGCCTTGTTAAACTAACAGTGGGCTCAATATCCCTGAGAACATCTTATAAAATTCCACCGGGTATCCGTCCGGCCCCGGAGCTTTGCCCGATTGCATGCTCTCCAGACCCTTGATGACTTCCTCAATCTCAATTGGGGCTCCCAGTCCCTCCACCAGATCCTCCTCCACCCTCGGAAACTCCAACCGATCCAAAAATTGCCTCATCCCCTCCACACCAGCCGGGGGTTCCGACTCACATAATTTACTGTAAAATTCTTTAAAAACGTTGTTCACCCCCCTGGGTCCAAGACCATGTTACCGTCCCTATTCTTCACTCTACCAATCTCCCTGGCCGCCTCTCTTCCTAAGCTGTTGCGCCAACAACCTACTCGCCTTTTCCCCGTACTCATAAACCACCCCCTTTGCCTTCCTCAACTGTTCCACAGCTTTCCCCGTGGTCAACAACTCAAACTCCGCCTGCAGCTTCCGCCGCTCCCTCAGGAGCCCCGCATCTGGGGCTTCCACGTATCTCCTGTCCACCCGGAGTATCTCCTTCACTAACCTGAACCAGAGGGGCACAAATATCCTGGGAGGGAAATTTGCTACGGCTCTTCGGGGGGGTTTAAACTAATTTGTCAGGGGGCTGGGAAAATGAGCTGTAGTCCAGAAGCCAGTGTCGAGAGTAGTGAGGTACTGAGGAGGGTATCAAGGTCGCAGGAGTGTACGGGCAGACAGAAAGGTGGGTTGAAGTGTATCTACTTCAATGCAAGGAGCATCCGGAATAAGGTAGGTGAACTTGGAGCATGGATTGGTACTTGGGACTACGATGTTGTGGCCATTACGGAGACATGGTTAGAACAGAGACAGGAATGGTTGTTGGAAGTTCCGGGGTAATAGATGTTTCAGTAAGAGTAAGGAAGGTGGTAAAAGAGGTGGAGGAGTAGCATTGTTAATCAAGGATAGTTTATCGGCTGCAGAAAGGCAGTTTGAAGGGGATCTGCCTACTGAGGTAATATGGGCCGAAGTTAGAAATAGGAAAGGAGCGGTCACATTGTTAGGAGTTTTCTATAGGCCCCCAAATAGTAATAGAGATGTGGAGGAAGAAATTGCAAAACAGATTATGGATAGGTGTGGAGGTCTCAGGTAGTTGTCATGGGTGACTTTAACTTTCCAAATATTGATTGAAACCTCTATAGGTCGAACAGTTCGGATGGGGCAGTTTTTGTACAGTGTGTGCAGGAGGGTTTCCTGACACAATATGTGGATAGGCCGACAAGAGGGGAGGCCACATTGGATTTGGTATTGGGTAATGAACCGGGCCAAGTGTTAGATTTGTTTGTGGGAGATCACTTTGGAGATAGTGACCACAATTCGGTGTCTTTCACTATTGCAATGGAGAGGGAAAGGGGCATACGGCAGGGCACGGTTTATAATTGGGGGGGGAGAGGGTAATTATGATGCGATTAGGCAAGAATTAGGGAGCATAAGATGGGAACAGAAACTGTCAGGGAAAGGCACAAATGAAAAGTGGAGTTTGTTCAAGGAACAAATACTGCGTATCCTTAATAGGCATGTCCCTGTCAGGCAGGGAGGAAATGGCCGTGTGAGGGAACCATGGTTCACAAAAGAGGTTGAATGTCTTGTCAAGAGGAAAAAGGAAGAGTATGTAAGGATGAAAAAACAAGGTTCAGTAGGGTCGCTTGAAGGTTACAAGGTAACACAAGGAATGAGCTGAAAAAAGGGCTTAGGAGAGCTAGGAAGGGGCATGAGAAATCCTTGGCGGGTCAGATCAAGGAAAACCCCAAGGCTTTTTACTCTTATGTGAGACATAAAAGAATGACCAGGGTGAGGGTCGGGCCGGTAAAGGACAGTAGTGGAAACTTGTGCATGGAGTCAGAAGAAATAGGAGAGGCGTTGAATGAATATTTTTCTTCAGTGTTCACAAAGGAGAGGGGCCATGTTTTTGAGGATGAGAGTGTGATTCAGGCTGGTAGGCTGGAGGAAGTAGATGTTCTGACGAAGGATGTATTAGCAATTTTGAAAAACCTGAGGGTCGACAAGTCCCCTGGGCCAGATGGGATATACCCAAGGATTCTTTGGGAGGCAAGGGATGAGATTTCAGAGCCTTTGGCTTTGGTCTTTGGGTCGTTGTTGTCCACGGGGATAGTGCCAGAGGATTGGAGAATGGCGAATGTTGTTCCTCTGTTCAAGAATGGGAATAGGAATGATCCTGGTAATTATAGGCCAGTTAGTCTTACTTCGGTGGTCGGGAAGATAATGGAAAAGATCCTGAAGGATAGGATTTATGACCATTTGGGAAGTTGCAGCTTAATCCGGGATAGTCAACACGGATTCGTGAAGGGTAGGTCTTGCCTCACAAATTTGATTGAATTCTTTGAGGAGGTAACTAAGTGTGTAGATGAAGGTAGAGCAGTTGATGTCATATACATGAATTTTAGTAAGGTGTTTGATAAGGTTCCCCATGGTCGGCTCATGAAGAAAGTAAGGAGGTGTGGGATAGAGGAAAATTTGACCAATTGGATAAGTAACTGGCTATCACAAAGAAGACAGAGGGTGGTGGTGGATGGAAAATTTTCAGACTGGAGACCAGTTACCAGCAGTGTACCACAGGGATCAGTGCTGGGTCCTCTGCTATTTGTGATTTTTATCAATGACTTGGAGGAGGGTGCTGAAGGGTGGGTCACTAAATTTGCTGATGGCACCAAGATTGGTGGAGTAGTGGATGAGGTGGAGGGCTGTTGTAGGCTGCAAAGAGACATTGATAGGATGCAGAGATGGGCCAAAAAATGGCAGATGGAGTTTAACCCTGATAAGTGCGAGGTGATTCATTTTGGTCGAAAAAATTTGAATGCGGATTACAGGGTCAACGGCAGGGTTCTGAGGAATGTGGAGGAACAGAGAGAGCTCTTGGGGTTCATGTGCACAGATCTATGAAGGTTGCCACTCAAGTGGATAGAGCCGTGAAGAAGGCTTATATTGTGTTAGCATTTATTAACAGGGGGCTTGAGTTTAAGAGCCCCGGGGTTATGCTGCAACTGTACATGACCCTGGTGAGACCACATTTGGAGTATTGTGTGCAGTTCTGGTCACCTCATTATAGGAAGGATGTGGAGATATTGGAAAGGGTACAAAGGAGATTTACCAGGATGCTGCCTGGTTTGCAGGATAAGTCTTTTGAGGAAAGGTTGAGGGAGCTAGGGCTTTTCTCTTTGGAGCGGAGGTGGATGAGAGGTGACTTAATAGAGGTTTATAAGATAATAAGGGGGATAGATAGAGTGGACGTTCAGAGACTATTTCCTCGGGTGGATGTAGCTGTTACAAGGGGGCATAACTATAAGGTTCAGGGTGGGAGATATAGGAGGGATGTCCGAGGTAGGTTCTTTACTCAGAGAGTGGTTAGGGTGTGGAATGGACTGCCTGCTGTGATAGTGGAGTCGGACACTTTAGGAACTTTCAAGCGGTTATTGGATAGGCACATGGAGCACACCAGAATGACAGGGAGTGGGATAGCTTGATCTTGGTTTCGGACAATGCTTGGCACAACATCGAGGGCCGAAGGGCCTGTTCTGTGCTGTACTGTTCGATGTTCTATGTTCTAATCTCTCCCTCTCCGCCCCTTCTCACTTCTCCCTGTGGGACCGAATCGAAATTACCTCCCCTCTAACAACCGCCTTCAGAGCTACAGATACCTCTCCCGTGTCATTTGTTTCCAAGTAGTCTGGATGGACTTATTCACCCGCCCACAGACCGCTTCATCCGCTAACAACCCCAGATCCAGTCTCCATAATGGACGTTGCCCTCTCTCCTCGCCAACCCGCAAATCCACCCAATGCGGGGCATGATCCGACACTACAATTGCCGAGTATTCCGACCCCACCACCCTGGAGTATTGGTCAGAACAAAAAAGTCAATACGAGAGTAAACCTTATGGACCTGAGAAAAAAAAGAAAACTAAGCCCTTTAATTCCTTTGCCACAGCCGGCTTCCTCCCTGACCTAGATATTGACCGATTGAATTCCGGATCAATGACCGTGTTAAAGTCCCCCCCATGATCAGGTTATGTGACTCTAAGTCCGGGATCTTACCTAACACCCGTCTCATAAACTCCACGCCGTCCCAGTACGGAGCATATATGTTCACGAGCACCACTCGTACACCCTCCAACGTTCCACTCACCATTATGTACCTACCCCCCTTATCTGACACGATTCTCCCAGCTTCGAATGCCACTCACTTACTAATCAAAATTGCTACCCCCCTGGTCTTTGAGTCCAGCCCTGAGTGGAACACCTGGCTAACCCAACCCTTCCTCAATCTCGTCTGATCTATGACCTTAAGATGTATCTCTTGTAGAATAACCACGTCTGCCTTCAGTTCCCTTAGATGCGCGAACACGCGAGCCCTCTTGACCGGCCCCTTCAGTCCTCTCACGTTCCACGTAATCAGCCTGGACGGGGGGCTTCCACCCCCCCCCCCCCCCCCCCACTGCCGACTAGCCATCACCCTTTTTAGGCCAGCCCCGGGCCCGCACACCCCGCTTTCCCGAGTATCCCCATGAGCAGCAGCCGTTCCCGACCTCCCATTTATTCCCCGACAATAGTTCCTCCCCGTCTGCAGAACAGCCTCCCCCCCCTTCTCAAAGAACAAAGAACAAAGAAATGTACAGCACAGGAACAGGCCCTTCGGCCCTCCAAGCCCGTGCCGACCATACTGCCCGACTAAACTACAATCTTCTACACTTCCTGGGTCCGTATCCTTCTATTCCCATCCTATTCATATATTTGTCAAGATGCCCCTTAAATGTCCCTATCGTCCCTGCCTCCACTACCTCCTCCGGTAGTGAGTTCCAGGCACCCACTACCCTCTGCGTAAAAAACTTGCCTCGTACATCTACTCTAAACTTTGCCCCTCTCACCTTAAACCTATGCCCCCTAGTAATTGACCCCTCTACCCTGGGGAAAAGCCTCTGACTATCCACTCTGTCTATGCCCCTCATAATTTTGTATACCTCTATCAGGTCGCCCCTCAACCTCCTTCGTTCCAGTGAGAACAAACCGAGTTTATTCAATCGCTCCTCATAGCTTATGCCCTCCATACCAGGCAACATTCTGGTAAATCTCTTCTGCACCCTCTCTAAAGCCTCCACATCCTTCTGGTAGTGTGGCGACCAGAATTGAACACTATACTCCAAGTGTGGCCTAACTAAGGTTCTATACAGCTGCAACATGACTTGCCAATTCTTATACTCAATGCCCCGGCCAATGAAGGCAAGCATGCCGTATGCCTTCTTGACTACCTTCTCCACCTGTGTAGCCCCTTTCAGTGATCTGTGGACCTGTACTCCTAGATCTCTTTGACTTTCAATACTCTTGAGGGTTCTACCATTCACTGTATATTCCCTACCTGCATTAGCCCTTCCAAAATGCATTACCTCACATTTGTCCAGGTTAAACTCCATCTGCCATCTCTCCGCCCAAGTCTCCAGACAATCTAAATCCTGCTGTATCCTCAGACAGTCCTCATCGCTATCCGCAATTCCACCAACCTTTGTGTCGTCTGCAAACTTACTAATCAGACCAGTTACATTTTCCTCCAAATCATTTATATATACTACAAAGAGCAAAGGTCCCAGCACTGATCCCTGTGGAACACCACTGGTCACAGCCCTCCAATTAGAAAAGCATCCCTCCATTGCTACTCTCTGCCTTCTATGGCCTAGCCAGTTCTGTATCCACCTTGCCAGTTCACCCCTGATCCCGTGTGACTTCACCTTTTGTACTAGTCTACCATGAGGGACCTTCTCCTCCCCCCGAACAGCACCAGAAACATCATCCCCCAGGTCAGGTACCAGTTTAACACTTGCTCACCCCCCACTGCGCTTCTGAGAGTCAGCTGACCCATGCTGATCCCAATAACCTCCGCCCCTGGCGCCAAACAGTCTGTCTCCGTATTGTTCGAACCTTTCCCCCACATGTATAAATCTTTTAACAGCATCACATTCCCCAGTAAGTAAACAGCAGCAAAAAACAAAACAAACAAAAAAGATGCAATTAACAGAAACCAGTGAAGAGATAGTCCCTTAAGACGAAACCCAATCTCCCAAAGAAAAGCTCTATCTTGAAGACCCTCCTCCCCCCCACATCAAATTCCTGCAAGACAAACCACCCTACAACCACCACCGCAGCCCATAATTTCACGCAGAACAACATAAAATCTCTTTTCTTTTGAAAAACCAGTACAGTATTACCGCTACAGAGCTACCGTTACAAAACTTCTCCGCAAATTAAGTGTCCTTTAAATCGTCTTCTTTAATGAATGCCCATACATCGTCCAGCGTCTCAAAATAGAAGTCCCGTTCCTCGTGCGTAACCCACAGCCGCGCTGGGTACAGCATCCCGAACTTCACCCCCTTCTTAAAGAGGGTCACCTTTGCCTGATTGAACCCAGCCCGTCTCTTAGCCAACTTCGCTCCCAGGTCCTGATAAATACGCAACTCACAGTTCTCCCATTTGCTCCTCCGTTCTTTCTTGGCCCACCGCAGGACGTGTCCCTTATCCGTAAACCGGTGAAAACCACCATGGCCCTCAGCGGCTCGTTCGCTCTGGGCTTCCTCGCGAGGGCTCTAATGCGCTCTGTCCAATTACAGGGGCCGAGGGAACGTCCCAGCTCGTTTCAAATTCTCCAACATGTCCATCACATAGGCCCTCGCATCCGATCCCTCACTGCCTTCAGGGAGGCCAACGATTCTGAGGTTCTGCCTCCTGGATCTATTCTCCAGGTCCTCCAGCTTACTGCATCCTCTTCTGGCGGTTGTCCAGCACCTCAACCTTGTTCTCCAGCACAGTTATATGGTCCTCCTGGTCAGATAACATTTGTTCGATCTCCCGTATCGAGTTAAAGATACAGACGGCATGAAAGTCACATGTCCATTACTCACCCATAGATCAAAATGGAAATAGCAAAACGAAGAAAGTGGAAATAAGGGAATAAACAGGAGGGACCCTTACAAATTACCCCTTAAACAATGCTTATTAACACAGTCACACAATAACTCTTAACTGCTATCTTTACTTCTACTTAAACAGCAGAACCATCTCAAATCTCAATCCACTTTTAAATGCAGTTAGCAGACCCAGGCATACTTGCTTAAGAGATGTTCATTGAGACTCTTTTAAGAGATAGACCTGAATTCTGTCAGAACAATGCAGGATCTCTAGCTGAAGTCTTCTGAAATGGTCTTCATGGTTTGAATTCCAGGAACCAACTCGACGTGCCTGCTTTTCTGCAAAATGCCTGGTACTCTAGCTCCTCCCATTAGTTAGATCATCTTACCTAACAAACACAATCGGCGGAATTCTCCATTCTTGAGACTAAGTGTTGACGCCAGGGCAGGATTCATGGACTTGCACAACAGCAAAACTGGTGCCACACCTGGAATGATTCAGCGACCGTTAAAGGGCAAGCATCGGTGCCATATGATACACGATCAACTCCAATGAGAAATGGTGTGGGATTTGCCCAATCCGTGATTGCCACTCAGGAGGCTGACAAGCTGCAGCCACATAAACACACTTCACTCCCTGTAGTGATCTCTATGTGTGCATGTACACAAGGGGGTAATGTGTAATCAGTAGCACCACATGATCACTAGAGGGCCGGACCAACAGGAGTATAAAAGGCAGCCACATTGGGTCTCTCTCTCTCTCTTGGGTGCACTGTGATCAATGCAACAGCAGACTAGTTTAGATGGCCAGTGGAGTTATGTATTGTTACCAGAGTTATATCTTGTTAACCTTATAACTAGTATCAAAGTTAAAGTAAAGAACTCATGTAAATATTGTTGTAGTTACTCAATAAAACATTTGTTACTACTGGAAGAATTTGAATCTTCTTCATTGGGATTCAGAATACCTCATCACTAACCAAGGTTTGAGTAGCACATGTTACCTACCACACAGGTAGCAAATCATGGTACCAGTCGAGTGGCTTTAACAGAACTAGTAAAATGAGATTAGACAAAAAGAGAAGAAAAAGAGAAGACTGGACATTCGACTGTGGAAGACTTCGCAGTCTTGGATCCTCAACGACTAACGATGGGACTCATTGGACCTCTAGGGCAGCTGGAAACAACCGGTAATTTAAGTTATGACTGGAAAAGATTTGAACAGATATTCCAAATATTTATCGCAGCTAATGGTTTAAACACGGTCTCTAATTCAATGAAACTAGCACTACTACTCTCAATAGGAGGGCATGAAGCTAGAGAAATCTATAATTGATTTAATTACTTAGAAGGTGAAGACGACACCAAAATAGAAGTAATGCTCAAAGAATTTGATGAACACTAAGAGTCAGTCTGGTGAGATGCTGGAAAGATTTAACAATTGTCATAAATGCCAGAGAAACGGAGGGCCCATCACTGATTTGATTACAAATCTCAAGTTAATACCACAAGGCTGTGATTATGCTGATTTCAGAGACACTGTGATAATGAATCAATTAATTTCTGGACTATTTGATAAAAATTTGAGGGAAGAACTATCACAAAATAATCATCTATCTCTAGAAACTGCTATACAAAAATGCCTTGCTTATGAACAAAAACAAAATCAATACTGTGAGTCTTTACAAACACAGAATCAGTTGGGTAGACTTTCATAGAAAACAAAATCAGTAAAAACGGCACCAAAACTTACCATGAGGCAGAGGCAGGATCTCACTCGATGCAACAGCTCTTTTTGACTGGCAGCCATCTTGAGAAAGGAGCTGCACATGCGCACTTCCCTAAAAGACGCAAACCGGCAAAACAGTGTCCTGCGCATGCGCAGTTGCGAAAAGAGTGCACAGTATAGGAAACTCGGAGCGCGCATGCGCAATCGAGTCCTACGCATGACATCACGAGCGCCATGACGTCAGAGGATCAGGACCACGCCCACTTAAAAGGGAAATGCACGAAAATGAACAAAAAGAAATTTAAAGCTGCAAAACCCAATTTTCTTACCTCAACAGACAGAACAATGCCCAAACTTACACCAGCAGTTGAAAATAACTTTCACAACACCCTGGTACAAGCAGTCTGCACCATCCAAAGTGAAGAGCACAATGAAAAATCCAAAACCAAAGAAGATGATTTGTTCATTGAACATGAAGAGAACGATAACAACTCTGAAACAAAAAGGGATGATTTGTCTATCGAACAATACACACTATACTGCTCAGACATGGCTGAGTTATTGGGATATGCTGATCACAACATCAGCAACAAGGTTGAAAAGCTCAACACTACTCTTCTCATGGTAGATGAATCCAATACCATGGTGCCATGGCAGATTGTCGATACATTGGATGACAGGAATACCCAAGATGAAGACGACGCCACACAGAGAGCACAGAATGACTCAGTTGAGAGAGCACAGATCGACTCTAGAGCGAGAACACTGCAAGGCTCCACAAAGAGAGCGATGACAGACTCCACAGAGAGAGCGACGAAGGACTCCAGAGAGAGAGTGATGAAAGACTCCACAGAGAGAGCAATGAAAGACTCCACAAAGAGAGAGACACAAGCCTCCACAAAGAGAGCGACGCAAGCCTCCACAGACAGCTCGGTGACAGACTCAAAAATGGAAGCAAGCAAACACTCCATAGCGAACGCCATGCATGAACAAGACTATGAAAGTCTACCAAGCTCATGCGAACAACAAAAAGACTAGGACAGTCTACCCAGCTTATTTTTTTCATAGAATTTACAGTGCAGAAGGAGGCCATTCGGCCCATCGAGTCTGCACCGGCTCTTGAAAAGAGCACCCTACCCAAGGTCAACACCTCCACCCTATCCCCATAACCCAATAACCCCACTACTACCGATTGGATGGTTTAGTGAGGTCCTCGGATCGGCCTCGCCGGAGTCGGCGACGGCCCTGGCGGAGCGCCGAGAAGACGATCAAACTTGACTATCTAGAGGAAGTAAAAGTCGTAACAAGGTTTCCGTAGGTGAACCTGCGGAAGGATAATTTGGGGCAGCACGGTAGCATTGTGGATAGCACAATTGCTTCACAGCTCCAGGGTCCCAGGTTCGATTCCGGCTTGGGTCACTGTCTGTGCGGAGTCTGCACATCCTCCCCGTGTGTGCGTGGGTTTCCTCCGGGTGCTCCGGTTTCCACCCACAGTCCAAAGATGTGCAGGTTAGGTGGATCGGCCATGATAAATTGCCCGTCGTGTCCAAAATTGCCCTTGGTGTTGGGTGGGGTTACTGGGTTATTTGAGCCACCAGAAGAAGACTATGAAATTCTACCCAGCTCATTTAACCAACAAGAAGGCACTGAATGTCTACCCACAGTATGTGAGACAAAGATCAAAGAACAAAGAAAATTACAGCACAGGAACAGGCCCTTCGGCCCTCCCAGCCTGCGCCGATCCAGATCCTTTATCTAAAACATCTGTGGTGAGCAAAATATTGGTAAGGATTCTGAGAGATAGGGGGCGGGATTCTCCCAAAGGGAGACAAGTCCTGACGCCGGAGTGAAAACCGGAGTGTTTCACTCCGGCGTCAGAGCCTGCTCCCAGCCCCCTATTCTCCCGCCCCCGGGGGGCTAGGAGCGGGGTCGCGTATTTTACGCGCGCTAGGCCTTGGCGGCGCGTAAAAAGCGGCGTCGTGTAAATGAAGTCACCCACGCATGCGTGGGTTCGCGTCCTCCCTGAGGCCGCCCCGCAAGAAGATGGCGGATGGATCTTGCGGGGTGGCGGAGGAAAGGAGGTCCTCCTTTCGAGAGGTCGGCCCGCCGATCGGTGGGCCCCAATCGGTGCCCCCCCCCCCTCCAGTGTTCCCGCACAGTTCTCGCCGGCAGCGACCAGGTGTGGACGGCGCCGGCGGGAACCTGTCGTGTCGGAGTGGCCGCTCGGCCCATCAGGGCCGGAGAATAGCGGGGGTACCGGAGGATCGCCATTGTGAGTGTCTTGGGCGATTCTCTGGCCGGCGAGGCACAGAACTCAACAGGGCCGTTCTCGCCGGCTGGGAGAATGGCGGGACAGTGTCTGATCGAAGCGATATAATGGCGCGACCGACTATTCTCCCAACCGGCGCGGTCTCTGAGAATCGCGCCCAGGGTTTATGATTATTTGGAAAAACATTGTTTGATTAAACATAGTCAGCATAGCTTTGTGAGGGGCAGGTCATTCCTCACAGGCCTCATTGAATTCTTTGAGGATGTGACGAGATATGTTGATGAAGATCGGGCAGTGGATATGGTGTTTCTGGATTTCAGTAAGGCATTTGATAAGGTTCTCCATGGCTCATTCAGAGGCATGAGATGCAGGGAAATGTGGCTGTCTGGATACAGAATTGGCTGTCTGAAAGAAGACAGCGAGTGATAGTCGATGGAAAGTATTCCGCCTAGAGGTCGGTGACCAGTGGTGTCCCGCAAGGATCTGGGGCGGGATGCTCCCCTACCCGGCGGGGCAGGGGGTCTAGGCATGATGGAATGGCGGGAACCACTCCGGCGTCGGGCCGCCCCAAAGGTGCGGAAGTCTCCGCACCTTTTAGGGGCCAAGCCCTCACCTTTAGGGGCTAGGCCTGCGCTGGAGCAGTTTCCGCTCCACCGACTGCCGGGAAAGGCTTTTGGCGCCACGCCAGCCAGGGCCGAAAGGTCTTCCCCGGGCGACGCAGGTCCGCACATGCACGGAGTGTCAGCGGCTGCTGATGTCATCCCCGCGCATGCGCAGGGGAGGGGGTCTCTTCTGCCTCCGCCATAGTGAATACCGTGGCGAAGGCGGAAGAAAAAGAGTGCCCCCCCCCACGGCACAGGCCCGCCCGCGGGTCGGTGGGCCCATACGCGGGTCAGGCCACTGTGGGGACACCCCCCCGGGGCCAGATCGGCCCGCACCCCCCCAGGACCCCGGAGCCCCACCCGCGCCACCTTGTCCCGCCGTTCAAAAGGTGGTTTAATCCACGCTGGTGGGACAGGCATTCCAGCAGCGGGACTTCGGCCCATCGCGGGCCGGAGAATCGGTGGGGGTGGGCCCACCGACCAGCACAGCGCGATTCCCGCCCCCGCCGACCGGCGCGGCTTGATTCCCGCCGAATCTCTGGTGGCGGAGATTTCAGGACACGGCGGGGGCGGAATTCACGCCAGCCCTCGCCGATTCTCCAACCCGGCGGGGGGTCGGAGAATCCCTCCCCAGTTCTTGGACCTCTGCTCTTTGTGGTTTTTATAAATGACTTGGATGAGGAAGTGGAAGGGTGGGTTAGTAAAGTTTGTCGATGACACAAAGGTTGGGGGAGTTGTAAATAGTGTTGAGGATTTTTGCAGGTTACAACAGGACATTGATAGGATGCAGAACTGGGCTCAGAGGTGGCAGATGGAGTTCAACCTTGATAAATGTGAAGTGATTCATTTTGGAAGGTTGAATTTGAATGCTGAATACAGGGTTAAAGGCAGGATTCTTGGAAATGTGGAGGATTAGAGGGATCTTGGGTCCACGTACATAGATCCCTCAAAGTTGCCACTCCGGTTGATAGGGTTGTTAAGAAGGCATATATGGTGTGTTGGCTTTCATTAACAGGGGGATTGAATTTAAGAGCCACGAGGTTTTGCTGCAGCTTTATGGAACTCTAGTTAGACCACACTTGGAATATTGACCAATAATGGTCGCCTCATTATAGGAAGGATGTAGATGCTTTGGAGAGGGTGCAGAGGAGATTTACCAGGACTGGAGAGCATGTCTTATGAAGAAAGGTTGAGGGAGCTAGGGCTTTTCTCATGGGAGCGAAGAAGGAAGAGAGGTGATTTGATAGAGATGCACAAGGTGATGAGAGGCATGGATAGAGTGGATAGCCAGAGACTTTTCCCCAGGGTGGAAATGGCTGTCACGAGGGGCCATAATTTTAAGGTGATTGGAGGAAGGTATAGGGGTGATGTCAGAGGTAGGTTCTTTACACAGAGAGTGGTGGGTGTGTGGAATGCACTGCCAGCAGAGGTGGTGGAGTCTGAGTTATTCGGGACATTTAAGCGACTCTTAGACAGGCACATGGACAGCAGTAAGTTGAAGGGGTGTAGGTTAGGTTGATCTTAGATTAGGATAAATGGTTGTCACAACATTGTGGGCTGAAGGGCCTGTACTGTGCTGTACTGTTCTATGTTCTATGAGAGAGATCGATGCCTGTGATAATTTTGGGGGGACCTAGACGCGTTAAGGGCCTTAACCAGGAGCGGCTTCAGTAACCCAGAAAACTTTTTATAAAGCTCCACTGGGTATCCATCAGGTCCCCGGGCCTTACCCAATTGCATCGCCCCTAATCCGTCTATCACCTCCCCGAGCCCAATTGGGCCCCCAGGCATTCCACCAGCTCCTCATCTACCTTCGGGAACTCTAGCCTCTCCAAAAATTGCTTCATACCCTCCTCCCCGGCTGAGGGTTCCGATTCATAGAGTCGACTACAGAATTCGCGAAACACATCATGTATCACCCCCAGGTTCAGCACTACCTTCCCCCTCATATCCTTTACTTTCCCAATTTCTCTCACTGCCTCTGCTTCCTCAGTTGATGTGCTAACATCCTACTGGCTTTCTTCCCATACTCGTATTTTGCTCCTTTCACCCTCCTCAACTGCCCTTCTGCGTTACCTGTGGACAGGAGCCCAAATTCCATTTGAAGTCTCTGACGCTCCTTCAGGAGCTCCTTATCCGGAGACTCTGCATATTTCCTGTCCACCTGTAAGATTTCACCTACAAGCCTATCCAACTCTGCCTGTTCAGTCTTCTCCCTGTGGGCCCGAATCAAAATAAATTCCCCTCTGATAATCGCCTTCAATGCCTCCCACACCACCCCAGCCGCGATCTCTCCCATGTCATTTATGTACCCCCGAAAGGCCTCCCTCACCCGCTCGCAAACTTCATCCTCCGCTAACAGCCCAACATCTAACCTCCACTGCGGCTGCTGGGTCTTTCCTGTGCTCACCCAGTTACTGCGTGTCCTTGATAAGTATGTACCTGTCAGGCAGGGAGGAATGGTCGAGCGAGGGAACCGTGATTTACTAAAGCAGTCGAAACACAAGAGGAAGAAGGAGGCTTATGTAATGAAGAGACATGGAGGTTCAGTTTGGGCACTCAAGAGTTATAAGTTAGCTAGGACGGACCTAAAGAGAGAGCTAAGAAGAGCCAGGAGGGGACATGAGAAGTCTTTGGCAGGTAGGATCAAGGATAACCCTAAAGCTTTCTATAGATATGTCAGGAATAAAAGAATGACTAGGGTAAGAGTCGGGCCAGTCAAGGACAGTAGTGGGAAGTTGTGCTTGGAGTCCGAGGAGATAGGAGAGGTGCTAAATTAATATTTTTTGTCAGTATTCACACAGGAAAAAGACAACGTTGTTGAGGAGAATACTGAGATTCAAGCTACTAGACTAGAAGGGCTTGAGGTTCATAAGGAGGAGGTGATAGCAATTCTGGAAAGTGTGAAAATAGGTAAGTCCCCTGGGCCGGATGGGATTTATCCTCGGATTCTCTGGGAAGCTAGGGAGGAGATTGCTGAGCCTTTGGCTTTGATCTTTAAGTCATCTTTGTCTACAGGAATAGTGCCAGAAGACTGGAGGATAGCAAATGTCCCCTTGTTCAAGAAGGGGAGTAGAGACAACCCCAGTAACTATCGACCAATGAGCCTTACTTCTGTTGTGGGCAAAGTCTTGGAAAGGTTTATAAGAGATAGGATGTATAATCATCTGGAAAGGAATAATTTGATTAGAGATAGTCAACACGGTTTTGTGAAGGGTAGGCCGTGCCTCACAAACCTTATTGAGTTCTTTGACAAGGTGACCAAACAGGTGGATGAGGGTAAAGCAGTTGATGTGGTGTATATGGATTTCAGTAAAATGTTTGATAAGGTTCCCCATGGTAGGCTACTGCAGAAAATACGGAGGCATGGGATTCAGGGTGATTTAGCAGTTTGGATCAGAAATTGGCTAGCTGGAAGAAGACAAAGGGTGGTGGTTGATGGAAAATGTTCAGACTGGAGTCCAGTTACTAGTGGTGTACCACAAGGATCTATTTTGGTGCCACTGCTGTTTGTCATTTTTATAAATGACCTGGAAGAGGGCGTAGAAGGATGGGTGAGTAAATTTGCAGATGACACTAAAGTCGGTGGAGTTGTGGACAGTGCGGAAGGATGTTACAAGTTACGGAGGGACATAGATAAGCTGCAGCGCTGGGCTGAGAGGTGGCAAGTGGAGTTTAATGCAGAAAAGTGTGAGGTGATTCGTTTTGGAAGGAATAACAGGAAGACAGAGTACTGGGCTAATGGTAAGATTCTTGGTAGTGTGGATGAGCAGAGAGATCTCGGTGTCCATGAAAGTTGCCACCCAGGTTGAGAGGGTTGTTAAGAAGGCGTACGGTGTGTTGGCTTTTATTGGTAGAGGGATTTGAGTTTCGGAGCCATGAGGTCATGTTGCAGCTGTACAAAACTCTGGTGCGGCCGCATTTGGAGTATTGCGTGCAATTCTGGTCCCCGCATTATAGGAAGGATGTGGAAGCATTGGAAAGGGTGCAGAGGAGATTTACCAGATTGTTGCCTGGTATGGAGGGAAGATATTATGAGGGAAGGCTGAGGGACTTGAGGCTGTTTTCGTTAGAGAGAAGAAGGTTAAGAGGTGACTTAATTGAGGCATACAAGATGATCAGAGGATTAGATAGGGTGGACAGTGAGAGCCTTTTTCCTTGGATGATGATGTCTAGCATGAGGGGACATAGCTTTAAATTGAGGGGAGATAGATATAGGACAGAGGTAGGCTCTTTACTCAGAGTAGTGAGGGCGTGGAATGCCCTACCTGCAACAGTAAGGGCATTCAAATGGTCACTGGATAGACATATGGACGATAAGGGAATCGTGTAGATGGGCTTTAGAGTGGTTTCACAGGTCGGTGCAACATGGAGGGCCGAAGGGCCTGTACTGCGCTGTAATGTTCTATGTTCACCCGTAGGTCCAGTGTGGAGTGTGGTCCGATACCACGATTGCTGAATACTCAGTGTCCTCCACCCCTACTAACAGCGATTTGTCAAGTACAAAAAAGTCTATCCTGGAATATACCTTGTGCATATGGGAGTAGAATGAATGCTCCTTGGCCTCCCAAATCTCCACAGATCCCCCCCCCCCAATGCGCTCCATAAACCCCCTCAGTTCTTTCGCCATTGCTGATACTTATCCCAACCTGGAACTCGACCAGTCTAGTCTCGGGTCCAGGAACGTATTAAAATCCCCCCACCCATAATCAGCCGGTGCGAGTTGAGGTCCGGAATCTTCCCCTGGACCCTCCTGACAAACGCGATATCATCCCAGTTTGGGGTGTATATATTGACCAACATGACTGCCATTCCCTGCAGCATCCCACTTACCATAATGAATCCCCCCTCCCGCCAGGTCTGCCTCTATCCTCCCCACTTCGAATGCCACCTTTTCATTAACCAGGATTGCCACCCCCTTGTTTTAAAGTCCAATCCCGAATGGAAGACCTGGCAGACCCATCCTTTATTCAGTCAAACTTTGTCTCCCATCTTCCCCACAAACGCACCGGCATCCAATCCTTCCTGCCCCTCTGGCAGACCGATGATCTGGATACTCTGTCTCCGGGGACGGTTCTCCGGGTCCTCCACCTTCTCCAGCAGCCGTTTCTGTTGACCCTGTAGCATCTCGATCTCCATTGCCATCGCAGTGGATTGCTCCTCTCGTTCCACCACCAGCTCATCCAACTTCTGGATCGCCTGTCCCTGGGTGGTCAATCTCTCCTCCATGCGGTCGACCACCTCCTTAATCGAGTCCACTGCCCGGGCCAGGTCCTCCGCACATTCCTTGCGATGTTGAGTGACTTCTCGGTCAAGAAATCCACCAACTGGTCCATCGACCTGCTTCCCTGTCATTGCATCCTTCAAACTCTGGTCCTTGCTTCCAGCCAACTTTTGATTTCTCCTTTTCCGATTTTTCCTCGGGTGCAGCTCCATTAACTCGGGGTCACCTCCATCTCCTCTCGCTTTTGCATCTTTATTTTGAAAAAATTCCTGCGGAAATACAGCTTAAAAGCCACAAAAAGACCACCAATAGTGGGAGCTGCCAAATGTGCGACCTTTCACTCCAAGGTCGCCACCGGAAGTCAAGCACAGACATTCCCGATGCGCATCTCATGGTCAGACGTTCATCGAGTAGAACCCCTTTCAGTTTTTGAAGACCGTAGGGCGGCATGCACCCCGTCGATCACCCTGGACCCAGAGCATCATAGAATCCACAGTGCAAAAGGAGGCCATTCAGCCCATCGTGTTTGCACCGGCCCTAAGCCTACACCTCCACCCTATCCCCGTAACCCAACCCAACCTTTTTGGACACTAAGGGCAATTTAGCATGGCTAATCCACCCAACCCGCACATCTTTGGACTGTAGGAAGAAACCGGAGCACCCGGAGGAAATCCACGCATGCACGGGGAGAACGTGCAGACTCCGCACAGACAGTGACCCAAGCCGGGAATCAAACCTGGGATCCTGAAGCTGTGAAGCAGCTGTGCTACCGTGCTGCCCTCATCTCGGCGATGGCGGTGAACCCCGCTGCCCAGGCATCCTTGTGGGCTCGGTCCAGATTAAAATTGATGTATTGTCCTGACCGGGCATGTAGGGCCTCCGTGACGGCACGGATGCACCTGTGCACCAAGCTCTAAGATTCTGGGCAGGTCCCCACACGGCGCCTAGGACCTGAGGTGTAAACGTTCAGGGCGACCGTCACCTTGACAGCCACCAGGAGCGGGTGTCCTCCCCCATACCCCTATGTTGCAGACAGGTTGTAACACAGTGAACATGTGTTTATTGTGAACATACATTTACAGGTTTGTAACCTAGCCCCTATCACCTGTGCCAACCTAACTGGTGTCTACGTTTCTGGCCTATCGCTACGTCTCGGTGGGATTCCCAGGTGGTACATCAGGAGAGGAGGCGGCCTGCAGTAATTCCCGCCCTCTGACCTGGGTACCCCTGTATGGGTTCGGCTGCTGCTTGGGTGTCCCAAGTGGCGTGGTGCCCCCCCTGTTCTGCCCACTGCCCATGTAATGCTCCAGGGACAGGAGACAGGGAGCCCGAGGCGCTGCGGTGTTCCGGCAGCTCCCCAGCGGGAGGCACGGCACCTCCTCCCTCAGGGTGCTGATTACTCCCGGGCTATTCCATGGGGTGGGGTTACGAGTGCCGCTAACCCCTGAGGCTCCCCCCACCACCTGGCACTGCCAGTCCTGGAAGCTACTCTCCTATCGACTAGGATTTCCTAGCTTGCGGCATGGAGCACAGGGAGTGGACCACCTTTCTCCCGGGACTGTGCCACATCACCCAGTTACTGTGTCACCACTTTAAGGGTCTGTGCCACATCAGCCAGTGCCTGTGCAATGCTGCTGCACTCTCAATGATGACCTGCTGTGAGGCAACACGGCGGCGCAGTGGTTAGCACAGCTGCCTCACGGCGCCGAGGTCCTAGGTTCAATCCTGGCTCTGGGTCACTGTCCATGTGGGTTTTGCACATTCTCCCCGTGTTTGCGTGTGTTTCGCCCCCACAACCCAAAAATGTGCAGGGTAGGTAGATTGGCCTCGCTAAATTCCCCCTTAACTGGAAAAAATTAATTGGGTACTCTAAATTTAAAATAAAAATGATGACCTGATGTGACTGCTGTTATGGGCCAGGGTTTAGAAAACTCCAAAGTATATTATGGAGTTCACCTGACCAACAACTGTTTATTGATTTTGGTTACGATGAGCACAAGAGCCTGCCTTTCAGGTGTTATTCAACAGAGATCTTAGACACTTTTAATCAAAAAGCAAGCTTTATTCTATGAATTTAGTTCACGTTTGTATAAACACACACAGTAGGAATTTTTATCAACTACAAACATAAAGACCCCACAGAGCTACAGTAATCTATGTATAACCCTTAACGAATTCCCCCTTAACTGTTCCAATTCAAAAACAAAATCCAAGTAAAACCAGAAGCCTCTTTTCAAAGGTGTTGCCCAACACATGGCATTCTTACTTGTTATTGATACTCTGTTCCCCTTTTAACAGCAAGTTTGAATTCCTTCCAGAAAGCAATTATCTCTTTTAAGTTATCAAGCAGTCTGGAAACAGCTTTTAAAATGAAGACAGAGAAATATTTCTTTCAACCTCAGCAGTTCAAAACCAGTCCAAATGTCAAAGCACAAGTAAAACCCACAGCGTAGCTTCACTCACACTATGACACCACTGAAGCCATGTGATCAGACAAAAACACATCTTAAAGGGACACTCCCATGACACTGGGCCATGCTCTGTAGTGCTGCTGCAATGTACAGGTGGCTCTGGTACATTGCTGCCTGTGACAGGACAGACCTGTCTTGGGCCATGACCACCACTGACACAGATTGCCCATGGCCGAAACCTTCTCTCCCAAGCCCTCCACTGTGGACGCCACGTGTGCGCACACCATGGCATGCATGTTCAGCATCACCTCCTGCTCCTCCAACTGCGCTTGCAGGTACTGGATGCTCGCCGACAACCCTCATGCAGTCCCTGGGTCTGCAACTGCATCTCCACAATTGATGGGACTGTCCGTTCCAGAAGCCCGGAACTGCTCCGGACGGCAGCTGGTCCCTGGGGTTTGTCCGCCCTCCAACTTTCCGCTCCCTTGGGGGTTCCTACCTCCACCATATGTACTGCAGCATGTGTGTGGTACACAGCAGATAGTGCCCCAGGAGCCTCTTCACTAAAGTGCCCTACCAAGGTGAGTGTCTCTGGGATTGTGGAAGGTGTTGGAGACAGCTGTGATGGAAAATCAGCATCTTCCCCGGACTCCGGAAGTGTCACAGGATGCGGGTCGAGGGGTGCCGTCCATGCCCTCATTGTCTCTGCTCTCCACTTGTGGTTGTGGTCAGAGGCAGGGGACACCAGAAGGGCCCGCGCCATCACCAGCAGCTCCTGCAAGACACAAGACAAGTTCCATGATTGCATCGTGGGCCGTGGGGGGGGGGGGGGGGGGGGGGGGGGGGGTGATGGGGTATGTAGGGGGAGAGGGGTGTATAGGGGTGGGTGGGTTGTGGAGAAGGGGTATGGGGGTGGGAGTGGTGGTGGTGGAGCAGGGGTGTTGAGGGAGATTTGGGGATGGTGGTGGTGGAGGAGGGTGTTGAGGGAGGTATTGGGGTGGTGGTGGGTGAGGAGGTGGTGTGGGGTGGATGGGTGATGGTGGTGGGGAGGTAACACACATGCCATAGAGAATGGCAACTAATCAGGGTTTCACTTCCTCGCCCGATTCCGACCTCCGCCTCGGTGACTGCGCTTTCTCCAGGCTCATCGACCACGTCCAGTGCCCTCTGTTCTGCTGCGGTGAGAGGCCGCAGGTCCGACAACGCCCCCCCCCCCCCTCCCCCTCCAGTCTTCTCTCTCACTCGGCGATTATGAGCGGCCTTCCCATGGGTGGGGAAACAGAAAACCGCGTTAGACAATCCGACACATGCAGGCCAAGGTGTGGGGAGCCGGTGGCTTCAGTGGCCTGGGCACCCAGCCATGGCGGCTGGAATGGGTGCCGACATGTGTTGCAGGGTGGAGATTCGGCCGCCCTCCAGGTGGTGGGGTTACCGGTGTGTGGGACAGGGGTTAGTGTTAGGGTCTATCACCCTTTTCCGACACTGCTGGCTGGTCCTGACGATGTTGCCCATGGTGCTCACGGCCTCTGCCACCCGTGTCCAGGCATGGCGAACGGCGGCAGCTAACAGCCTCCTTCCCACCCTGGGGTACAGGGTCACCCGTCTCTCCTCCACGGTGTCCAGCAAGGTCTCGGGTTCAGGATCCGTGAAACAGGGTGCCTCTCTCCTCGCTACCAGCTTGTTGGTTGGGACGGTGTGTATGGAGAGAGGTATGCGGCTGCAGCTTGTCAGCCTCCTGAGTGTCAATCCCGAATCCGGCAAATCCAGCAGAATGTCTCATTGGAATTGATTGTGTTCCACGTGGTGCCGGTACTAGCCCCTAAACGGTTGGTGAATTGATCCAGATGCGGCACCAGTCCACTCATCCTGCCCCTGTGTCAACACTCAGGAACAGAGAATCCGGCCCATCATCTTTGCTGTCCCCAGTCCAGGATATTTAGGTTTGAGAGGCCTGACAGAGGGTGTTTCCTTCCACATGGGGACACAGCCTCAAAATAAGGAATTGATCAATTAATGCTGAGATGAGGATTTTTAATTACTCAAATGATTATAAACTTCTGGAATTCCCTACCCCACAGGTTGTGGATGCTCAAGTATATTCAAGTCAAAGATTGACAGATTTTTTTACCGTAAGGGAATCATGGGATATGGGGAGCAGGTGGGAAAGTGGAACTGAGGTCAAAGATCAACCACAATCATACTGAACAGCCTACTCCTGTGCAAATTTTTATATCCTTATGGAGTTATTGTTGGAAGTCACATGCATAAAATGTTCATCTGACTTTCCTCTCTACTAATAAAATGGAGATGTTTGGCTTACAAAGCAAGAGACTGAACTAGTACAAAAAGTCTACTTTTGTAAGCAACCCTCACTCCCTAAAAACAATGATATATAATGGACAAAGTAATGTAGGATATAATAATAACCTTTATTACTGTCACAAGTAGGCTTACATTAACACTGCAAGAGGTACGTGAAAATCCCCTAGTCGCCACACTCTGTCACCTGTTTGGGTACACTGAGGGAGAATTCAGAATGTCCAATTCACCTAACAAGCACATCTTTTGGGGCTTGTGGGAGGAAACCGGAGCACCTGGAAGAAACCCACGCAGACATATGGAGAACGTGCAGACATCGCACGGACAGTGACCCAAGCCGGGAATCGAACACAGGTCCCTGGCGCTGTGAAACAACAGTGTTAACCACTGTGCTACCGTGTCACCCATATTGTGCACTGGACATAACAGTTGTTACCCAAATAGCATGTAAGAATGTCAATTCACAAACCAAATCATATTTGCCCTGGCAAACACGTTTCATGGTTAAGCTACTAAAATGTTTTTAAAATTACATAAATGTCTGTAGCAGAAATCAATATAGGGAATTAGATATTTAATACAATTCAACAGAGGAACATACAGCTTGTTCACAATGAGTTAAATCTGAGATAAAAGATCATTTGTATTAATGCTTACGGCACTTGGAGTACAACGTTTCTCAGAAACAAACCAGCAGTTTTGTTTCTTCAGCAAACAAAGTCATTGTGCGATTTGCATCCATAAAAGTCTGCGCCTTACTGTCAGGCAAAAGACATGAAAAAGTATTGTTTTTTACACTCAAAAGTCTGCAAAACAAACCCTGTTTTGAGCAGCAATCAGCGAACATCTGTTTGAATAATGTCAACTTTGTCCGTGAACTTTACACAAAGGTTTGATGTTAGGAGACTCTGTCTGTGTATGGCTATTCCAGATGGTCTGTTGGTAGCCAGCACAAAGTACATTAAACTCAATTGATCTGGTGAGAAGTAGCCTCCCTAATTGGGTTGCCATGGTTATTGTAGATTATGTTCACCTTTGAATTTCAATTAAGGGTTTTGCATGCTAAAAATGCTGCTCCCAGCACAGTCGCAAGAGATTTCTGGGCTCATTTTCTACCTGCTCGTCTCCTCCTCAGCCTAATCTTGACTTAGGGTGGCAGAGTGGTTAGCTTCACAGCACCAGAGACCCAGGTTCAAATCCGACCTTGAGTGACCTGAGTGGAGTCTGCATGTTCTCGATGTGTCTGCGTAGGTTTCCTCTGCGTGCACTGGTTTCCTCCCACAGTCCAAAGTTGTGCAGGTTGGATGGGGGTTACAGGATAGGGTGGGGTAGCGGGCCTAGATAGGGTGCTCTTCCAGAAGGTCGTGCATACTCAATCCTCCTTTTGCACTGTAGGGATTGAATTTCTGGATCCAGCTGACAGGCTGGGTGCATGATGAAAAGGCATTATACCTGTGAATGGATGCCACAGATCACGGAAGGGAGATGTACAATGGATGCTCCCTCTGACCACATTTGGAATACTGCGTGCAGTTCTGGTCGCCACATTAACAGAAGGATGTGGATGCTTTAGAGAGGGTGCAGAGGAGGTTCACCAGGATGTTGCCTGGTATGGAGGGTGCTAGCTATACAATGAACAAAGAAAAATACAGCACAGGAACAGGCCCTTCGGCCCTCCAAGCTCGTGCCGATCATGCTGCCCGACTAAACTACAATCTTCTACACTTCCTGGGTCCGTATCCCTCTATTCCCATCCTATTCATGTATTTGTCAAGATGCCCCTTAAATGTCACTATCGTCCCTGCTTCACCACCTCCTCCGGCAGCGAGTTCCAGGCACCCACTACCCTCTGTGTAAAAAAAACTTGCCTTGTACATCTACTCTAAACCTTGCCCCTCGCACCTTAAACCTATGCCCCCTATTAATTGACCCCTCTACCCTGGGGAAAAGCCTCTAACTATCCACTCTGTCTATGCCCCTCATATTTTGTAGACCTCTATCAGATCGCCCCTCATCCTCCATCGTTCCAGTGAGAACAAACCGAGTTTATTCAACCGCTCCTCATAGCTAATGCCCTTCATACCAGGCAACATTCTGGTAAATCTCTTCTGCACCCTCTCTAAAGCCTCCACATCCTTCTGGTAGTGTGGAGACCAGAATTGAACACTATACTCCAAGTGTGGCCTAACTAAGGTTCTATACAGCTGCAACATGACTTGCCAATTCTTATACTCAATGCCCCGGTCAATGAAGGCAAGCATGCCGTATGCCTTCTTGACTACCTTCTCCACCTGTGTTGCCCTTTCAGTGACCTGTGGACCTGTACACCTAGATCTCTCTGACTTTCAATACTTTTGAGGGTTCTACCATTCACTGTATATTCCCTACCTGCCAAAGACCTTCCAAAATGCATTACCTCACATTTGTCCGGGTTAAACTCCATCTGCCATCTCTCCGCCCAAGTCTCCAAACAATCTAAATCCTGCTGTATCCTCTGACAGTCCTCATCGCTATCCGCAATTCCACCAACCTTTGTGTCGTCTGCAAACTTACTAATCAGACCAGTTACATTTTCCTCCAAATCATTTATATATACTACAAACAGCAAAGGTCCCAGCCATGATCCCTGCAGAACACCACTAGTGACAACCCTCCAATTAGAAAAGCACCCTTCCATTGATACTCTCTGCCTTCTATGACTTAGCCAGTTCTGTATCCACCTTGCCAGCTCACCCCTGATCCCGTGTGACTTCACCTTTTGTACTAATCTACCATGAGGGATCTTGTCAAAGGCCTTACTGAAGTCCATATAGACAAAATCCACTGCCCTACCTGCATCAATCATCTTTGTAACCTCTTCGAAAAACTCTATCAAGTTAGTGAGACACGACCTCCCCTTCACAAAACCATGCTGCCTCTCACTAATACGTCCATTTGCTTCCAAATGGGAGTAGATCCTGTCTCGAAGAATTCTCTCCAGTAATTTCCCTACCACTGACGTAAGGCTCACCGGCCTGTAATTCCCTGGATTATCCTTGCTACCCTTCTTAAACAAAGGAACAACATTGGCTATTCTCCAGTCCTCCGGGACATCACCTGAAGACAATGAGGATCCAAAGATTTCTGTCAAGGCCTCAGCAATTTCCTCTCTCGCCTCCTTCAGTATTCTGGGGTAGATCCCATCAGGCCCTGGGGACTTATCTACCTTAATATTTTTCAAGACGCCCAACACCTCATCTTTTTGGATCTCAATGTGACCCAGGCTATCCACATACCCTTCTCCAGACTCCACATCCACCAATTCCTTCTCTTTGGTGAATACTGATGCAAAGTATTCATTTAGTACCTCGCCCATTTCCTCTGGCTCCACACATAGATTCTCTTGCCTATCCTTCAGTGGGCCAACCCTTTCCCTGGCTACCCTCTTGCTTTTTATGTACGTGTAAAAAGCCTTGAGACTTTCCTTAACCCTATTTGCCAATGACTTTTCATGACCCCTTCTAGCTCTCCTGACTCCTTGCTTAAGTTCCTTCCTACTTTCCTTATATTCCGCACAGGCTTCGTCTGTTCCCAGCCTTTTAGCCCTGACCAATGCCTCCTTTTTCTTTTTGACGAGGCCTACAATATCTCTCGGTTCCCGAAAATTGCCGTATTTATCCTTCTTCCTCACAGGAACATGCCGGTCCTGAATTCCTTTCAACTGACACTTGAAAGCCTCCCACATGTCAGATGTTGATTTACCCTCAAACATCCGCCCCCAATCTAGGTTCTTCAGTTCCCGCCTAATATTGTTATAATTAGCCTTCCCCCAATTTAGCACATTCACCCTAGGACCACTCTTATCCTTATCCACCCTATAGCCACCTGGGTTGGCCACTTCCCGACTTAAAATGGAGAACCGCTGTAGCCATGTAAAATGGCTGCGTTCCGATTAATCTGGCCAAAACCCAGTTTAAAACGGCTAACCCGAAAGACTGCTGGGAAAAACAGCCAAAAAGACACAAGCAGGCAGCTGCAGACAGGTTTGCAGCTTCAGCTCCGGGAACGTAGCCCAGATCGATACTCAGGGCTATCAACAGCCCATCAACCCAGGTATCTGCAGTTTCTTCAGGACTGTTTACACCTAATCAGACATCCACAGTTAAATCGGCTATCCCCGGGAACAATTGCAACATATTAGCAATTGAATACCGGGCCAGACCTGTCGGCGCCTGCAGTGGCCGAAACAAAGACAGGTGAGCGACCACCCCCCGATCAAGGAATCGCCTCACCATTGGACACATCGACCCCAGAGACTGGGGGACAGAATCCAATCACTTGGGACTCAGGGTCAAGGGCCGCCCCGGGAGGCGGGAAGCCCCTCGGCCCTATAAAAGTAAAGGTCCAAGTTCAGATCTCGCTCTCTCTCATCTTCGCCTGCTCGAGACCTTCACAAGACCAGCCACCGGCAAGTATAAGTTTGAATCCAACGATCGCTATCCGGTAGAGACACCTAGCCACCTTTTGCAGCCTTTTGAATCCCGCGGGCCAGATTTCATTGGACAAGCCATTCGTTTCCCTGACCTGGTGGGCTCTTCCTAAGTTAAGTATTGGCCAGTAGTAATAGGTTTGTTATATAGAAAGTAGTATTAGGGTATTAATATTGCTTGTATATAATAAATGACCGTTGTTTTACTCCTTACTAAGCGGTGTGCTGTGTTATTAATCATAACCTGAACTTGAACCACGTGGTGGTATCATAAAGATACCTGGCGACTCATGAGCAAAGGTGACCTAAACAGAGCAAATAGACTAAATCTAGAAAGAGCAACATAATTGGCGACTCCGCCGGGACTCAACTTAGAAGTGGAAAACCACTCCGGGAGAACCCCAACATTTTGAATTAGAATCCAATCGGAAACAAAAAAAACCCACAAGTGTTCAAGCGGTTCTGGTTAATAATTCACAATTCGGAAGTGTGTATATGCATGCGTAACTAACAGGGTTATAATGCAAAACTGATAGCTTTTTTGTTGCGTCAAAACTATCGGCAGTAGGTATTTCGGGAATTAGCGCAAGCCGTACCTGTATCTACCACACCACCTTGACCCCCTGTTCCAAATTCGAACGTACCGAGCAGATAAAAGAGAGCCATGCAGGCAATGCAAGCGATGCAGCGCCTCATGAACCCCGAAGATTTTGCTGTCGCACCAGTCAGCAGCGTAGGAGCGGGACAGTGTCCCGTTTGGGAAATGGAAATCCGCAAATTTCTGCAGGGCAAAGGATGGCCCGTGTGGAAGGATTTCTGCACTAACGACGACTCAGGTCCTGGAAGTATAGGGCATACTTGGTGGGAGAACCTGAGTGAGATTCACAGAAAGAGTTTAGCAAAAGCGCGCAAGCCGATGGCAATTGTGTCCTGACTGGCACAATTGCGAGGCACAGAGGAGGTCGTCAGGACACTCCGCAAGGAAATAGAAGGCATACATCGGATCAGTAAAACCGATATATGTGAAATTGAGAAAGAGAACCAGGAATTGAAAGGGAAATTAGCAGCACAAGACGAAGAGGTGGCTGACGCCAAACGGGGTCACCAATCTTGTCTGGCGCACTTGAGTAGTTTCCAGTCACAATATGAGAAGGCTTATCAGGACCTGCAGCGTGCAGTCCTGGTAAAGAAAGAAACAGAAAACCAGTTAGAGAAGCTCCAAAAACAATGCAGTGATCTCAAAGCAGCCTTGAGAGCGCTCCACGCCACAACACAGAACAAAGGCAGAGTACTTTAGACCATGCTAAGTGCCGAAAGCAGATTGCAGACTTGAAAGCACTGCTTTCTGTCCAAAAGGGATTTCAAGAAACCTTTGGGGAAAGTTTAGAACAGGAAGACGGCCCTGATTGGGAAGAATTGCAAGAGAAAGCGCAGCGATATGTTCAGGGAGCATGTGCGCAGGGAAAGCCCCAAAGGAGGAGAGCACCCCCACCCCCCACACAGCAGGTTATACAGGCTCCCATGAACCCTGTAACAACCCACCGCACCGCCACAGCAGACGAGGCGGAGGTCTTATATTCCACCCCCCTCACAGTGACCCAATTACGGGACGCGTGTGCCAAAATCACACCGTTCCTCCCCGCTTCAGACCCACACCATTTCTTCGCCACCGTCAAACACCAGGCGACCATGTACGGCCTGGATGAGAAAGAGCAGGTAAAACTCACGGTCCTCAGCTTAGACCCATCGGTTGCAGCAGCCCTTCCCGACCCACAGAATGTAGGAGGAGGCACCCTTGCAGAAATGCATACCGCGATCCTGGATGCGATCGGGTACAACCGGGGCGACCCCGTAGACGGTCTGAATAAATGCAGACAGAAAAAGTCTGAACACCCCACAGCGTTCGCAGGACGCTTGTGGATTCATTTTGAAGCCGTTTTCGGCAACGTAGATCGCGCCCATTTGTCCGCAGACAATATGGCCAAGTGGACCCGCACCCTTATCTCCCATGCCACGGAAGCAGGACAGAATGCATGTAGCAATTATGACCCCTCGGAGGAGGCTCATAATGAGAAGTGGGTGGTCAAGAGATTGTCCCGCGTTTGGGAACAAGCGGCTCACGGTAAATCAGCCACTAGAACACCCGAGGAAAACCAAGCTGCCGCAGATGTGCAGGCAGTAAGAACCACTCTTCACAACTCCGCCTGGGTAAACGAGGGAAAGAACAGCCCCCCAGCCAAACCGCAAGAGTGCTACAATTGCGGAAAATTGGGACATTTTGCTAGAGAATGCAATGGCCCTAAGAAACCACAGAGTGCCCAACCGACAGGCACTCTCGATAAGAGAAAGGCAGAGCCCGTAGCGGCCGAGAACTGAGTTGTCCACATAATGATTTAAAGGAGACACTTGGTGAAAAGTGTTGTTCTTTCTGATGGAACCTGCAGAATGTTTTATGTTGTCTGTCTGTTTGTTAACTGTTGTTCGTCCTACAGGAGAATTCTCTCACCGCCCCACACCCATTCACCTGAACTTTTAACTTTTCCCACTGACCCCCCACCGCGGCCACACGCCCATTCGGCCGATACCTCGGAGGACGTGCCTCAGACACCCACCACCGCCACACGCCCATTCTGCTGAAACCTCTGAGGACTTGCCTCAGACACCCACCAGACCAGACGCCCGATCGTAGCTACTCTTCTGATTGGATGGTATAATCCGAACAGTAACCCCAACATGATGACTACATTCGTGTCCGTTATTTGGTCGCTCAGGCAGTGGAGAAACGGCGTGAGACCCGCCCTGCCTGGGGACCCCCCCCGTTGGTCAAAAACGCTCGAGTAGGGGAGATACGGTATTGGTAGCCGTCCTACCCGGGGACTCCACCCAAATCTTACCCGTCGCAGCCCACACGCACCTCATTCGAACTTTCCTTTCAAAAACCGTTTTATTTTATTTAGGCAACCTTTGGGTTGCTGCCACATGCTATTTACATCCTAGAGCATTTGGATGATAAATCAGCACTGGTCCACCATTGGGAAGTGTGCCGTGTCCAAACATTTGTTTTGAAAAAAGAAATGGGGGGGGGAGAGTCACATACTGTGACCAATTATAAGTGTTTAATTGGCCCCAAGAAGGACAGACACACTAACACACCAGATATACAACCGAAGTATTTACACACACTACGCTTGTCTTCCAGAAGCTCCAAGTCCGGAGAAAACCAGCAAAAACAGGAAAAGGAAAGAAAGAAGACAGCCATGAGGACTCCTTTCTTCGTGCTCAACATATTTATGATGGACTTTTTGTTGCGCGGGAACGCGAACCCCATTACTCCAAACCCCCCTGCCGTTAACGCTTCACTGCCCCGTAGTACCGAGGGCCCAGTCACCAACCACGCTGCATTATCCTGGTGTGCCAAGTTCATAACTTGGTACTCTCTATCGTACATCATTGAGGCACTGTTGGCATTGGCTATACTCAGTTGTGCAGTACAGACCATGCGCCTCCGCAAGTGGAAAAGGAGAGCGTACCGCGCTCGAACTCCGGTATATCGGATCCGATCCCCGATATTCGGCTATGACCAGACCCCAGACCCCCGCGACCTATAAAGAATAAAGAGTATTCACGTGCATTATTCCTGTAAATAAAAAGCTATACGGAACGTTTCATAAAAAAAAAATGTATGATCCTGAGCTTGACTGCCAAGCCAGGAAAGAGTATATTAAATGTTGTGATTGTTGTTGTATGTTTTAGGAAGATAGGATAATGCAATGTTTAGGAGTATAGAGTGTTTAGGTAAAATTAGAGGTTCCCAGTTTATTTTTTTATAGATACATGCCCCTGCCTGACATAGCGCCCTCAAGAATTGTTTAGATAGATTTTTGTGCATAGCTAGGGTCAGAGTAGTGGCCATGGGGGAGGTGCCCCCCCCCCCCAAGTCGGGAAACGAAGAGGACAAAATTTATGTGATCCTTCACGCTTCGCGTTAGGATCACAAGGTGGGACTGTAGCCATGTAAAATGGCTGCGTTCCGATTAATCTGGCCAAAACCCAGTTTAAAACGGCTAACCCGAAAGACTGCTGGGAAAAACAGCCAAAAAGACACAAGCAGGCAGCTGCAGACAGGTTTGCAGCTTCAGCTCCGGGAACGTAGCCCAGATCGATACTCAGGGCTATCAACAGCCCATCAACCCAGGTATCCGCAGTTTCTTCAGGACTGTTTACACCTAATCAGACATCCACAGTTAAATCGGCTATCCCCGGGAACAATTGCAACATATTAGCAATTGAATACCGGGCCAGACCTGTCGGCGCCTGCAGTGGCCGAAACAAAGACAGGTGAGCGACCACCCCCCGATCAAGGAATCGCCTCACCATTGGACACATCGACCCCAGAGACTGGGGACAGAATCCAATCACTTGGGACTCAGGGTCAAGGGCCACCCCGGGAGGCGGGAAGCCCCTCGGCCCTATAAAAGTAAAGGTCCAAGTTCAGATCTCGCTCTCTCTCATCTTCGCCTGCTCGAGACCTTCGCAAGACCAGCCACCGGCAAGTGTAAGTTTGAATCCAACGATCGCTATCCGGTAGAGACACCTAGCCACCGACCTGTAGCAGCCTTTTGAATCCCACGGGCCAGATTTGATTGGACAAGCCATTTGTTTCCCTGACCTGGTGGGCTCTTCCTAAGTTAAGTATTGGCCAGTAGTGATAGGTTTGTTATATAGAAAGTAGTATTAGGGTATTAATATTGCTTGTTGTATATAATAAATGACCGTTGTTTTAATCCTTACTAAGCGGCGTGCTGTGTTATTAATCATAACCTGAACTTGAACCACGTGGCGGTATCATAAAGATACCTGGCGACTCATGAGCAAAGGTGTCCTAAACAGAGCAAATAGACTAAAGCTAGAAAGAGCAACACTGCAAAGACTAAAGGGAAATTGAAATGAAATGAAAATCGCTTATTGTCACGAGTAGGCTTCAATGAAGTTACTGTGAAAAGCCCCTAGTCGCCACATTCCGGCGCCTGTTCGGGGAGGCTGGTACGGGAATCAAACCATGCTGCTGGCCTGCCTTGGTCTGCTTTAAAAGCCAGCGATTTAGCCTAGAGTGCTAAACCAGCCCCTAATTCAGCCAACACAGGCAAAAATGAGCAAGTGCAGAAATCCTGTGTATTGGAACTTGCATAAACCAGACAGCACTGAAACCAGCAGCCACCTGCATAGTAATGAGCGATTCCCAGGCACAATTGATACACTTCAGGTGAATAAGGCCAAGCCAGACTCCTCAGCGCCAGCAGGAGCCAAGACAAAGGAAGGCCAACGGACATTTAGGGACCGCCCAGCATACAGGGAACAACTCCAGTATTGGAGAAATTGATCCAAATGATCGGGACGCAGTCCAATCATTTGGAACCAGGTACGGGGTCCGCCCCGAAGGGCGGGAAGCCCCTGGGGACTATAAAGTAAAGCCCCCAAGTTCAAATCGGTTTTCTTGGCAGGGTCACTCAGCAGCGAATCAACCCTTGAGACTGAACTGCCCAAGCTGCCGCACAAACCAAGTAAGTCTCCAGTCAACGCATGCTACGAGATAGGCGCTCCTAGCTACCAGTCCATACCAGCTTTTAGTGTTGGGTTGGGTTGTTGGGTTGTGGGGATAGGGTGGAGGTGTTGACCTTGGGTAGGGTGCTCTTTCCAAGAGCCGGTGCAGACAAATGGGCCGAATGGCCTCCTTCTGCACTGTAAATTCTATGTAATTCTATGTAATGAATCCTGCAGTTTCAGAACCCGAACGAAAGGTCATTTGTTCCCCTGACCTGGTGGGCCAGTCCAAAGCTAAGTATAGGCCTTTTAGTGATAGAGAATAGTCTAGAAAGTATAGTTTATGCATGAGTCGTGATTTACTGTGTATAATAAATGTGTTTTGATTTGAACCTTACTAATTGGTGTGTTGAGTTATTGATCAGTACTTGAACTTGAACCTCGTGGCGGTATCATAAAGATACCTGGCGACTCAGCAAAGGTTATAGAAACAGAGCAAATTAAGTAAAGACACAACGGGCAACAAATTAAGAGCCAACCAAAAGTTAGCAACAACCAGCACTTTAAAACTTACTGAATTGTGGCCAATCTTCCCGAAATGCTCCCCTACTGAAACGTCTACCACCTGGCCGGGCTCATTCCCCAATACCAGGTCCAGTACAGCCCCTTCCATAGTTGGACTGTCTACATATTGTTTTAAAAAGCCCTCCTGGATGCTCCTTACAAACTTACAAACTCCGCCCCGTCTAAGCCCCTGGCACTAAGTGAGTCCCAGTCAATGTTGGGGAAGTTGAAGTCTCCCATCACAACAACCCTGTTGTTTTTACTCTTTTCCAAAGTCTGTCTACCTATCTGCTCCTCTATCTCCCGCTGGCTGTTGGGAGGCCTGTAGTACACCCCCAACATTGTGACTGCACCCTTCTTATTCCTGATCTCTACCCATATAGCCTCACTGCCCTCTGAGGTGTCCTCCCGTAGTACAGCTGTGATATTCTCCCTAACCAGTAGCGCAACTCCGCCACCCCTTTTACATCCCCCTCTATCCCGCCTGAAACATCTAAATCCTGGAACGTTTAGCTGCCAATCCTGCCCTTCCCTCAACCAGGTCTCTGTAATGGCAACAACATCATAGTTCCAAGTACTAATCCAAGCTCTAAGTTCATCTGCCTTACCCGTAATACTTCTTGCATTAAAACATATGCACTTCAGGCCACCAGACCCGCTGTGTTCAGCAACTTCTCCCTGTCTGCTCTGCCTCAGAGCCATACTGGCCCTATTACCTAGTTCTCCCTCAATGCTCTTTCCTTCTGACCTATTGCTCCTGTGCCCAACCCCCTGCCATACTAGTTTAAACCCTCCCTCCTGTGTGACTATGAAGAAAGGTTGAGTAGATTAGGATTGTTTTCATTGGAAAGACGGAGGTTGAGGGGGGACCTGTTTGAGGTCTACAAAATTATGAGAGGTATGGACAGGGTGGATAGCAACAAGCTTTTTCCAAACGTGGGGGTGTCATTTACAAGGGATCACGATTTCAAGGTGAGAGGGGGAAAGTTTAAGGGAGATGTGCGTGGAAAGTTTTTTACGCAGAGGGTGGTGGGTGCCTGGAACGCTTTGCCAGCGGAGGTGGTAGAGGCAGGCACGATAGCATCATTTAAGATGCATCTAGACATATATGAACAGGCAGGGAACAAAGGGAGGTAGATACTTGGAAAATAGAAGACCGGTTTTGATAAAGTATCTGGATCGGCGCAGGCTGGGAGGGCCGAAGGGCCTGTTCCTGTGCTGTAATTTTCTTTGTTCTTTTTTTGTTCTTTGTTCTAACCTGCACACTTGCATTGGCTGTGCAGCAGCCTAGAAACTACTGTGCAGGTGGCTCACAAGGAAAAAGGTACTTGTGCATTGAACTGAACAGGCAGCCAGAACAAAAACCAATTGGGCGGGGACATTGGTTCTGAACCTCCAGCTGCTGTTAGGAACGGCTGACAGATGGATTACAACTCCCAGTGGTGTCCTGTTACACCATAGAAGGAACAAAAACTTTCTCCTGCCCACTGCCAGCATCCTGAGGCACACAGAGTGTAAGTTAAGCAAAGGGAAAGCAACCCCCCCCATCACTTTTTCTTCAATGTTAGCTTGAATTTAATGAACAGAAATGTAAGGTGATGGCTTTCCAGAGGAAGGAAGACAGGACGCACTAAATAGTAAAATATAAAAAGGGGCAGAGAAACAGACAGACTTTGGAGTTCAGTTAGAGAAATATTTAACATTAAAACGGATGGGAAATTCAGCGAAGATAATGTGGTGAATGTCAAGATGTTCTCACTGGAGATGGTCATTGCTTTGCACTTAAATGGCACAAATGATACATGCCAATTATCAGCCGAAGCCTGAATGTTGTCCAAGTCACGCAGCAAGAAGTCATGGATTACTTCATAATGTGAGGAGTTGCAAAAGGTACTGAACACAATGCAATCATCTGCAAAGATCTCCTTCTGACCTTATGATGGAGAGATGGTCATTGATGAAGCAGCTGAAGATGGGTAGGCCTAGGACAGTACCCTGAGGAA
This sequence comes from Scyliorhinus torazame, assembly GCF_047496885.1. Lineage (NCBI taxonomy): Eukaryota > Metazoa > Chordata > Chondrichthyes > Carcharhiniformes > Scyliorhinidae > Scyliorhinus > Scyliorhinus torazame. The sequence continues at coordinate 84,986,935 of NC_092723.1, read as the reverse complement.
CTCCTGCATGATGTCCTGGAACTGAGATAATTGACCTCCAACTACTACAACCATCTTACTTTGTGCCAGGTATGATTCCAACCAGCGGAGAAATTTCCCCCCTGATTCCCATTGACTCCAGTTTAGCTAGGATTCCTTGATGGCATACTTGGACAAATTCTGCCTTGATGTCAAGGGCAGTCACTCTCTTGAGTTTGGTTGTTTTGTCCATGTTTGAACCAAGGCTGTAATGAGATCAGGAGCTGAGTGGTCCTGGTGGAATCCAAACTGAACATCAGTGAGCAGATTATTGCTCAGTAAATGCCACTTGATAGCACAGTTGATAACCCCTTCCATTATTTTGCTGATGATCAAAGGTACATTGATGGGCTGGAAATTGGCCGGGTTTGATTTGTCCTGCTTTTTGCGGACAAGACATACCTGGACAATTTCCCACATTATCAGGTAGATGCCAGTGTTGTAGATGTACTGGAACAGCTTGGTTACGGGCACGGCTAGTTCTGGAGAACAAGTCCTTAGTATTATTGCCAGAGGGCACAACCTTTGCAGCATCCATCAGTGTAAAAGGTAAGGCTGAAGCATTTGCAACAAACTTTGACCAGAAGTGTCGAGTAGATGATCCATCTCTGCCTTTTCCAGAGGTCCCAACCAATTCAATTCACTCCATGTGATATCAGATGCAGGAACACCAGCACCTGATGGTTCCCCTCCAATCTACTCACCATCCTGACTTGTAAATATATCATTCTTCCTTCACTGTCGTTGGGTCAGAATTCTGGAACTTCCTCCCTAACTGTACTGTGGGTGTGATGAATGGTTACTGTACCCTTAACACCATGTAGGTGATGCCCCTTGAAGACCGGGTTTGGAACCCTGGGGGACTCCGCCTCTGGCTCCGCCGACCAGGGAGCCGTATATAAGATGATGCCCTGTAGGCAGCACTCAGTAAGCATACGTCTCGGTAGCTGGCTAGCTCTCTGCTTATTAAAGCCTTCATTTACCATTCCACACTCTCGTGTCGTTATTGAGGGTACTACAATTTAATAAGCAGGATACGTTAGGATGGACGCCGGTCTCAAGTCAGAAAAGTTCAACCTGGAAGCACGGGCACCGGAGGCCAAATAAATTTTTAAGTACTGGCTCCGCTGCTTCGAGGCCTACCTGCAATACCCGGAAGCTCCCGGCCTAGGGCATCGCAAGCTGCGCCTACTCCACGCCCGGGTGAGCCATAGAATCTCCACCATGATCGAGAAGGCTGCCACTTACGACGAGGCGATCGAGATCCTGCGAAAGCGTTTCGTCAAACCTATAAATGAGGTACATGCACGGCACCTGCTCTCTACCTGCCGGCAGCGCTCAGGAGAAACGTTGGACGAGTACGTGGAAAAGCTCACTGCGCTCACGAGGAACTGCAACCATCAGGATGTGATGGGGGAAGTCCACATGAACCTGCACATCCGAGACGCCTTCGTGTCCGACATCCGTTCGACCTATATTAGGCAGTGACTCCTCGAAAATGGAGCTAAAGACCTTCAGGACACGGTGACGCTCGCCACCTCACCGGAAGTGGCCCGCCACAACCTAGGCACGTACCCCGCGGACCCCGCAAGCCCCCTCGGACTTCCCTAGACGCAGCCACGCAATGGGCCTGCGCCGCGTGGCAACCCGCCCAGAGCGGGGGCACACCGTGCTATTTCTGTGGGCAGGACCAGCATCCACGTCAACGCTGCCCAGCCGCTCCGCCATCTGCAGCCACTGCGGAAAGAAGGGGCATTTCGCGAGGGTCTGCCTGGCCAGGCCCAAGGCCCAGAAATAAAAAGCTCACCAGGCCCGAAAATCGAGCTCGCAGGCCCCACAACGCGGCTGCGCACCAGCCGGACATGCTCCTTTCTGACGCATCAACGGCCTCGTGCGAGTCATGGGGGCGGCCATCTTGGCGGTGGCCATCTTCTAGACCCGACACGTGCAACTGACGGCAGTGGCCATTTTGTGAATCCAACTCAGCTGAGAACTCGGACTACCCGCAACTGGGAGCGATCACCCTCGGCCAAAGCACCTGCGGAACTCCATGATGCAGGTCCAGATCAACGGGCGCGACACTCCCTGCCTCTTCGACTCCAGGAGCACGGAGAGCTTTGTCCACCCAGAAATGGTAAAGCGCTGCTCCTTGCGCACCTGTCCCGCTTCCCAAACCATAGCCCTCACCTCCGGGTCCCACTCGGTCCAAATCAAGGGGTATTGCATCGCGATCCAGGGCACCAAATACGCTCGTTTCAAGCTCCATATCCTCCCTCACCTCTGCACCCCCCTGCTGCTCGGTCTGGATTTCCAATGCAGCCACCGAAGTCTGACCCTGAAGTTCGGCGGACCCTTTCCCCCCCGTCACGGTATGCAGCCTTGCAACACTGAAAGTTGCGCGAACCTCACCCCCGACTGTAAGCCCGTCGCCACCAGGAGCCGGCGGTACAGTGCCCAAGGTATGACTTTTATCAAGTCAGAGGTCCAGCGTTTATTGGAAGAGGGGGTCATCGAGTCTAGCAACAGCTCCTGGAGAGCACATGTGGTGGTAGTCCGGTCCGGGGATAAGAAACGGATGGTCATGGACTACAGCCAGACCATAAACCGCTTCACGCAGCTCGATGCATACCCCTTCCCCGCACAGCAGAGATGGTCAATCGGATAGCTCAACACCATGTATTCTCCACTGTCGACCTAAAATTCACCTACCACCAGCTCCCTATCTGACCGAAAGACCACCTCTATACTGCTTTCAAAGCAGCCGGCCGGCTTTTCCACTTCCTCAGGGTCCACTTCGGCGTCACAAATGGGGTCTCTGTCTTCCAGAGGGCGATGGACCAGTACGGCCTGCGGGCTACTTACCCATACTTTGACTGTCACCATCTGTGGCATGATCAGCAGGACCATGCCGAGAACCTTGAAAGGTTCCTCCAGACAGCCCGGGCCCTCAACCTGATCTACAAAAAGGAAAAATGCGTTTTCAATGCAACCCGACTAGCCATCCTCGGCTACGTCGTGGAAAACGGGGTCCTAGGTCCCAACACCGACCGCATGCGCCCCCTTAAGGAACTCCCCCTCCAAGTAGCCTCAAGGCCCTCAAACGGTGCCTGGGGCTTTTCTCCTATTACGCCCAGTGGGTCCCCAGATATGCGGACAAAGCCCGCCCACTCATAAAGACCACGACATTTCCCCTGACGGCTGAGGCCTGGTCAGCCTTCAGTCGCATCAAGACCACTATGCACGCGGTGGACAAAACCATCCCTTTCCAGGCGTCAGACATCGCCCTGGCTGCTACCCTCAATCAGGCAGGCAGGCCAGTAACATTCTTCTCCCGGACCCTCACCGCCTCCGAGATTCGGCACTCTGCAGTCGAAAAGGAGGCACACGCCATTGTGGAGGCTGTGCGGCACTGGAGGCACTACCTAGCTGGTAGGAGGTTCACCCTCGTTACCGACCAACGGTCGGTAGCCTTCATGTTTGATAACGGGGCAAAATTCAAAATGATAAAATCTTGAGGTGGAGGATCGAACTCTCCACCTACACGTACGATATTAAGTATCGTCCAGGGGAGCTCAACGAGCCCCCAGATGCCCTGTCCTGCGTCACGTGCGCCAACGCGCAGGAGGATCACCTGCGGGCCATCCACAATGACCTCTGCCACCCGGGGGTTACTCGGCATGCCCACTTTATCAAGTCCGCAACCTACCTTACTCCACCAAGGAGGTCAAGGCCATGACCAAGGCTTGCCAGATCTGCGCCGAGTGCAAACCGCACTTCTACCGGCCAGACAAGGCTCACCTTGTAAAGGCCTCGGGGCCCTTTGAGCGACTAAGCGTGGACTTCAAAGGTCCCCTCCCTTCCACCAACTGCAATATCTGCTTCCTAACCGTCATTGGCGAATTCTCCCGCTTCCCATTCGCCGTTCCCTATCCCAACATGACCTCGGCCACCGTGATAAAGGCACTACACAGCATCTTCACCCTGTTTGGTTTCCCCGCTTATATCCACAGCGACCGGGGTACATCGTTCATGAGCGATGAGCTGCGTCGGTATCTGCTCAGCAAAGGCATCGCCTCGAGCAGAACGACCAGTTATAACCCGCGGGGAAACGGGCTGGTGGAGAGGGAGAATGTGACAGTTTGGCAGGCTGTCCTTCTGGCCCTACAGTCGAGAAATCTCCCAACCACCCACTGGCAGCAGGTCCTACCCGGCCCTACACTCCATTAGGTCGCTCCTCTGCATGGCCACAAATGAGACCCCTCACAACTGCTTGTTTGTCTTCCCCAGGAAGTCCATCTCTAGGGTCTCGCTTCTACCTTGGCTGGCTTCTCCGGAGGCACGCGAGGAGCCATAAAATGGACCCCCAACTGCTACATGCGAACCCCCGATACGCCTACGTCGCGCACCCCGACGGTAGGCAAGACACGGTTTCCCTCCGGGACCTGGCACCCGTTGGTTCCCCCCCCCTCCCTTCACATTCCCCGCCGGCACCGCTACCCCCAGCCCCAGCTATTCCCCCAGCTATCCCCCCTGACCCCCTACCCGACCCGGACGAAAGCTCTGACCACCGTGCTCCCGGATGTACGCTCACCAAAGACGTCCGTGTCCGCCGCACCACCGCCCGAGCTGAGAAGGTCGACAAGGACAATCAGGCCGCCGAAAAGAATAGACATGTAATTCCACTTCACCCCCGATGGACTTTGCGTTTGTTTTAAACAGGGGGTGAATGTGATGAATGGTTTCTGTACCCTTACCACCATGTAGGTGATGCCCCTTTAAGACCGGGTTTGGAACCCTGGGGGACTCCGCCTCCGGCTCTGCCCACCAGGGAGCCGTATATAAGGTGATGCCCTGTAGGCGGCACTCAGTAAGCACGCGTCTCTGTAGCTGGCTAGTTCTCTGCTTATTAAAGCCTTCATTTACCTTTCCACACTCTCGTGCCGTTATTGAGGGTACAACAGTGGGTGTACCCATACCACATGGACTGCAGTGGTTCAAGAAGGCAGCTCACCTCCACCTCAAGGAGCAATTAGGGCTGAGCAATAAATGCCAGCCGAGCCAGTGATGCCCACATCCCATGAATTTAAACAAAAAATCAGCAGCGACTGGAAAAGCATCAACTTGATGAAAGATGTGCCTTGGTCTGCCCAAAATGTAGTGGTCTTCCAGTGAAAAGAATTGTCCATGACCAAGTGTTGCAGACTGACACCTTTCAAGGTCCAGGCCTCCAGTGCTGAGGGACACACGAAATCAAGGGACAGCCGCCACAAAATACAATTGGGAAAGACCACTCACTATCTGAAGCTGGAAGTTGGGGAAAACCACTGGGATGTATATTTGACATGTAATACATCTTGTAAATATTAACTGTAATTGTAAATGTGGTGAGCAACATATTGGAAGAAACAGATCTGCTTTGCATTTTGTATCATGTCAACTTTGAATGGTCATGTAATGTACTTCTATAAACAGAGAAACATAGGAGGAGGCCATTCAGCTCTTTGAGCCTGCTCTCCCATTCATTATGATCATGGCTGATCATCCGAGTTGGGGGTGGCGATTGCAAACGGAGCGGCACAGCAAAGACGCTCCCGCACATCCACAAAATCGTGGCTTTTTTCGGGGGGTTTCCCGGTGAGTTTTTTTTAAAATTAAGTCCCGCAAAATCGGCCCTGCCCATGCGCCAAAGCTCCGTTCCACGGAGCTGATGGGGGTGGGGATGAGAGGAGAGGCTGGCCCGGTGAGCTGCACGTGGAGGAGGAGTGGGGATCGCTCAGAAACTGCCTGAAAGTCGGAGCACGGAGAGGACAACACAAAAACAAAACATTTTTTTTTAATTCAACCTTTCTTGTTCCTCTCCTGAAAATTTTTTAAGAAACTTTTTTTTAAAACTTTCAAAAGAGAAAAAAAAAATCATTTTTATATTTAACAAAAAATTGTTTTTAAAAGGAGAAAAAACCCTTGGGGGGGGGGGGGGGGGTTCTTTGGGGGGAACAAAAAAAAAGAATTTCTCCTTCGCACCGAAACCCAGGAAAAAAGAGAAAGGCACATAACAGAAATATGCCTGCAAATAATAAATTGGCGGGAACGGCAAGATATAAGGAGCAGCAGCGAAGGTGAAGAAAAAAAGCAGGAGCTGCGGCCGCGCAGGCAGACGACCCCATGGGGTGAGGCGGAGGTTCAAGCGAACCAGGGAGCGAAAAAGCTGGCGAGCCGAGCAGCGGAACAGGAACAGGACGCGGCGACCATCCCCCTCCCCTCACACAGGGGGAGGAATGGAGAAGCGTGCTGAAAACGGAAATAAACGCCATAAAGGAGGAGATAAAAACGGAGATAAACGCCATGAGGGAGGCACTCAGGACGGAGCTCCACACAATAATGAAGGAGATGCTGGCGGAGACAATGGACAAAATGCAGAGAACCATTAACAGCCTGGAAAGGAAGGTGGAGGTGCAGGAGAAAACTATTCAGGAGTTGGGCCGCCTTGGACCAGAGCGACAGGATGGTAACTCAGGAAGCCGAGGTGAAAAGGCTGGTAATGACCCAGGGGAGCCTAAGAGGGAAAGTGGAGGACCAGGAAAATAGGTCCAGATGGCAGAATGTTAAAATAGTGGGTCTGCCAGAGGGGATGGAGGGCAGAGATCCAACAGGCTACGTCACCAAATGCTGGGCAAGCTAGTGGGAAGAGAGAAATTTCCAAACCCCCCAGAAATCGACAGGGCACACAGGTCGCTCCGACCCAGGCCCAAAGCCGGGGAGCAGCCCAGAGCGATTATCGTGAAGCTGCACAGGTTCCAAGACCGGGGTAAAATCCTAAAGTGGGCCCGGCAGTCGAAAGTGAACACGTGGGAAGGGAAGACCATAAGGAAGACCAGGACATGGGGGCGGACCTGGCCAAAAGAAGGGCTAAATTCAACAGCAGCAGCGGAGGAGTTCGTTAGAGTGAACAAACTGGGGGAGGAACAGCCGCAACGGCCATCATGAAAGCGACGGGGATGGAAAAGAAAGGAAGAATCGGGACAAAGAGCAGCGGGCAGACCGCAAACAGAGACAATACGATCACGAACTGTACACACGTGTTTGGTGCACTGCGCGGGACTGTGCTGACTCGTTCCCGGGCTCGTTCCATCTCTCAATGCAATGGGGGGAGCGAAGCAAGGTGAATGAGGGTGAAAAAGGCGGACAGGAGGGCGAGACAAGGGCTAGCAAAAGGAAGGTAACACAGTGCCAGAATAGGGCAAGCACTGGGAGGGGGGCTAACACGGGAGGGCAGGAAGAAAGGAAGGCCGCGGCGCGCCTCTCAGGGGAGAGGGAGCGCCTGGCTCAAAGAGATGGGGGGTGGACAGAGGAACAAGGACTAAGGGGGGGGGAGGAATCGGGGGAGAGCGCAGAACAAAAGAGAAGCAAAGAGAAGGGTGAGGTTGATACAGCATCAATAATACACGACAAGTTGATAAAGTTAACTGAGGCTTTAATACACTAAACAGCAAGCCTCCAGCCTCTGGACCCGAACTGGGGCCGGAGGCAGAGACTTGCCACTCTTATACAGAAGCCCCGAGGGGAGGAGCCACAGGCGGAGCCAACCTGGACAAGCCCAGGCATGGATGATACATTACAGTCCAGACAATATAGTCACGTGGTTTACCACATTCATCCCCTGTTTTAAAAAAGTCCGGCGGGGGTGGAGTGGTCTTAAAGGTCCAGTCTGTTGGGGGCCTTGACCATCCGCCGTGATTGCCTCAGTCCCGGCTGTGGTGTTGGCACCGGCGTCGAGGCCTGCGCGTCTGGGAGCGTGTTGTCATCAGCTTCACCCAGATTTTGAGTTGGCGAAGGAGGGGACGGTGTTGGGGCGGAGGTGGTGGTATTTGTCGCTGGTGGGCCTGCGGGTGTCAGTTCGCGAGGGAAGCGGGCAGGGGTGGTGGAAGACGGTGTAGAGTGGAGGGTGGTGGTGGTGGTGATGGTCTCCGGGGAGCCTGCAGGAGCCAAATCCCGAAGGGAGACTGTGTCCTGCTGCCCTCCCTGGTGTGCCACGTAGGCGTACTGGGGGTTTGCATGGAGCAGCTGGATCTTCTCGACGAGGGGGTCGGTTTCATGGCTCCTCGCATGTTGCCGGAGAAGGACGGGCCCTGGGGCTGTCAGCCAGGATGGGAGCGAGACCCCCGGAGGTGGACTTCCTGGGAAGGCAAACGGACATTCATGAGGGGTCACGTTAGTAGCTGTACATAGGAGCGATCGGATGGAGTGGAACGCATCGGGGAGGACCTCCTGCCAGCGGGAGACTGGGAGATTCTTCGACCGTAGGGCCAGAAGGACGGCCTTCCAGACCGTCGCATTCTCCCTCTCCACCTGTCCGTTTTCCCGGGGGTTGTAGCTGGTCGTCCTGCTGGAGGCAATGCCTTGGCTGAGCAGGAACTGACGCAACTCGTCGCTCATAAAGGAGGAGCCCCGATCACTGTGGATGTAGGCGGGGAACCCGAACAGGGTGAAAAGGCTGTTCAGAGCATTGATGACGGTGGCAGAGGTCATGTCAGAGCAGGGGATGGCGAAGGGGAATCTGGGGTACTCGTCAACGGTGTTGAGGAAGTACACGTTACGGTCAGTGGAGGGGAGGGGCCCTTTGAAGTCCATGCTGATGCGCTCAAAGGGGCGGGAGGCCTTTACCAGGGGTGCTCGGTCTGGCCGATAGAAGTGCGGTTTGCACTCCCCGCAGACAAAGAACAAAGAACAAGAACAAAGAAATGTACAGCACAGGAACAGGCCCTTCGGCCCTCCAAGCCCGTGCCGACCATACTGCCCGACTAAACTACAATCTTCTACACTTCCTGGGTCCGTATCCTTCTATTCCCATCCTATTCATATATTTGTCAAGATGCCCCTTAAATGTCCCTATCGTCCCTGCTTCCACTACCTCCTCCGGTAGTGAGTTCCAGGCACCCACTACCCTCTGCGTAAAAAACTTGCCTCGTACATCTACTCTAAACCTTGCCCCTCTCACCTTAAACCTATGCCCCCTAGTAATTGACCCCTCTACCCTGGGGAAAAGCCTCTGACTATCCACTCTGTCTATGCCCCTCATAATTTTGTATACCTCTATCAGGTCGCCCCTCAACCTCCTTCGTTCCAGTGAGAACAAACCGAGTTTATTCAATCGCTCCTCATAGCTTATGCCCTCCATACCAGGCAACATTCTGGTAAATCTCTTCTGCACCCTCTCTAAAGCCTCCACATCCTTCTGGTAGTGTGGCGACCAGAATTGAACACTATACTCCAAGTGTGGCCTAACTAAGGTTCTATACAGCTGCAACATGACTTGCCAATTCTTATACTCAATGCCCCGGCCAATGAAGGCAAGCATGCCGTATGCCTTCTTGACTACCTTCTCCACCTGTGTTGCCCCTTTCAATGACCTGTGGACCTGTACTCCTAGATCTCTTTGACTTTCAGTACTCTTGAGGGTTCTACCATTCACTGTATATTCCCTACCTGCATTAGCCCTTCCAAAATGCATTACCTCACATTTGTCCGGATTAAACTCCATCTGCCATCTCTCCGCCCAAGTCTCCAGACAATCTAAATCCTGCTGTATCCTCAGACAGTCCTCATCGCTATCCGCAATTCCACCAACCTTTGTGTCGTCTGCAAACTTACTAATCAGACCAGTTACATTTTCCTCCAAATCATTTATATATACTACAAAGAGCAAAGGTCCCAGCACTGATCCCTGTGGAACACCACTGGTCACAGCCCTCCAATGAGAAAAGCATCCTCCCATTGCTACTCTCTGCCTTCTATGGCCTAGCCAGTTCTGTATCCACCTTGCCAGTTCACCCCTGATCCCGTGTGACTTCACCTTTTGTACTAGTCTACCATGAGGGACCTTGTCAAAGGCCTTACTGAAGTCCATATAGACAACACCTACTGCCCTACCTGCATCAATCATCTTAGTGACCTCCTTGAAAAACTCTATCAAGTTAGTGAGACACGACCTCCCCTTCACAAAACCATGCTGCCTCTCACTAATACGTCCAGTTCTCTTCCGGGTGCGGCGATGACCAGCTGAGTCGCACGTTTCGGCAGCTCCCTGTGAAACGGACTTTTGGGCTCTTGATAGGAGCCCCAACGGCAATTTTAACGGCTGAAAACACCGTGCGGTAAACCAGAAGGGTGTTCCCCCTGGACACGGATGGAAAAAGGAGAGGAAAGTGGCCGGATTGCAGCGGATCCTTTGGAGCAGCGGCAAGGAAGGCAAGCAGAAACCAAGATGGCGTCGGAAGGTGGCAGTTTCATATGGGGCCCTGAACAACAAGAGTTTTTGAAACGCTGCGTGGAGGAGATAAAAAAGGAAATGAAGAAAGAGTTGTTGGCCCCGATATTACAGGCGATTGAAGGGCTGAAAGAGGAACAAAAGACCCAGGAGCAGGAGCTTCGGGTCGTGAAGGCGAAAGCAGCAGAGAATGAAAACGATATACAGGGCCTGGTGGTGAAGTCGGAGATACAGGAGGCACACCAGAAACGATCTGTGGAGAGGTTGGAGGCACTGGAAAATAACGCAAGGAGGAACAACTTGAGGATTCTTGGCCTTCCTGAAGGTGTGGAGGGGGCGGACGTCGGGGCATATGTGAGCACGATGCTGCACTCGTTAATGGGAGTGGAGGCCCCGACGGGTCCGTTGGAGGTGGAGGGAGCATACCGAGTTATGGTGCGAGGATCGAGAGCAGGAGAAGCTCCCAGAGCCATAGTGGTGAGATTTCTCCGTTTTAAGGATAGAGAAATGGTCCTTAGATGGGCGAAGAAAACTCGGTGTAGTAAATGGGAGAACGCGGTGATCCGCGTCTATCAAGATTGGAGTGCGGAGGTGGCGAGAAGGAGGGCGAGCTTTAATCGGGCCAAAGCGGTACTTCACAAAAAAAAGATAAAGTTTGGAATGCTGCAACCGGCAAGACTGTGGGTCACATATCAAGGGAGGCACCACTACTTTGAGACGGCGGATGAAGCGTGGACTTTTATTGTAGAAGAAAAATTGGAATGATTGGACTACGAAAATGAACGTTTGGACAAAGTGGTGGGACGAGTGGGGGGGGGGGGCGAAGAGGGATTGTATGATTAATCCTGCGGTATGGTAACTTTTCTTTCTCCCACAGGTGGTGATGGGGGGGGTGGGGAGGGAGAGGAGATGGGGCGTTGGCCATGGGAGGCGGGGCCGAGGGAGAGGCGCGGGCTTGGTTCCCGCGCTATGATAATTATGGCGGGAATAGAGAAGCAGGAAGGAGGGGGCGCCGCACGGGGCGAGCCGTGATCACGGGGGGAAGCCGAGGTCAGCCAGAGTTTGCTGACTTCTGGGAGCAACATGGGGGGAGTAATTACGCTAGCGGGGGGTCTAGCGGGGGGGGGGGGGGGAGGGGGGAATTACTGGGTTGCTGCTGCTGGGGAAAGGGGGGAGTGGGTACGGGAAAGGATGGGCGGGGGGGCACCGTCTGGGAGAAATACAGCTGCGTGGGAACTGGGCGAGAAGCTGGAAAAAGATGATGGCTAACCGGCAAGGGGGGGGGGGTGGGAAGCCCCCCAACTCGGCTGATCACGTGGAACGTGAGGGGGCTTAACGGGCCGATAAAGAGGGCACGAGTACTCGCACACCTTAAGAAACTTAAAGCAGATGTGGTCATGTTACAGGAAACGCACCTGAAACTGATAGATCAGGTTAGGTTGCGCAAAGGATGGGTAGGGCAGGTGTTCCATTCGGGGCTGGATGCGAAAAACAGGGGGGTGGCTATATTAGTGGGGAAGCGGGTAATGTTCGAGGCAAAGACTATAGTGGCGGATAACGGGGGCAGATACGTGATGGTGAGTGGCAAATTACAGGGAGAGATGGTGGTGTTGGTAAACGTGTATGCCCCGAATTGGGACGATGCCAATTTTATGAGGCGAATGCTAGGACGCATCCCAGACCTAGAGACCGGAAAGCTGATAATGGGGGGAGACTTTAACACGGTGTTGGAACCAAGGCTGGATAGGTCGAAGTCCAGGACTGGTAGGAGGCCGGCAGCAGCCAAGGTGCTTAAGGATTTTATGGAGCAGATGGGAGGGGTGGACCCGTGGAGATTCAGTAGACCTAGGAGTAAGGAGTTCTCGTTTTTCTCCTATGTCCATAAAGCCTATTCACGCATAGACTTTTTTGTGTTGGGTAGGGCATTGATCCCGAGGGTGAGGGGAACGGAATATTCGGCTATAGCCATTTCGGATCATGCCCCACACTGGGTAGACTTGGAGATAGGGGAGGAAACAAGAGGGCGTCCACCCTGGAGAATGGACATGGGACTAATGGCGGATGAGGGGGTGTGCTTAAGGGTGAGGGGATGCATTGAAAAGTACTTGGAACTCAATGACAATGGGGAGGTTCAGGTGGGAGTGGTCTGGGAGGCGTTGAAGGCGGTGGTTAGGGGGGAGCTGATATCAATAAGGACACATAAAGGGAAGCAGGAGAGTAAGGAACGGGAGCGGTTGTTGCAAGAACTTTTGAGGGTGGACAGACAGTATGCGGAAGCACCGGAGGAGGGACTGTATAGGGAAAGGCAAAGGCTGCATGTGGAATTTGACTTGCTGACCACAGGCACTGCAGAGGCACAATGGAGGAAGGCGCAGGGTGTACAGTATGAATATGGAGAGAAGGCGAGCAGATTGCTGGCACACCAATTGAGGAAAAGGGGAGCAGCGAGGGAAATAGTGGGGGTGAGAGACGAAGATGGAGAGACGGAGCGGGGAGCGGAGAGAGTGAATGAAGTGTTTAAGACATTTTATAAAAAATTGTATGAAGCTCAACCCCCGGATGGGAGGGAGAGAATGATGGAGTTTTTGGATCGGCTGGAAATTCCCAAGGTGGAAGAGCAGGAAAGGATGGGATTGGGAGCACAGATCACGGTAGAAGAAGTGGTGAAAGGAATTAGGAACATGCAGACGGGAAAGGCCCCGGGACCGGACGGATTCCCAGTTGAATTTTACAGAAAATATTTGGACTTGCTCGCCCCGCTACTGACGAGGACCTTTAACGAGGCAAAGGAAAGGGGACAACTGCCCCCGACTATGTCAGAAGCAACGATATCGCTTCTTTTAAAGAAGGAAAAGGATCCGCTACAATGCGGGTCCTACAGACCAAACTCCCTCCTCAATGTAGATGCCAAGGTCTTGGCCAAGGTAATGGCAATGAGAATAGAGGAATGTGTCCCGGGGGTGGTTCATGAGGACCAAACTGGGTTTGTGAAGGGGAGACAGCTGAACACGAACATACGGAGGTTGTTAGGGGTAATGATGATGGCCCCACCCGAGGGTGAAATGGAGATAGTAGTGGCGATGGATGCCGAGAAAGCATTTGATAGAGTGGAGTGGGATTATCTGTGGGAGGTGTTGAGGAGATTTGGGTTCGGAGAGAGGTATGTTAGATGGGTGCAGCTGTTGTATAGGGCCCCAGTGGCGAGTGTGGTCACGAATGGACGGGGATCGGCATATTTTCGGCTCCATAGAGGGACAAGGCAGGGATGTCCTCTGTCCCCATTACTGTTTGCACTGGCGATTGAGCCCCTGGCGATAGCGCTGAGAGGTTCCAAGGGATGGAGGGGAATACTTAGGGGAGGAGAAGAACACCGGGTATCTTTATATGCGGATGATCTGCTACTATATGTGGCGGATCCAGCGGAGGGGATGCCAGAAATAATGCGGATACTTGGGGAGTTTGGGGATTTTTCAGGGTATAAATTGAACATGGGGAAGAGTGAGCTGTTTGTGGTGCATCCAGGGGAGCAGAGTAGAGAAATAGAAGACCTACCGTTGAGGAAGGTAACAAGAGACTTTCGTTACCTGGGGATCCAGATAGCTAAGAATTGGGGCACATTGCACAGGCTAAATTTGACGCGGTTGGTGGAACAGATGGAGGAAGATTTCAAGAGATGGGATATGGTAGCATTGTCAATGGCAGGGAGGGTGCAGGCGGTTAAGATGGTGGTCCTCCCGAGATTCCTCTTTGTGTTTCAGTGTCTCCCGGTGGTGATCACGAAGGCTTTTTTCAAAAGGAGAGAAAAGAGTATCATGGGTTTTGTTTGGGCCGGGAAGACTCCGAGAGTGAGGAAGGGATTCTTACAGCGTAGTAGGGATAGGGGGGGGCTGGCACTACCGAGCCTAAGTGAGTATTATTGGGCCGCTAATATTTCAATGGTGAGTAAGTGGATGGGAGAGGAGGAAGGAGCGGCGTGGAAGAGATTAGAGAGGGCGTCCTGTAGGGGGACCAGCCTGCAGGCTATGGTGACAGCCCCATTGCCGTTCTCACCAAGGAACTATACCACGAGTCCGGTGGTGGTAGCTACACTGAAGATTTGGGGACAGTGGAGACGACATAGGGGAAAGACCGGAGCACTGGGGGGGTCCCCGATAAGAAACAACCATAGGTTTGCCCCGGGGGGAATGGATGGGGGATATGGAATGTGGCAAAGAGCAGGTATAACGCAATTGAAAGATCTATTTGTGGATGGGAAGTTTGCGAGTCTGGGAGCGCTGACCGAGAAATATGGGTTGCCCCAAGGGAATGCATTCAGGTCCATGCAATTGAGGGCTTTTGCGAGGCAACAGGTGAGGGAATTCCCGCAGCTCCCGACACAAGAGGTGCAGGACAGAGTCATCTCAAAGAAATGGGTGGGGGACGGTAAGGTGTCGGATATATATAGGGAAATGAGAGACGAAGGGGAGACTATGATGGACGAACTAAAAGGGAAATGGGAAGAAGAGCTAGGGGAGGAGATTGAGGAGGGGATGTGGGCAGATGCCCTAAACAGGGTAAACTCGTCGTCCTCGTGCGCCAGGCTAAGCCTGATTCAGTTTAAGGTATTACACAGGGCACATATGACTGGAACACGGCTCAGTAAATTTTTTGGGGTGGAGGATAGGTGTGCGAGGTGCTCGAGAAGCCCAGCGAATCATACCCATATGTTTTGGTCATGCCCGGCACTACAGGGGTTTTGGATGGGGGTGACAAAGGTGCTTTCGAAAGTAGTAGGAGTCCGGGTCGAACCAAGCTGGGGGTTGGCTATATTTGGGGTTGCACAAGAGCCGGGAGTGCAGGAGGCGAAAGAGGCCGATGTTTTGGCCTTTGCGTCCCTAGTAGCCCGGCGCAGAATATTGCTAATGTGGAAAGAAGCCAAGCCCCCGGGGGTGGAGACCTGGATAAATGATATGGCGGGGTTCATAAAGTTAGAGCGGATTAAGTTCGTCCTAAGGGGGTCGGCTCAAGGGTTTACTAGGCGGTGGCAACCGTTCGTCGAATATCTTGCGGAAAGATAGATAGGGGAGAACAAAGAAGGCAGCAGCAGCGGCCCAGGACTTGGGGGGGGGGGGGGGGGATGGGGGGGGTGGCCTGAGACAAGGCAGTTGCCAATTAGGGCTAGTTTTTATTTTTTGTTATTTAATATTTATTTATTTGTTGTTGTTTTTGTTTAAATTTAAAAAGGTCATTATTATCTGTATTGTTACAATGTTGTGTAAAGGATGCACAATGTACTGTGTTGGTTGACCAAAAATTTTCAATAAAATATTATTTTTAAAAAAACTAATACGTCCATTTGCTTCCAAATGGGAGTAGATCCTGTCTCGAAGAATTCTCTCCAGTAATTTCCCTACCACTGAAGTAAGGCTCACCGGCCTGTACAACAACAACAAAGAAATGTACAGCACAGGAACAGGCCCTTCGGCCCTCCAAGCCCGTGCCGACCATACTGCCCGACTAAACTACAATCTTCTACACTTCCTGGGTCCGTATCCTTCTATTCCCATCCTATTCATATATTTGTCAAGATGCCCCTTAAATGTCCCTATCGTCCCTGCCTCCACTACCTCCTCCGGTAGTGAGTTCCAGGCACCCACTACCCTCTGCGTAAAAAACTTGCCTCGTACATCTACTCTAAACTTTGCCCCTCTCACCTTAAACCTATGCCCCCTAGTAATTGACCCCTCTACCCTGGGGAAAAGCCTCTGACTATCCACTCTGTCTATGCCCCTCATAATTTTGTATACCTCTATCAGGTCGCCCCTCAACCTCCTTCGTTCCAGTGAGAACAAACCGAGTTTATTCAATCGCTCCTCATAGCTTATGCCCTCCATACCAGGCAACATTCTGGTAAATCTCTTCTGCACCCTCTCTAAAGCCTCCACATCCTTCTGGTAGTGTGGCGACCAGAATTGAACACTATACTCCAAGTGTGGCCTAACTAAGGTTCTATACAGCTGCAACATGACTTGCCAATTCTTATACTCAATGCCCCGGCCAATGAAGGCAAGCATGCCGTATGCCTTCTTGACTACCTTCTCCACCTGTGTAGCCCCTTTCAGTGATCTGTGGACCTGTACTCCTAGATCTCTTTGACTTTCAATACTCTTGAGGGTTCTACCTGTAGTTCCCGGGATTATCCCTGCCACCCTTCTTAAACAGAGGAACAACATTGGCTATTCTCCAGTCCTCCGGGACATCCCCTGAAGACAGCGAGGATCCAAAGATTTCTGTCAAGGCCTCAGCAATTTCCTCTCCAGCCTCCTTCAGTATTCTGGGGTAGATCCCATCCGGCCCTGGGGACTTATCTACCTTAATATTTTTTAAGACACCCAACACCTCGTCTTTTTGGATCACAATGTGACCCAGGCTATCTACACCCCCTTCTCCAGACTCAACATCTACCAATTCCTTCTCTTTGGTGAATACTGATGCAAAGTATTCATTTAGTACCTCGCCCATTTCCTCTGGCTCCACACATAGATTCCCTTGCCTATCCTTCAGTGGGCCAACCCTTTCCCTGGCTACCCTCTTGCTTTTTATGTACGTGTAAAAAGCCTTGGGATTTTCCTTAACCCTATTTGCCAATGACTTTTCATGACCCCTTCTAGCCCTCCTGACTCCTTGCTTAAGTTCCTTCCTACTTTCCTTATATGCCACACAGGCTTCGTCTGTTCCCAGCCTTTTAGCCCTGACAAAAGCCTCCTTTTTCTTTTTGACGAGGCCTACAATATCACTCGTCATCCAAGGTTCCCGAAAATTGCCGTATTTATCTTTCTTCCTCACAGGAACATGCCTGTCCTGCATTCCTTTCAACTGACACTTGAAAGCCTCCCACATGTCAGATGTTGATTTGCCCTCAAACATCCGCCCCCAATCTATGTTCTTCAGTTCCCGCCTAATATTGTTATAATTAGCCTTCCCCCAATTTAGCACATTCATCCTCAGACCACTCTTATCCTTGTCCACCAGTACTTTAAAACTTACTGAATTGTGGTCACTGTTACCAAAATGCTCCCCTACTGAAACATCTACCACCTGGCCGGGCTCATTCCCCAATACCAGGTCCAGTACCGCCCCTTCCCTAGTTGGACTATTTACATATTGTTTTAAGAAGCCCTCCTGGATGCTCCTTACAAACTCCGCCCCGTCTAAGCCCCTGGCACTAAGTGAGTCCCAGTCAATATTGGGGAAGTTGAAGTCTCCCATCACCACAACCCTGTTGTTTTTACTCTTTTCCAAAATCTGTCTACCTATCTGCTCCTCTATCTCCCGCTGGCTGTTGGGAGGCCTGTAGTATACCCCCAACATTGTGACTGCACCCTTCTTATTCCTGATCTCTACCCATATAGCCTCACTGCCCTCTGAGGTGTCCTCTCGCAGTATAGCTGTGATATTCTCCCGAACAAGTAGCGCAACCCAGCCTCCCCTTTTACATCCCCCTCTATCCCGCCTGAAACATCTAAATCCTGGAACGTTTAGCTGCCAATCCTGCCCTTCCCTCAACCAGGTCTCTGTAATGGCAACAACATCATAGTTCCAAGTAGTAATCCAAGCTCTAAGTTCATCTGCCTTACCCGTAATGCTCCTTGCATTAAAACATATGCATTTCAGGCCACCAGACCCGCTGTGTTCAGCAACTTCTCCCCGTCTGCTCTGCCTCAGAGCCACACTGTCCCTATTCCCTAGTTCTCCCTCAATGCTCTCACCTTCTGACCTATTGCTCCCGTGCCCACCCCCCTGCCGTACTAGTTTAAACCCTCCCGTGTGACACTAGCAAACCTCGCGGCCAGGATATTTATGCCTCTCCGGTTTAGATGCAACCCGTCCATCTTATACAGGTCACACCTGCCCCGGAAGAGCTCCCAGTGGTCCTGGCAGTCCCTGGTCACGGACCTGACCTCCTCGATGGAGTAAGGCAGATTGCGAGCCTTAATGAAATGGAAAAAGCGGGTGACTCCCAGGTGACAGAGGTTGTTGTGGAGGGCCTGGAGTTGGTCTTCTTGTGCACTGGCACATGTACCACGGGAGAGGGTATCTGGGGGCTCATTGAGCTTCCCAGGACGATACAAGATATCATAATTGTAGGTGGAGAGCTCGATCCTCCACCTCAGAATCTTGTCGTTCTTAATCTTTCCCCGCTGTGTGTTATTGAACATGAAGGCAACCGACCGTTGGTCAGTGAGGACAGTGAATTGCCGCCGGCCAGGTAATGCCTCCAGTGTCTCACAGCTTCGATGATGGCCTGGGCCTCCTTTTCAACAGAGGATACGCAAGGCGCGTAGGAATTCCGCGAGTGATTCCCCAGGGCGTTGGCGACTCATGGCGAGGAGGTGCCTCGCATATACCTGGTTGATGGATTTCACATAGTGTCCTTTGAGCAGCGTTATCGCCTCCGCGTACAATGGGGCGTCCCTGATGAGGTTAAAGACTCTTGGGCTCACCCGTGCATGGAGGACCTGCTTCTTCTGGAGGTACATGAAATCCTCGTTGAAGGATGCGAGGTAGGCCTCGAAGCAGCTTAGCCAGTGTTCAAAAGTCTCTATAGCTGCTTGTGGATCCAGTTCCAGGCGATCGTGCTTGAGTGAGGAGTTAATCTTGAGTGAAGCGTCCACCTTAGAAGTTTAGTGTATTAAATTGATACACCATCAATAAGACACGACGAGTTGATAAAGTTAACTGAGGCTTTAATACACTAAACAGCAAGCCTCCAGCCTCTGGACACGAACTGGGGCCGGAGGTGGAGACTTGCCACTCTTATACAGAAGCACCGAGGGGAGGAGCCACAGGCGGAGCCAACCTGGACAAGCCCAGGCATGTATGATACAGTACTGTCCAGACAATACAGTCACGTGGTTTACCACAGAGGTAGATAAGCAGCACGAACACAGGCCTCGGCAGGCATGGAGCAGGGCGAGGAACCAAGATGGTGCTACAAACATCCACTCAGGAGGGCTTCAGGGCGAAGGGAGATCCTGGAGTACAGGGGCGCAGCCACGTGGCGTACACATAACTGGTGGCCATGTTGGGTGACCCCTGGACAAAAGGAAACCCTGGAGCGCTGGGGCCCGACCTCATGGTGAGAGTGGCGACTGTGGCCATTTTGGACGGACCCTGATGCACGATCAATTGCACAAAGACTAAAATTGGGTACAACTGTGGCTTTATTACAGTCAGACGCGTGGCCTCCTGCTGCAGCTGGCGAAATGGCAGGGCACTGGAGGTCATGCATATTTATACAGTTCTCCGTGGGCGGAGCCAGCCGGCAGGAGCTACCGGCGAACCTGTAGTGCAGGCCCTATTACAGTGGTTCACCACATTCACCCCCTGTTAAAAATGAGTCCGGCGGGGGTGACGTGAAACTATATGCAATTGGTGGAATTATGTACAGTGGTAGGGAAAGAAAAGTCCATGTTGACGGTCCGGAGTCCGTCAAAGGTTCAGCCGGTCCGGTGCTTTGGTGCTTCGTTGGGATCGGCGTAATGGTGGCGGCGCAGTTGGTGCTGGCGGTGGTGGAGGTGGCACCGATGGTGGTGGTGGCGGTGCTGATGCTGGCCAGTCATCGGGGAACTCCGGGAGCGTGCAGAAGTCCTCTTCGTCCTCTTGTGCAGAAAAGGTGGGGGGGGGCTGGTCTGGTGGGGTCAATATTGGCGGCGTGGTGGGGGGGGAGGGCGCATGTGTGGGGCGGGGGAGGTGTTGGGGTGGAACCTGACGGTGCCAGGTCCCTGAGTGAGACAGTATCTTGACGGCCGTCGAGGAACTCAACGTAGGCATATTGAGGGTTGGCGTGGAGCAGGTGAACCCTGTCCACCAAGTGGTCCGCCTTGTGGAGTCGGACGTGCCTACGGAGAAGGACCGGTCCTGGAGCTGCGAGCCAACTCGGGAGCGACACCCCGGATGTGAACTCCCTCGGGAAGGTAAAAACACGTTCATGGGGTGTGTTATTAGTGGCGGTGCACAATAGTGACCGGATGGGGTGCAGAGCGTCAGGGAGGACCTCCTTCCAGCGAGAGGCTGGGATGTTCCTGGACCGTAGGGCCAGCCGGACGGCCCTCCAAACCGTCCCATTTTCCCGTTCTACTTGCCCATTTCCCCGGGGGTTGTAGCTGGTCGTCCTGCTGGAGGCTATACCCCTGCTGAGCAGCTGGGAATTTGATCGACAAAACAGGAGACTGGTGAAGTAGAGGAGAAGGATTCCCCACCAGTGTATGGATTTGTGGACCAGATGTGGTCTGAAAAGGAGAGAACGCTGGTCAAAGACGGGAGTGGAATCTGCGGCACAGGAAAATATGGCGGAGGGTCAGGGACCAAAACTGCAGGCCCAGTGGTCAACGGAGCAGCTGGTGGTATTTCTCAAGAAGAGCTTTGCTGAGCAAAGAAAAGAATACCTGGATCCGATTCAGACAGGGATTGACCGTGTGGAGCAGAGATTGGAAGCCTAGGGTCAGGCAATTAAGAAGGTGGAAGAGGCGGTTGCTGAGCATGATGACCAGCTAGCTGTGATGGTGGCAGAGATGGGGCTGTTGAAGGACCACCAGAAAAGGCTGCAAGACAACATGGAGGATCTGGAGACAGGTTGCACAGGCAGAACCTGAGGACCGTTGGCCTCCCGAAGGGCAGCGAGGGATCAGATGCAGGGGCATATGTGGCGCATATGTGCGAGAAGCTGCTGGGAGAAGGTGCATTTACTTGGCCCTTGGAAGTGTACAGGGCACACAGAGCACTGATGAGGAAGCCGCTGAGGAATGAGCCGCCGAGGGCAATGGTGGTACGAATACACCAGTTCCTGGACAAGGAACATATCTTGAAGTGGGCCAGACAGACGAGGAGCTGCAAATGGGAAGATAGCGAGCTGTGTATTTACCAGGGCTTGGGTACGGATCTGGCCAAAAGAAGGGCAATTTTCAATAAAGTGAAATCGTCCCTCTTTAAGAAGGGGGTGAGTTCGGCATTCTGTACCCAGCTCGTTTGTGGGGCGCTTTTGAGAGCCAAGACTTTATTTCGGATCGCCAGATGAAGTGATGAATTTTGTTAAGGACAGAAAACTAGCTGGTGATGGAGGACATTGAACTTGGGGACGAGCAGCTGTGTTCTTATTATGCTGCTAAATTTCTTTTTTCTTTTTAGGTTTCATATGTGGTGTTTTCCCTAGGTTTTGGGTCGTGGCTCTGTTTGTGTGCGGGTTAACTTTGTTCTTAATGGGGGATGGTGGGTGGAATTTTCTTCTTTGTGTTTGTTGGGCATTGTAATGTTTGCCTATGTATGTTCGAGCATGGGGGAGGGAGATCAGTGGGGGGCAGGATGTTTGGTGCATGGGTGGGGGCTACCAGGCTAGCTGGGTGGGCTAGCTCATGGAAGCTCATGGGGGGCGAGCAGGTGATCAGTTTGCTGAAGAGGGTTGGGATGGTTATTTTGTTATGGGGGAGGAGGGAGAGGGAGGGGGGTATTGATCTGCTGACAGTGGAGGGACAGGAGCATGGAGGCAAATTGGAGGTTGATGATGGTGGGCGCCCGAGGGCGGGCCTGAAGAGGCGTGAGACGCGGGCTGCGTGTTCGCACATTTGAAGAGTTTGAAGGCGGATGTGGCAATGCTACAGGAGACACACCTGAGGGTAGTGGATCAGACTAGGCTGAGGAAGGGGTGGATTGGGCAGGTATTTCATTCGGGGCTGGACTCGAAAACTAAGGGGGTGGCGAATTTGATCAATAAGCGGGTGTCATTCGAAGTAGGGAGCACAGTGGTGGACTGGGGGGGGGGGGGGGGGGGAGGGGGGTAGGTATGTTATGGTGAGTGGGAAGTTGGAAGGGATGACAGTGATATTAGTGAATATTTATGCACCAAACTGGGACGCCGTGGAGTTTATCAAGTGGATGCTGGGGAAGATCCCGGATCAGGACCCACATAGGCTGATCCTGGCGGGGGTGGTGGATGCCGAGTATTCGTCGATTATTGTGTCGGACCATGCCCCACACTGGCTGGATTTACAGATGAGCAAGGAGGGGGGCCAGAGCCCGCACTGGAGATTAGATGTAGGACAGTTAGCGGATGAGGGGGTGTGCAGGCGGGTGAGGGGGGCCATCCAGAATTATGTGGAGATAAATGACACCGAGGAGGTTCCGGCAGCAATGGTATGGGAGGCGCTGAAGGCAGTAGTTAGGGGGGAGCTGATTTTGGTACGGGCTCAGAGGGAGAAGGTGGAATGGGCAGAGATGGATAGGCTGGTTAGGGAGATACTCCAGGTGGTTAGCAGTTACTCGGAAGCCCCAGAGGCAGGGTTGTTGAAGGAGCGGCAGAAGCTGCAGATGGTGTTTGGGCTGATATCCACGGGGAAGGCGGTGGGGCAGTTGAGGAAGGCGAGGGGGGTGGTTTATGAGTATGAGGAGAAGGCCAGTAGAATGTTAGCACACCAGCTCAGGAAACGGGAGGTGGCCAGGGAGATAGGAAGAGTGAAGGATAGAGGGGTGAACACGGTCTTGGACCCAGCAGGGGTGAATGGGGTGTTCAAAGAATTTTACAGTTAGTTGTATGAGTCGGAGCCCCCAGCTGGGGTGGTGGGGATGAGGCAATTCTTGCAGGGTTTGGAGTTTCTGAAGGTGGAGGAAGGGGTGGTGGAGGGGCTGGGAGCTCCGATTGGGATTGTGGAAGTAGAAGGATTGGAGGCCATGCAGTCGGCAAGGCCCCGGGACCGGATGGATACCCAGTGGAATTCTATGAGAAGTTTTCTGGGGTGCTGGGTACGCTGCTGGTGAGGGTAATTTAATGAGGCAAGGGAGTGGGGTGTTCTTCCCCAAACAATGTCACAGGCTTTGATCTCATTGATCCTGAAGCGGGAGAAGGACCCAGAACAATGCAGGTCATACAGACCAATCTCCCTACTGAATGTCGATGCCAAATTGCTGGCCAAGATGTTGGCCTCAAGAATAGAAGATTGTGTACTGGGGGTGATAGGGGAGGACCAGACGGGATTTGTCAAAGGCAAGCACTTAACGGCCAATGTCAGGAGGCTCTTGAATGTCATCATGATGCCCTCCGAAGGGAGGGAGGTGGAGGTAGTGGTCGCTATGGATGCGGACAAGGCCTTCGACTGGGTGGGGTGGGAGTATTTGTGGGAGGTCCTGGGGCGGTTTGGGTTTGGGCAGGGCTTCGTATATTGTGTCTGGTTGCTGTACCAGGTGCCATTGGCGGACGAACCGGGTGAGTTCGGACTACTTTAGACTACACCTGGGGACAAGACAGGGATGTCCACTCTCCCCACTGTTGTTTGCCTCGGCTATAGAGCCATTGGCGATGGCGCTGCGAGTGTGAAAGGACTAAAAAGGGGTAGTCCGGGGGTGGGGGGGGGGGGGGAGAGGGGGCGGCAGGAGGTGTAACACAGGGTCTCATTATATGCGGACCTACTCCAGTATATTCCTGACCCATTAGGGGGGATGGGAGAGATTATGCGGCTCTTAGGGAAATTTGGCCGGTTCTCGGGGTATAAATTGAACATGGGTAAGAGCGAGGCTTTAGTGATCCAGGCAAGGGGGCAGGAGAGGAGACTGGGTGAGTTGCTGTTTAAAGTGCTGTGAGGGAGTTTTCCATACTTGGGAATTCAGGTGGCACGGGGATGGGAGCAGTTACATAAATTAAATTTGGCCCCGTTGGTTGAAGGAGGACTATTGGAGGTGGGACATGCTCCTGTTGTCACTAGTGGGGAGGGTACAGACCGTAAAAATTATGGTTCTCCTGAGATTTTTGTTTGTTTTCCAGTGTCTCCCTATTTTTATACCAAAGGCCTTTTTTAAGCGGGTTAATGCTGTGATCTCTGGGTTTGTGTGGGTGGTTAAAACCCCGCAATGTAAAGAAAGTGCTGCTGGAGCGGAGCTGGGGGGGTCGGGGGAGGGGGTGGGGCGGGTTGGCGCTACCGAACTTCAGGAACTATTACTGGGTGGCAAATATAGCCGTGATCTGAAGTGGGTAGTGGGGGAGGGGTCGGTATGGGAGCGGGTGGCGGCGGCGTCTTGTAGGGGCACAAGTTTAGTAGCACTGGTAATGGAACCTCTGCCGTTCTTGCCGGCCCGATACTTCACAAGCCCGGTGGTAGTGGTGGCTCTGAGAGTTTGAGGACAGTGGCGGAAGTATATGGGAGTGGAGGGAGCGTCGGTGTGGGCTCCAATTTGTAGTAATCACCGGTTTGTGCCAGGGAGGCTGGATGGGGGGTTTCGGAGGTGGCAGAGAGCAGGGATTGAGAGGCTGGGGGATCTGTTTATCGATGGGAGCTTTCCTTGTTTGGAGGATTTGGAGGAGGAGTTTGAATTGCCGGGAGGGAATGGGTTTCGCTATCTGCAGGCGAGAGACTTTGTGCGAAGGCAGGTTTCGACCTTTCCGCTTCTACCACAGGGGATACAGGACAAGGTAGTTTCTAAAACAGGAGTGTGGGAAGGAAAGGTCTCAGAAATTTATAAAGAACTTATGGAGTGGGAGGGAACCCAGATAGGGGATGTAAAGTGCACGTGGGACGATGAGCAAGGTAAGGAGCTAGAGGTAGGTCTATGGGAGGATGCATTGAGTAGAGTCAACATGTCCTCATCATGTGCCAGGCTCAGCCTGATACAATTCAAGGTGGTCCACCGTGTGGCCCGGATGAGCAGGGTTTTTTTGGGTAGAGGACAGGTGTGTGAGGGGTGCATGAGGGCCCGCAAATCATGTCCACATGTTTTGGGCATGTCCGAAGCTTAGGGGATTCTGGCAGGGATTTGCTGATGTCATGTCCATGGTGCTAAAAACGAGGGTGGCGCCAAGTCCAGAGGTGGCGATTTTTGGAGTGTCGGAAGACCCGGGAATCCAGGGGGCGAGAGAGGCTGACATTTTGGCCTTTGCCTCCTTGGAAGCCCGGAGACAGATCCTATTATCCTGGAGGGACTCAAAGTCCCTAAAATCAGGGATTTGGGTTAGCGACATGGCTGGGCTTCTCAGGCTTGAGAAAATTAGGTTCGCCCTGAGGGGATCAACGTTAGGGTTAGTCAGGAGGTGGCAGCTGTTTATCGACTTCTTCGGGGAAAACTTAACTGTTAGCAGGTACAATGAGAGGGGGTGTTAGGGAAAAAAGGGGGCAGGGGGAAGTTTGTTTAGTTTAGTTTAGTTCAATTTAGGCAGGATCAGCGAGAGGAGAAGGAGGGACTTGGGGATTTTGTGTATAAGCTATGTTGGTGGGGTATGGTTGTTGGTTGGGGGGGGGGTGTTACGCACTGAATGATGTTTACATTTGGATTTGTATCTTTTGTTGTGAGAAAACCATAAATGCTTTAATAAAATGTTTGTTATAAAAAAAGAAAGTGAGTCTGGGAAATTAATAATGGAAATAAGATGACAGATGAATTGAACTGTGGTGATCCACTGAAATTGGAGATGTAAGGTAGGACCTGCACTACAGGTTTGCCGGTAGCTCCTGCCGGCTGGCTCCGCCCAGGGAGGACTGTATAAATATGCATGACCTCCAGTGCCCTGCCATTTCGCCAGCTGCAGCAGGAGGCCTCGCATCTCACTGTAATAAAGCCACAGTTGTACCCAACTTTAGTCTTTGTGCAATTGATCATGCATCAATTTATTACAGTCAGATTTTCCACAGAATGGATATCAGAATTAAGCCCGATCGCCTGCAGCTGGATCCGCACTCGCCCGACGCCAGGAAAAACTTTACTCACTGGCTGGCATGTTTCAAGGCTTACATCAACACGGCGGACCCCGCGCCAACGGAGGCTCAGAAGATAAGCATCCTGTACTCCAGACTGAGCTCCAGCGTGTTCCTGTTGATCCAAGATGCCACGACTTACACAAAAGCGATGGAACTCCTCAAAGAACACGACACACAGAAGGCGAACCTGCTCTTCGCCAGGGATGTCCTCGCCACCCGCTCGCAACTACCTGGTGAGCCCATCGAAGACTTCTGGCGGGCCCTAATTCCACTTGTCCGGGATTGTGACTGTCAGGCCGTCAAACACGCAAATCTCCTCATGCACGATGCCTTTGTGTCGGGGATTGCGTCGGACTGCATCCGAGAACGATTGCTGGAAGGGGCCACGCTCGAACTGGCGGACTGAAAACCTTGGCGCTCTCCATGACGATCGCATCCCGTAACATACAATCGTATCTCTCCCGCCGCACTGCCCACCCTTCTACCAATCTTACCCCTCCTGGACCCCGCCGACGACCTCCTCAGCCGGGGCCCTGCCTTTGCAATACGCCTGCGCCGCACGCCGATCCGCGCACCCCGGGGGTCCCCGCTGCTACTTCTGCGGTCAGCAGAAGCACCCCCGCCAACACTGCCCGGCCCGCACTGCAGTTTGTAAAGCCTGCAGTAAAAAGGGCCACTTCGCGGCTGTGTGCCAGGCCCGCGCAGTCGCTGTGATTGCGCCCGCTTGTGCCGGGCACAACATGCTTTCGTCTGCATCAGAGCAGACATCGCCAAGGCCGGGATGCACGCAGTGGATGAGTCACTGCCTTTCCAAGTAGAAAGCGACGCTTCAGACATCGCCCTTGCCGCCACCCTAAACCAGGCAGGCAGACCCGTGGTATTCTTTTCCCGCACCCTTCATGCCTCTGAAATTCGACACTCATCCGTCGAGAAGGAGGCTCAAGCTATCGTTGAAGCTGTGTGGCATTGGAGGCATTACCTGGCTGGTAAGAGATTCACTCTCCTCACTGACCAACGGTCGGTAGCCTTCATGTTCAATAACACACAGCGGGGCAAGATCAAAAATGATAAAATCTTGCGGTGGAGAATCGAGCTCTCCACCTATAATTACGAGATCTTGTATCGCCCCGGTAAACTCAACGAGCCCCCAAACGCCCTCTCCCGAGGTACATGTGCCAGCGCACAAGTAGACCAACTCCGGGCCCTACATGACAGCCTTTGTCACCCGGGGTTCACTCGATTGTACCATCTGGTCAAAGCTCGCAATCTGCCCTACTCGGTCGAGGAAGTAAGGACAGTTCGCAGGGACTGCCAGGTCTGTGCGGAGTGCAAGCCGCACTTCTACTGGCCAGACCATGCACGCCTGGTGAAGGCTTCCCACCCCTTTGAACACCTCAGCGTGGATTTCAAAGGGCTCCTCCCCTCCACCGACCGTAACACGTATATTCTCAGTGTGGTCGATGAGTACTCCAGATTCCCCTTCGCCATTCCATGCCCAGATATGATGTCTGCCACCGTCATCAAGGCCCTCAGCACCATCTTCGCTCTGTTCGGTTTCCCCACCTACATCCACAGTGACAGGGGATCCTCATTCATGAGCGATGAGCTGCGTCAGTTCCTGCTCAGCAAGGGTATAGCCTCCAGCAGGACGGCCAGCTACAACCCCCGGGGAAATGGGCAAGTAGAACAGGAGAATGGGACGGTCCAGGAACCTTCCAGCCTCTCGCTGGCAGGAGGTCCTCCCTGACGCTCTACGCTCCATCCGGTCACTATTGTGCACCGCCACTAATAACACACCCATGAACGTGTTTTTACCTTCCCCAGGAAGTCCACATCCGGTATGTCGCTCCCGACTTGGCTCGCAGCTCCAGGACCGATCCTTCTCCGTAGGCATGTCCAACTCCACAAGGCGGACCCCTTGGTGGACAGGGTTCACCTGCTCCACGCCAACCCTCAATATGCTTACATTGAGTTCCCCGACGGCCGCCAAGATACTGTCTCACTCAGGGACCTGGCACCGTCAGGTTCCTGGCACCATCAGGTTCCACCCCAACACATCCCCCCACCAATGCGCCCCCCCCCCACCACCACCTCCCACCATGCCGCCAATATTGACCCCACCAGACCACCCCCCCCTCCCCTTTTCCGCACAAGAGGACGAAGAGGACTTCTGCATGCTCCCGGAGTTCCCCGATGACTGGCCAGCATCAGAACCGCCATCGGGGCCACCTCCACCGCCGCCATCGGTGCCACCTCCACCACCGCCAGCACCGACTTCGCCGCACCATTACGCCGATCCCAACGAAGCACCAAAGCACCGGACCGGCTGAACCTTTGACGGACTTCGGACCGTCAACATGGACTTTTCTTTCCCTACCACTGTACATAATTCCACTAATTGTATATAGTTTCACGTCACCCCCGCCGGACTCATTTTTAACAGGGGGTGAATGTGGTGAACCACCGTAATAGGAGATGTAAGGTAGGACCTGCACTACAGGTTCGCCGGGAGCTCCTGCCAACTGGCTCCGCCCAGGGAGAACTGTATAAATATGCATGACCTCCAGTGCCCTGCCATTTCGCCAGCTGCAGCAGGAGGCCACGCATCTGACTGTAATAAAGCCACAGTTGTACCCAACTTTAGTCTTTGTGCAAATGATCGTGCATCATGAACTAAGGAATTTGATCGATCTTCACTAATGGATACCAGTAACATCCCAGAAATCGCTGTAAAGTAGGAAATGAAAAGGAGGGTATTGCATTCCCAGACCAACCCCTAATAGTGGTTCGGATACTGGACAGAAACCCCAATATTTTATTTTAATTTTGTAAGACTGTGAAGAAAGGATACCTTGCTCCAGGAGTGAATTCACAAAGAAATATGGACATGGGATATTAAAACAAACTTTATTACTAACACAGTATTCAAATATCTTTAACATCACACCAGAAAATATCTTACCATTACCCCTTAAACAATGCTGCTCAATGCAGTGAATACAGTAACCCTTAATTGCTATCTTTATACCCACTCAAACAACAAGAAAACATCTAA
Source organism: Scyliorhinus torazame (assembly GCF_047496885.1). Lineage (NCBI taxonomy): Eukaryota > Metazoa > Chordata > Chondrichthyes > Carcharhiniformes > Scyliorhinidae > Scyliorhinus > Scyliorhinus torazame. Next base: position 84,957,885 of record NC_092723.1, on the reverse strand, counting down.
GTTCTCAATCCATTTTTAAATACAGTTAGCTCTCAGGAATACCTGCTTTACAGAGATGTTCTTTGAGATGTTCTTTGAGATTGTTTTAAAGAAAAGACCAAAATCCTGTCAGAATCGTGCATAAAATGTGGCTGTCTTTCTTCAGAAGCTGCTTCAGCTTGTATAAGCTTGCCTTTTAATCACACTCTTCTGAACTGCTTGGCAAGAAAGCTCTATTCTATCTACAAACATATCTTTTAACTAAACTGAGATGCTTCACTGCTGCTCACATCTCCAACTAACACTCAACTAAAACTGCTTTTTTGATAAGTGCCTGATACCTTGGCACCTGCAGTAATTATCTTACCAAACAGTTGTATCGTCCTGGGCTAGTGCACAGTCCATTCCAGCCCCACTTGAACCAAAGTCGCAACACAATTGAAATTAACTATTTATTCTTCTTTGGTGTTTGGCTGCCCAACAACAACAGTCACCAAGTTTGTGAATTTAAACAATTTTTTTCATTAATAAACAATAACTATAATAAAATAGACAGCAAATACAACTGGTTATAATAATAATCTTTATTGCCATAAGTAGGCTTACATTAACACTGCAATGAAGTTACTGTGAAAATCCCCTTGTTGCCACACTCTGGCGCCTGCTTGGGTACACTGAGGGAGAACTAAGAATGGCCAATTCACCTCACAGCACGGACTCGAGGAGGAAATCGGAGCACTCTGCCCTCTGACTGTACAGCCCCTCGGCTGCTCCTACCTCAACCTGCTACACCGGATGAGATGTGTGGTGTCCCAGGAGCCTCCTCAGTAGTCTGCCCAACCGAGGTGATAGTCTCTGGGATGGTGGAGGGTGTTGGAGACAGTTGAGATGGAAAGCCAGTATCCTCCTCCGACCAGAGCTCCGGGGTGTCCTGAGTCTCAGGCGGAGTCCTGGAGTTCAGGTGCTCTTTCTGTTAGTGCTCGGCTATCTGAGAGGCAGTGGCTCTGGCACTGGCAGGGGGCGGGGGACTCTGGATGGACTGGCCTCATCTCCGGCAGGTCCTGTAAGACACAAGACGACAAGTATGATTAGACAGCGGGCCGGGGGTGTGGGGGGGGGGGGGGGGGGGTTCAGGGCTAAGGGGAGTGATGGGGTGAGGGGAGTGTGGGGGTGGGGGTTGAAGGGGGCAAGGGGGGTGTGAGGGTGAGGGGGGAGGGGTGTCCACACACGTCATGGGAACCGCAACTTAGCAGGATCTCACTTGTTCGCCCATGAGCGCACGCCACCCGGCGACATCCCTTTCCCCTGGGCCACTGGCCACATTCAGGGCCCTCATGGTGAGGGGCCGCAGTTCCGGTGGTCCCTCTTGGTCTTCTCCCACTCTCGTTGGTTGTGCGCATGGCCTTCTCCTGGGGATGGGGGCGGGGAGGAGGGAACACATACAACAACACCATTAAATGGTCCAATGCATGCAGTCCAGGGGTTGGGTAGATGGTGGCCTCAGTGGCCAGGGCACCCGGGCATGGGTGCTGGCATATGGGCCAGGTTGGGGGTTCGGCCGTCCCCCGGGGGAGAGGGGCTGGGTTACGGGTATGTGAAGGGCAGGATTAGTGCCAGGGGCAATAAGCAGCTGACTCACCCTGGCCCCCCTGAGACGGTCGTGAAGTTTCTTGCAGCACTGCTGGTCAGTCCAGGCAATGTTGCCTGCGCTGCTGACCGCCTCTCCCACCTGTGCCCAGGCACGGTGAACGGCGGTGCCTGGCAGCCTTCCTCCCTGGCCAGGATATAGGGTCATTCGTCTCTCCTCCACGACTTCCAGGGGGGTGTCCAGTTCAGCATCCCTGAACCGTGTGCTGCTCTCCTTCCAGCCATCTTGTTGGCTGGGACGGTGTGTGTGGGAGGAAGGACAGTTTGAGTGTGGCTGCGGCGTGTGAGTCTCATGTGCGCCAATCACAGACCCGGCGAATCTGGCGCCGACTTTCATGGTATTGATTGAGTTCCCCGTGGGGACAGTGCGAGCCCATTTAAAGTAGCTGAATCGGTACAGCTGTTGCGCCAATTTCTCTGCCATAAAACACACTTCCTCCGCTGGCATCAAAACTTAGCTTCAGGAGAATCCAGCCCATTGCGTGTGATCCAATGGCCATGCTGCACCAAAAAGCAGCTCGCTGCGCGCAATGTGGCCAATGAAAGCCAGGAGACCCTGCTCCTGGGATCTACCCAGCTCACCATGCCATCTCGCAAGATGTTGCGATGTAAATCTCACCCACAATGGGTGGGAACACCTTTTGGCAAATGTGCGTATTAGAGCGAGGCAGTAAGCCTCACTTTAATATGCAAATTCCCGAAGTACCTGAGGCTTTGGGATTCAACCCCTTTGGGATTCAACTCGCCTTATTCCTCTTTTATTGTCCAGATACAAAAAGGGGCGGATATTGTGAAACCCCTTGTGTATGTGAAATAAATCAACCCCTTTTATTTTATCTTATCTTGAGTTTGTTGTGTGAGAACACTCCAAATTTAAGCACACCACCATTTATAAAGGGAGAAATCAAAAATCAAAAACACCTTTCTCTTGTGGGCGGCACTGAGAGGAGAAATCAGGGGTGTTTAAATTAATGCCCTTCCGGTCCATAACAGTGACATGGTGCGTGGGTCAAAAAGGGTAGTATACAGGTACAGCAAGCAATTAGGAAAACTCACAGATTGTTATTGGTTATTGTGAGGGGAACCAAATACAAAAATAGCGAAGTTATGCTTCAGTTGTCCAGGGCATTGGTGAGACCACATCTGGAGTATTTAAGGATGGATGTAAATGAATGCATGTACCCACTGGAGTTTAGAAGAGTAAGAGGCGACTTAAACAAAACCTTTAAGATCCTGAGAGGTATTAACAGTGTGGATGTGGAGAAGATGTTTCCTGTTGTGGGATCATCTAGAACTTCGGGTCACTGTTTAAAAATAAGGGGTCGCTCATTTAAGACAGATGAGGAAATTATTTTTCTGAGGGTGGTGAATCAGGCAACTGATTAAGTTTGGTGGTGACCTTCAGGGGCACTGGCAGGGGATGTCCTCCCAGATCACGGGGCGTTAGGTCCTCTCACAGTTTGTGGCAGATATGATCCACATATCTCTGAACAAGCGAAGACGGGTGCGGCATTATCTTTTACCCATCTCCAAGTAGCAAAGTTTTCTTCGGTAGCCCCTTGGTTTGTCTGAGTCGCCTCCGTGGGATGGGTTTAACCTCCTCATCCTCTGCATGTTGCTGGGATTCTCCTGGACCATGGGCCTTGAGAACAATGTTCTTTCTCATTTTTACTATCAATGTGTGCAATGAATTTTGTTATGTGCAAAGTAATATCAAGGTAATCTGCACATGTGCATCACCAGTAGAAACATCAAATCTATATTTAATAGCTACTTTTAAAAAGTTATCATAGTTGTGGATAGTTGTATTAAAACAAGGGACAATTAATAAGGTGCACTGCTTAAGATGTTAATTTGATATGAAATCAAATATAAAGAAAATTAACACTGCAAAATTTTCAGTTGCTTTTTAGAATCTTACATCATTAATTCTTGCATGGGGAGATAGCGGGAATATGGCATTGAGATAGAGGATCAGCCATAATCATGTTGAATAGCGGAGCAGGCTCGAATGGCCTACTCCTGCTCCTATTTTCTATGTTTACGTTTCTCACGGAAGAAAATCGTCCTCAACCCCAAAGGACTACCTCAGAAGAACATATGCATTTACTCCTTTGGGGCATGAAACAAAATTATCCATTTTCTTGATAGAGGAAATAAAATACTTCATCATTAGTATTGATGCATGAAATAACGGCCGGGATTCTCCGTTGCGAGTCCGCCGCCCTACCGCTACTAGCGAATTAGTCGCTCAGCCAAATCTCCCATTCACTACAGTCAACACGGAGAATCCCGCTGCTGGGATCCATGGAGAATCCAATATATTTATCGTCCATCCCATGAGTGGCAATCAGTGGCAGATTGCGAGTTCATAGCAACTTACTTTCACTGCAATTCCAAAGCCTTCCCTCCGTCTCGACAAACCTTCCTGACTCAGAATGGGTGAGACTGAAGAAACCCAGGGACACCAGCAGTGAGGTGTAAAAGGAAGAGAGCAAAGAGGACACACCCCTTTTTACAGCACTAGCTGCCATAAAGCAGGTAAGTTTAATTGGACCATTGAAAGGGAGACGGTAAGTTTCTAAGGTGAGTGAATGGGATGTGGGGGTCCAGGGATCGGCTGGGGTGGGAGCTGGTGTTGGGTCAGGACCAGATAGGGGGGGAGGGGTTGGCGTCGTTCGGATTGTGGGCTCAGTCTTTTTTTATTGAATTTACAGTGCGGAAAGGGGCAATTCGGCCCAACGAGTCTGCACAGGCCCTTGGAAAAGAGCACCCTACCCAAGCCCACACCTCCACCCTATCCCCGTAATCCAGTAACCCCACCTAACCTTTTTGGGCACGAAGGGCAATTTAGCATGGCCAATCCACCTAACCTCCACATCTGGGTGTTTAAAATAGTTACTCTGGAGTTAAAGTACTTTTCTTTCTTTCTAACTCTTTCAGAGTAACTATTGGTGTAACATTGGCAGAACCATCTGAAGTTAACAATTTAAATCACTTTGTCGGAAGGTTCCCAGCGCATAATTTAAAGCTTGAAATTACCAAATCTTAATAACTTCCCACTCGCCTCCTCCAGCTCACCACTGTGTGGAAGCAATGAGGTGGCGAGTGTGTGGGTCAGTAATGCGGGGGTGACGGTGAGTTACAAAGGGCAGAAGTGGCAAGGCCATAGGGAAGCAGGAGTCCCGAATTGCTGCTTTTCTCCTCACCCCTCCCACTCGTTCCCTGTCCTGGTCAAAGCTGATTCTGTAAATCTGTGTGTTGGTCTGCACTGCGAGTCGTCCCCAGAACTCTGTGGAAGCAGTGTGCATTTTAACACTCCCTATCCTGCAGATGGGGCTATCTGCCGGAGTAGGCACTTGTATATTTGAGATGTCTCTTGGTTTTCCTATTGAATTTGTTGTTATCCTGCAGGAGGCATCCAGCTATCACAAATGTAAATTCGAAAGTGGACAGGACTTGTATCCAGGAAATGTGCAGTTTTTGAAGCAGGAAGAGTTTGAAAGCAGAGGTTTTTAAGAGCAGCACTGATTTACCAGAGGCCTGGAGAACTGAGATTAGATGGAGACTGGCATCATAGCGGATTGTTCACAAGCAGGTTAATGCTGACAGTGCTGAGGGAACTCTGAGATCGGGGAGACTGACCACAGGGAGGCTGAACCCTGTACCCTGAAGGATCAGTGTGTGTGGGTCTGTGCAAAGGTTCCAGTGAGTGTAGGCACTGGCTGCAGAATCGGAGTCCTGGTAAGAGAGCGCAGCTTGTTATCATTGAGTAATGGGTTGGAATATGGGGCTGTACACTGGAGCCTCCAGACTGACCAGGGGAAACAGACTCTGCTGAGGACTTTACTCTGACTCTAATGATTAACTCTCCTCCCTTTAACACCTCATATTCTGCACTAGAATAACTGTGGGATGGTGAGGAGCAATCATGTAACTACATGCTACCATGATAGTCTATCCTGCAAATGGGAAGAAAGACTTGGATTTATATAATGATTTTTATGATGACATGACATTGCAAAGCTATGGAGTGCTTTTCGAAGTCTGGTTACTGTTGTGTAGAGGAAAGATGGCAGTCAATTGAGAGGCAACAAACACCCACAAACAGCAATGACCGAGAGATAAACATTAACCAGGATACATCCACGAGACACTTATTTAACATCTCATTTGAAAACCAGCATCTCTGACAATGCTGCACTCTCTCTGTACTGCATGGGAGAGTCAGTCTGTACATTGAGCTCCAGACTGGAACTTAAAATTTCAGAGTCAGTCGCGAGATTGTCCAACTGTTTGGGGAAGCGAATCTTGATCAGAATGTTAAAATCTCAGGCATGCTGAGAATATTTTGAGAAATGAGTAGGTCCAGCGCTCCTGAACACATTGATACAGACAGGCAGACAACTGAGCTCTGAGCCCTGGGACTAGGATGTGTTAAAGTAAAGTTACCATAGTTCCAGATGACCATAGGCTGCTTTGAAGGGGAGAGCTGACTGGTGGTGATTTAACCTGAGGATCACCACACCTCAGGTGAGGGACAGGGTTGGGAAGGCTGAGTAACCTCATACAGAATGGGAATTGAACCCATGCTGCTGGCTTCACTCTGCATCATGAACCAGCTGCCCGGCTAACTGAGCTAATCCAGTGTATCATGGAATTTGCAGTGCAGAAGGAGGCCATTTCGCCCATCGAGTCTGCACCGGCCCTTGGAAAGAGCACCCCACTTAAGGCCACCCCATCCCCATAACCCAGCAACCCCACCCAACCTTTTTGGACACTGAGGACAATTTATCAGGCCAATCCACCTAATCTGCACGTCTTTGGACTGTGGGAGGAAACCGGAGCACCCGGAGGAAACCCACGCAGATACGGGGACAACGTGCAGACTCTGCACAGACAGTGACCCAAGCCGGGAATCGAACCTGGGACCCTGGAGCTATGCTAGCCACTGTGCTACCGTGCTGCCCCCATGCTGTCATGGGTTCATTTCAGCTCTGGTGAGAGGCAGGAATTGCAGTAATGAAATTTTCACTTCTGAAACATTTCAAAAAGTAACTTTCTGTTCACACTCAGCATGATCATGGTTGAACTGATTGTTGCTTTACTTTCCTACCTGTCCTTATTGATTCCTTTGTTGATCAAAAAAATCTAACTTAGCCGTCACATTTTCCCATGTTATACTTCGCCTGCCTAGTTTTTACCCTTTCACTTCACCCATTTATGACTCTTTGCATCTTCCTTGCAACCAACTATATAGCCAAATTTGCTGGTGTTACAATACAGTTCACAGACCACGGCTATCTTTACTTCATCTGTATTACCGCCTTTGTTCCAAATGTATAGATTGTGCCCCTTTATTCTGAATTTTCCCCAAGACAACACAATATTGACACTAGTGTTCTTTCCTATAACATCTTTCACAACCTCAGGATCGGCAAATGTAAGTCTTCTTATTCTTTCTTTGAACTTGTCTCCATGCTGATCTTATGAACATACAAGATAGGAGCAGAGTAGGCCAATCGACCCCTCAAACCTGCTCTACCATTCAATATTATGGTTGATTTGTTTGCGTTTTCACATTCCCATCTACTCTTCCCCCCCCCCCCCCCCCCCCCCAACTCATAACCTTCAGTTCTCCAGCCTAACAAGGATCTATCTACCTCCAACAGCCACTTGCTGCTATCCTGCATTATAAGCCTTGGCCGTTCAATATTATTTAATCCTAGCCCCAGTATATTGGTTAAGTTTTGAATGAATTTTCCAATTCCTAATACAATAAGGGTCCACCTGGGTTGTGTGAGTCCAGACATATGGCAATCGATACGAGGCAGCTCCTCCGCTTACTGTGCAGGAACTCACACTCTACCAACTTATAACAAAAGAGTGAGTGGTAATTGGAGCTGATATGATGAAGTTAATTGAGGAATACTGCGGTGATGGGTTCAGTGTTGCTGCGGAGACATTGCTCAAAATTATATTCAGGACATTGCAACAGTAACAAGGCATGGTTACAAGATTTTGTGGATCAGTTTTCATTGCATCCAGCTGATACACCACTTGATGAATACCTATTACCCCATATGACATGGCATTTGGTAACTGGGGTACATAGAAACAGGAGGGTGCCATGGAATTTCCAACTTTTCCACCAAACAGACCATAATTATTTTCAACTCCATTTACCACCTTTGCTCTGTGTACTATGAGACTGTGTTTTGGATTTTACCCGCCAGATGAAATGCCTAATCTATCACTATTTTGTTTTCCAATTAAGGGGCAATTAAGCGTGGCCAATCCACCTACCCTGCACATCTTTGTGTTGTGGGGGTGAGATCCACCCAGACACTGGGAGAATGGGCAAACTCCACACAGGCAGTAACCCGGGGCTGGGATTGAACCCGGGTCCTTGGTGCCATGAGGCAACAGTGCTAAACACCGTGCCACCCTCTCTATCACTTATATTTTAAGCACTTCAGTTAGATCACTTCTTAACCTTAGACTCGTGGAAATAAGCTAGGTTTTGTTTACTGTCCTCCCAATTGAACCGAGTATTATTCTGGTGAATTTACATGTACACTTTATCATGCTGATGGTATCATATAACACCTGGTGCTACGAAGAGAGCATTGTACTCATCACATTGCCAGCTAAAGCAGAAATGCCATGTTAACTAAATCCTTGAAAAGAAGCTAATCCATAGCTACTTAGAATAAAGAAAGAGTCTAATGATGACCATGAAACCATTGTTCAATGTTGTAAAAACTCATCTGCCATTCTTACCTGGTCTGGTCAAACACACACCAATGTGTTTAACTCTTAACTTCCATCTCAAATGGCCTAGCAAGTCATTCAGTTCAAGGGTAATTAGGGATGGGCGATAAATGCTCGTCCAGCCAGTGATGTCCACATGCCATGAATGAAAAAAAAAAATACTTGGAATGGGATGGGAGGTTTTTGGATTGGTTTTGACAGATGATGAAAAGTTCCATTGGGTCTTGATCATTCTGTAGATAGTTCTAGGTGTGAATTAAATATGATAGACCAAATTTCAGATGTGTTACGATCCCAGTTGATATTATAAATGGATGGGATGACCCCAGAATGGAACATTGGCTCAAAAGACCCTGGGCAAGATTCTCTGTCTGCCGCACCAGTTTTCTGGTGCGACGCGCCCCCGCCGGCAGGGGGATTCTCCGTCCCTGCAGCCGGGCAATGGGATTTCCCATTATGGGCAGCCCCACGCCGCCAGGAAATCCCCGGGTGTGGGTGCGCTGCCAGCGCAACGGAGAATCCCGCCAGCGGAGAATCCAGCCCCCTAACTTTTATGTTTTTATAAAATGTGGAGGAACAGAGTCACAAGACCACTAATTCATTTTAACAACAAGGAAAGAACATTCATTAAACATGAAAAGTTGGATTCAAGGAATCATCAAGGAAGAAATAGCGAGGCATCTGGATGGAAATTGTCCCATTTGGCAGATGCAGCATGGGTTCATAAAGGGCAGGTCGTGCCCAACTAATTTAGTGGAATTTTTTGAGGACATTACAAATGCGGTAGATAACGGGGAGCCAATGGATGTGGTATATCTGGATTTCCAGAAAGCCTTTGACAAGGTGCCACACAAAAGGTTGCTGCATAAGATAAAGCTGCATGGCATTAAGGGTAAATAAAGTAGTAGCATGGATAGAGGATTGGTTAATTAATAGAAATCAAAGAGTGGGGATTAATGGGTGTTTCTCTGGTTGGCAATCAGTAGCTAGTGGTGTCCCTCAGGGATCAGTGTTGGGCCCACAACTGTTCACAATTTACATAGATGATTTGGAGTTGGGGACCAAGTGCAATGTGTCTAAGTTTGCAGACGACACCAAGATGAGTGGTAAAGCAAAAAGTGCAGAGGATACTGGAAGTCTGCAGAGGGATTTGGATAGGTTAAGTGAACAGGCTGGGGTCTGGCAGATGGAGTACAATGTTGACAAATGTGAGGTTATCCATTTTGGTAGGAATAACAGCAAAAGGGATTATTATTTAAATGATAAAATAATAAAACATGCTGCTGTGCAGAGACCTGGGTGTGCTGGTGCATGAGTCGCAAAAATTTGGTTTACAGGTGCAACAGGTGATTAAGAAGGCAAATGGAATTTTATCCTTCATTGCTAGAGGGATGGAGTTTAAGACTAGGGAGGTTATGCTGCAATTGTATAAGGTGTTAGTGAGGCCACACCTGGAGTATTGTGTTCAGTTTTGGTCTCCTTACTTGAGAAAGGACGTACTGGCACTGGAGGGTGTGCAGAGGAGAGTCACTAGGTTAATCCCAGAGCTGAAGGGGTTGGATTACGAGGAGAGGTTAAGTAGACTGGGACTGTACTCGTTGGAATTTAGAAGGCTGAGGGGGGATCTTATAGAAACATATAAGATTATGAAGGGAATAGATAGGATAGATGCAGGCAGGTTGTTTCCACTGGCGGTGAAAGCAGAACTAGAGGGCATAGCCTCAAAATAAGTAGATTTAGGACTGAGCTTAGGAGGAACTTCTTCACCCAAAGGGTTGTGAATCTATGGATTTCCTTGCCCAGTGAAGCAGTAGAGACTCCTTCATTAAATGTTTTTAAGATAAAGATAGATAGTTTTTTGAAGGATAAAGGGATTAAGGGTTATGGTGTTCAGAAAGTGGAGCTGAGTCCACAAAAGATCAGCCATGGTCTCATTGAATGGCGGAGCAGGCTCGAGGGGCCAGATGGCCTACTCCTGCTCCTAGTTCTTATGTTCTTATTGTACAATACTCCTTTACTCCCTCCTTAACTGAATCACTGGCTTTAGGATAAACATGGATAACAAAGTACATCTTAAGCTACAATGATCTCATTAACACAAAGCTCTTTTAAGCACACAAGGTGACTGTGGTCAAATACATGCACTGCACTCTGAACCCAAGTTAAGTCTGTGGACTTCACCTCAGAATCTCCCCCCCCCCCCCCCCCCCAGATGTTTGTCACATGGGAATTGCCAAATTCCACTCCCCAAAAAACGCTTTAAAGTCTTCTCTCATAATAATGCTTTCTCTTAGCGATTTGCATTCTGAAATCCAGTCCAGGTTTTATAAATGTTACTTTCAATCAAAGCTTCTGTTCTCTTAATAGCAAATCCAGTCCAGGATTTCACATAAACCCCTTTAGGATTCCTTTGCTTTAATTGCTGTGCTCACAATTGCTTTAACGTTCAATTCCCAGAAGACATTAAAAATGACATCAAACATTTATCTACCTCTGAAGTTTGCATTGCTACCTTGGTGATTGCGTGGAGTTTGCACGTTCTCCCCATATCTGCATGGGTTTCCTCTGGGTGCTCTGGTTTGCTCCCACAGTCCAAAGATGTGAAGGCTAGATTGATTGGTGATGCTAAATTTCCCCTTAGTGTCCAGGAATCTGCGGGTTAGGTGGGGTTATGGGGTTGCAGGGGGTAAGGTGGGAGCCTGGGTAGGGTGCACTTTCAGAGGGTCAGTGCAGACTCGATGGATCGAATGGTCTCCTTCAGCACTGTAGGGATTCTATTACTTTACATCTAGTTACTGCGATTGTCTCTTTAATCCAGAACACTTGTTTATTCTTCCTTGAATTCTTCTGAACAATACCTTGGTCTCTGTTCACTCAATTCCCGTACCAGCCTCCCTGAACAGGCGCCGGAATGTGGCGACCAGGGGCTTTTCACAGTAACTTCATTTGCAGCCTACTTGTGACAATAAGCAATTTTCATTTCATTTCAACTCCAGACTTCATGGAAAACCTTTCGTCCCAATACCTTAATTATCTGGACTGTATCTTGTTCCTTCGGGAGCTTGCATCTTTGAAACTCCCTTATCCTGTCCAGCTTCTCCTGGCAGAGTTGAGAGCTGTTCCCTTCTCCGTGACCTGGCTCCAACTATTCTGGCTTCCAGTTAAAACTAAGAACAAAAGAAAGCACTTCCATAAGACCATAAGACATAGGAGCAGAATTAGGCCACTCGGCCCATCGAGTCTGCTCCGCCATTCAATCATGGCTGATATTTTCTCATCCCTGTCGTGTTATTCACCCTGGGGTAACACGAACTGCAACTGGATGCAGTTATACTGGAAAGTAGACACCAAACTTAGACGTTAGTTCAAAATGTTTTATTGAACTTCTGGAGCAGTGCACACAGCTTGCTGTGGGTTGACACTCTACTAATCTAAGTGTGCTAACTATAACTAACTAGACCAGACTAGCTCTGAGCCACGTGTAGAAGGTGCTAACTGATATATACACCCTGACTGTTACTACAGTTGTCACCAGTGGAAAAAGGCAGAGTGCTGATGCCTCGTGTGTTTTATAGTGGGAAACCCCCCTCTAGTGTTCTGCCTGGTGATTGGTTGTGTTCTGTCCTGTGTGTCGATTGGCTGTACTGGGTGTCTGTCACTGCCTGTCTGTATCTCATTATGTGCATGAGTGACATCCCTTTTTTAAAAAGAATTAGTCGTTTGCTTAGAGCATGTGCGACAGTATATACATGGATAACTATTTACATCAAATGGCGAGTGAATGAATATGTACAGGAAAGGTGCCGAGTGTGCAGATACAGAACAACATTTACAAGATAAATGTCTATAAGTCCAATCTTTGGGGCTGGCGTTGGATCCTTGTCGACCGCCTGAGAGGTGGAGGTGGGGACGTCGGCGCCTTGACAGGCGGGATTGCTGCCAGATTGGTGGCCTCGTGGAGCGAGGTGTCCGGAGGAGGCATAACAACATCTGGAAATGTGAGATTTGGTGGTGGGCAGGCAAGTTTGCGTAGTGCCCTTCTGTTGCGCCTGACAATGGAGCCATCAGCCACACGAACTACAAACGATCTGGGAGCAGCTTGTCGAACAACAACAGCTGGGGCTGACCAGCCTCCATCAGGTAGTTTGATGCGAACAGCGTCTTCCGGAGATAGCACAGGCAAATCGGTAGCATGAGCATCGTACGTCAGCTTTTGCCGGTTCCGGAGTTGCTGCACCTTTTGCAGCACTGGGAGGTGATCCAGGTCTGGTAAGTGTATGGCTGGAACAGTCGTCCGCAGGTCTCTATTCATGAGGAGTTGTGCCGGAGACATACCGGTGGACAGAGGGATTGCCCTGTACGCCAGCAGCGCAAGGTTGAAGTCCGAAGCAGAGTCCGCAGCCTTGCAGAGCAGTTGCTTCACGATATGGACCCCTTCCACGACCTTCCCGTTGGACTGCGGGTAGTGTGGGCTTGAGGTAATGTGTTTGAATTGGTACGACTTGGCAAAATCGGACTACTCTTGGCTGTGGAAGCAGGGACCATTGTCACTCATGACAGTGAGCGGAATACCATGCCTGGCGAATGTCTCCTTGCAGGCCTTGATGACTGTCCTTGATGTGAGGTCTGACAGCTTCACAACTTCCGGGTAACTTGAGAAGTAATCTTTGATGAGCACATAGTCACGCCCATTGGCGTGAAAAAGGTCGATTCCCACCTTAGACCACGGATAGGTCATGATCTCGTGTTGCTGGAGTGTTTCTTTCACCTGAGCAGGCTGGAAGCACTGACAGCTCACAATTGAGGACCATGTTGGATATGTCCTGGTTGATTCCAGGCCAGTAGACAGCCTGCCAGGCCCTGCGCCTATATTTTTCGACACCAAGGTGTCCCTCGTGGATTTGTTTGAGCACTAAGCTCTTCAGGCTGCGAGGAATAACGATACGACAGCCTCCCAACAGCCAGCGGGAGATAGAGGAGCAGATAGGTAGACAGATTTTGGAAAAGAGTAAAAACAACAGGGTTGTGGTGATGGGAGACTTCAACTTCCCCAATATTGACTGGGACTCACTTAGTGCCAGGGGCTTAGACGGGGCAGAGTTTGTAAGGAGCATCCAGGAGGGCTTCTTAAAACAATATGTAAACAGTCCAACTAGGGAAGAGGCGGTACTGGACCTGGTATTGGGGAATGAGCCCGGCCAGGTGGTAGATGTTTCAGTAGGGGAGCATTTCGGTAACAGTGACCACAATTCAGTAAGTTTTAAAGTACTGGTGGACAAGGATAAGAGTGGTCCGAGGATGAATGTGCTAAATTGGGGGAAGGCTAATTATAACAATATTAGGCGGGAACTGAAGAGCATAGATTGGGGGCGGATGTTTGAGGGCAAATCAACATCTGACATGTGGGAGGCTTTCAAGTGTCAGTTGATAGGAATACAGGACAGGCATGTTCCTGTGAGGAAGAAAGACAAATACGGCAATTTTCGGGAACCTTGGATGACGAATGATATTGTAGGCCTCGTCAAAAAGAAAAAGGAGGCATTTGTCAGGGCTAAAAGGCTGGGAACAGACGAAGCCTGTGTGGCATATAAGGAAAGTAGGAAGGAACTTAAGCAGGGAGTCAGGAGGGCTAGAAGGGGTCATGAAAAGTCATTGGCAAATAGGGTTAAGGAAAATCCCAAGGCTTTTTACACTTACATAAAAAGCAAGAGGGTAGCCAGGGAAAGGGTTGGCCCACTGAAGGATAGGCAAGGGAATCTATGTGTGGAGCCAGAGGAAATGGGCGAGGTACTAAATGAATACTTTGCATCAGTATTCACCAAAGAGAAGGAATTGGTAGATGTTGAGTCTGGAGAAGGGGGTGTAGATAGCCTGGGTCACATTGTGATCCAAAAAGACGAGGTGTTGGGTGTCTTAAAAAATATTAAGGTAGATAAGTCCCCAGGGCCGGATGGGATCTACCCCAGAATACTGAAGGAGGCTGGAGAGGAAATTGCTGAGGCCTTGACAGAAATCTTTGGATCCTCGCTGTCTTCAGGGGATGTCCCGGAGGACTGGAGAATAGCCAATGTTGTTCCTCTGTTTAAGAAGGGTGGCAGGGATAATCCCGGGAACTACAGGCCGGTGAGCCTTACTTCAGTGGTAGGGAAATTACTGGAGAGAATTCTTCGAGACAGGATCTACTCCCATTTGGAAGCAAATGGACGTATTAGTGAGAGGCAGCACGGTTTTGTGAAGGGGAGGTCGTGTCTCACTAACTTGATAGAGTTTTTCGAGGAGGTCACTAAGATGATTGATGCAGGTAGGGCAGTAGATGTTGTCTATATGGACTTCAGTAAGGCCTTTGACAAGGTCCCTCATGGTAGACTAGTACAAAAGGTGAAGTCACACGGGATCAGGGGTGAACTGGCAAGGTGGATACAGAACTGGCTAGGCCATAGAAGGCAGAGGGTAGCAATGGAGGGATGCTTTTCTAATTGGAGGGCTGTGACCAGTGGTGTTCCACAGGGATCAGTGCTGGGACCTTTGCTCTTTGTAGTATATATAAATGATTTGGAGGAAAATGTAACTGGTCTGATTAGTAAGTTTGCAGACGACACAAAGGTTGGTGGAATTGCGGATAGCGATGAGGACTGTCTGAGGATACAGCAGGATTTAGATTGTCTGGAGACTTGGGCGGAGAGATGGCAGATGGAGTTTAACCTGGACAAATGTGAGGTAATGCATTTTGGAAGGGCTAATGCAGGTAGGGAATATACAGTGAATGGTAGAACCCTCAAGAGTATTGAAAGTCAAAGAGATCTAGGAGTACAGGTCCACAGATCACTGAAAGGGGCTACACAGGTGGAGAAGGTAGTCAAGAAGGCATACGGCATGCTTGCCTTCATTGGCCGGGGCATTGAGTATAAGAATTGGCAAGTCATGTTGCAGCTGTATAGAACCTTAGTTAGGCCACACTTGGAGTATAGTGTTCAATTCTGGTCGCCACACTACCAGAAGGATGTGGAGGCTTTAGAGAGGGTGCAGAAGAGATTTACCAGAATGTTGCCTGGTATGGAGGGCATAAGCTATGAGGAGCGATTGAATAAACTCGGTTTGTTCTCACTGGAACGAAGGAGGTTGAGGGGCGACCTGATAGAGGTATACAAAATTATGAGGGGCATAGACAGAGTGGATAGTCAGAGGCTTTTCCCCAGGGTAGAGGGGTCAATTACTAGGGGGCATAGGTTTAAGGTGAGAGGGGCAAAGTTTAGAGTAGATGTACGAGGCAAGTTTTTTACGCAGAGGGTAGTGGGTGCCTGGAACTCACTACCGGAGGAGGTAGTGGAGGCAGGGACGATAGGGACATTTAAGGGGCATCTTGACAAATATATGAATAGGATGGGAATAGAAGGATACGGACCCAGGAAGTGTAGAAGATTGTAGTTTAGTCGGGCAGTATGGTCGGCACGGGCTTGGAGGGCCGAAGGGCCTGTTCCTGTGCTGTACATTTCTTTGTTCTTTGTTCTTTGTTCTTTGATCTAGCTTGAGGAGGATCCCCTCGACAACTGTCAGGTCGTCCTTGACATTAAAGAACTGAGGGCATTGCTTTTTCTGCCAACCATTTGCAAAGTGATGCATTACATGCTGCAGAAGAGGGTCTTTGGCAGTCTCTTCTCGAATGTTGATCACTCTTTCATCTGAGGCCGGGAGGTTGCTGGCACACAGTTGCACCTGTGCCTCAATTTGGCGGATGAAGTCTACCTGTTCACAGGGCGAGGTGATGGAGCGTGACAGGGCATCCGCAATTATTAGCCCCTTGCCTGGTGTGTATACTAACTCAAAACCGTACCTGCGGAGTTAAAGGAGAATGCGCTGAAGCCTGGGCGTCATGTCATTCAAGTCCTTATGAATGATATGGACCAAGGGTCTGTGGTCAGTCTCCACTGTGAAGGTTGGTAGACCGTAGATGTAGTCATGGAACTTTACAATGTCGGTGAGGAGGCCCAGGCACTCTTTTTCTGGGCATACCTCTGCTCAGTGGGAGTCATGGCCCTTGACGCATAGGCCACTGGAGCCCAGGACGAGGAGTCATCCTTCTGGAGGAGCACCGCACCAATGCCATCCTGGCTGGCGTCCGTGGAGATTTTTGTCTCCCTGTCCGGGTCAAAAAACACTAGTACCGGAGCAGTGGTGAGCTTTGCCTTTAGCTCGAGCCACTCTGCTTGTTGTGTTGGTAGCCATTGGAATGCAGTGGACTTCTTCACCAGATGCCTGAGAGCCGTGGTGTGTGATGCGAGGTTGCGAATGAACTTTCCCAAGAAGTTTACCATACCGAGGAACCGTAGTACCTCTGTTTTGTCTTCCGGGATCTTCATGGCGTTGATGGCCTTGACTTTGTCTGAATCTGGTTGCACGCACTGCTGGGATATCTGGTCGCCCAAGAACTTGATGGATGACATGACAAAGGAGCACTTGGCCTTGTTCAACTTGAGGCCACTTGCATGGACACGTCGAAAGACTTGTTTGAGACGAGATATGTGTTCCTCGGGGGTCGTGGACCATATGATTATATCATCTACGTAGACACGCACACCCTCAATGCCCTCCATCATCTGCTCCATGATCCTGTGGAAGATTTCAGAGGCTGAAACAATACCAAATGGCATCCGGTTATAACAGTACCTTCCGAAAGGTGTATTAAACGTGCGGAACTTCCTGCTGGACTCGTCCAGTTGTATCTGCCAGAAATCACGCGATGCATCTAGCTTCGTGAAGAATTTCATAGATAGATAGAATTTACAGTGCAGAAGGAGGCCATTCGGCCCATCGAGTCTGCACCGGCTCTTGGAAAGAGCACCCTACCCAAGGTCAACACCGCCACCCTATCCCCATAACCCAGTAACCCCACCCAACACTAAGGGCAATCTTGGACACTAAGGGCAATTTATCATGGCCAATTCACCTAACCCGCACATCTTTGGACTGTGGGAGGAAACCGGAGCACCCGGAGGAAACCCACGCACACACGGGGAGGATGTGCAGACTCCGCACAGACAGTGACCCAAGCCAGAATCGAACCTGGGACCCTGGAGCTGTGAAGCAGTTGTGCTATCCACAAGGCTACTGTGCTGCCCCTTTGTCTTTTGGCGTGTGCCATCTCACTGGTTAGTTCCTCCCGCTTCGGGATCGGGTAGTGTTCCCGCATTATGTTCCGGTTAAGATCTTTGGGATCTATGCATATGCGCAACTCTCCTGAGGGTTTCTTCACACAGACCATCGAGCTGACCC
The DNA here is from genome assembly GCF_047496885.1 of Scyliorhinus torazame. Taxonomy (NCBI): domain Eukaryota; kingdom Metazoa; phylum Chordata; class Chondrichthyes; order Carcharhiniformes; family Scyliorhinidae; genus Scyliorhinus; species Scyliorhinus torazame. Next base: position 84,940,215 of record NC_092723.1, on the reverse strand, counting down.
AGTCAGTCGGTTCCGTCACTTTGGAGATTATGCCCTGGTCTTGGAGCTCCTGTAGCTGCGCCTTTAAACGTTCCTTCAGAGGAGCCGGTACCCGGCGTGGTGCATGGATTACAGGCGTTACATCAGGCCTGAGTAAGATCTTGTAGCAGTATGGCAGAGTACCCATTCCACTAAACACATCCGGGTATTGCGCCAGGATGTCATCAATGTCAGCCTGAAGATCCACATTGGAAGAGGACACGGCATGGACTCGCTGTACGAGGTTGAGTAGCTTACATGCATGGGCACATGCATGGGCACCAAGCAGGGATGCCTTGTCAGGCTTGAAGATTTTGAATCACAGTGTGGCATTGATGGTCTTGTTGGAGACATGCAGATGACAAGATCCTAATGCAGTTATGGCATTGCTATTATAATCAAGAAGCTGGTAGGCCGGCGGAAGAATTTTGGGTTGCTTTTTAATGCGGTCAAAATCAGCTTGAGAGATGAGATTGGCTGAAGCACCAGTGTCCAGCTTGAACTGGATGCTGCATTGGTTAACGTGTATGACAGCACGCCATTCGTCCGCAGAATCCACGTTGAGTATAGATAGGCGTCTTGCTGATTTTGAGGAGGCATATTCACATGTAGTGATGATGCCCACACGATATGGGGACTCCAGGCAGTCGTCCTCTAGATCCGTAGTGCTTTCAGGATCAGAATCCAGTAGCCCTTGCTCGTGGGAGGCAAGTTGTTCATGTTCTGCCGATTTAAGACGGGAGTACCGACTTCTCGCCTGTTCATGCACTTTACACGTCTCGATTGCGACCGGCAGGATCATGTTTTTAATTTTAAGTTGCTGCTCCCGCAAAGCGTCGGAGTGGACCCCAGATGCGATCTGATCCCTGATGATGGAATCAGCAGTGTCACCATAGTTGCAGGACTGCGCTAATATATGGAGATGAGTTATAAAGAATTGGAAAGGTTCATCCTTATCCTGAAGGCGTTGCTGGAAGACATAGTGCTCAAAGCTCTTGTTCGTTTCGACTTCACAGTGACTGTCGAATTTAGCTAAAACGGTCTTGAATTTGGTCTTGTCCTCACCGTCGGCAAAAGTGAGCGAGTTGAAAATTTGGATGGCTTGGTCCCCCACAGTTGATAGAAGCAGCGTGATTTTTCTGCCATCGGACGCATCCTCGAGGCCCGAGGCCTCAATGTAGAGACTGAACCTCTGCTTGAGGACCTGCCAGTTGGCGCCAAGATTGCCGGAGATCCGTAGCTGTGGAGGGGCCTGGGTCTTCTCCATGCCGCTGGTCGTCATTGAATCACTCAAGGTAAATCACTTAGATAAAGTAGACTACTGGTACCATGTCGTGTTATTCACCCTGGGGTAACAAGGACTACAACTGGATGCAGTTATATTGGAAAGTAGACACCAAACTTAGACGTTAGTTCAATACGTTTTATTTCTGGAGCAGTGCACACAGCTTGCTGTGGGTAGAAGGTGCTAAGTGATATATACACCCTGACTGTCACTACAGTTGTCACCATTGGAAAGAGGCGGAGTGCTGATGCCTCGTGTGTTTCTTCGTGGGAAACCCCCCTCTAGTGTTCTGCCTGGTGATTGGTTGTGTTCTGTTCTGTGTGTCGATTGGCTGTACTGGGTGTCTGTCACTGCCTGTCAGTATTTCATTATGTGCATGAGTGCATAATCCCCGATCCCTCTGGGAAATGGGCCTCTTGCTAAGTAATGCCCCTGCAATGACTATTTATTCTTCACACCACAGCCCTCTCAAGACGCACAGTTGGAACTTAACCAACTCCCACAAATACAAACACTTTTGGCCTGCATGAATCTGACTATCCTTCCTGGCACTATTAAACCCACATAAAACTATACCTTATTTCTAATGTTTACCAGTTCAAATGTAAATTCCTAAGACTATCTTTATTTTCCTAACATATAGCATTTTGGGATCAGGGATATTTACATATCTTTACCCCCCCCCGTGAATCCCCAAGCAGAGTTTATAATATGGTTGATTATACATGGGGCTGGATTCTCCCATAAATGGGACTTTGTCCCCACGTCGGTGTAAAATCGCTGGCGTTTCACTCCGGAGTTTCCTAAAAAAAAGCAAAATGTTCCTGAACGGCTGCGCGCCCGAAGATCCGACCAACCCGATCTGTCCCCCGGCCGCCCATAAGGCTCCCCCCCCTTCCCCCGGTCCCCGATCCCTCTGCCCCCCATGTGAGCTTCCCGAACAGCGATAGGTGGTTAGAACCACGCCGTAGGGACCTCGGCCGGTTGGGAGCAGAGGATCGCTGGGTGGGCCTCTGGCAATGGCCCCCCAGCCATGCAGAGTACTCCGCGAACACGCCGGTTCTCGGGTCCCGGAGAATTGCGGGCACGATTTCGGCAAGAAATTGGATTCTCCGCCCCCGCGCCAAATGCAATTTTGGGTGGGGCTGCGGAGAATCCAGCTGTGAAAGCAATGGGTCTGAAGGGCCAAATGTTCTTTCCCTGAAGTTCAGTAAACAATGAGGAAATATTTGACTTTGAAAGGACTTGGATGTGCCAGTGGAATGGGTGAAATTGATCGAATTCAACGCAAAAAGTGTAAGTTTGGAAGTGTGAAGAGAGATAATGGGCGGAATTCTCCGTTTCTGCAGCTAAGTGCCGATGCAAGCGTGGGACCCGTGGTGTTACACGACCAGCAAATCAGCGCGAGCCCCTCACCGAGTCCCGTACCGGAGCAGGGCTAGTACCAGCGCCGCATGAAACGCCCGCGGATTGTGCAGAAAACGGGCGGAGAATGGCCGGATCCCAGGCATGCATGCGCACGGCTGATGACCTGCACCAGTCGCGCCGTACTACATGGCGCCAGCCTTACGTGTAACCTAACCCGCAAACCGCGACCCCACTGTCCACCCGCTGGCCAGCCCCCAAAAGTCTCCCCAGCCCTAGCAGACGCCGCCACCCACCCATGGCCAGCAGCATGGATCCCGGCCGAGTGTGTTGGCACTGGACACAGTTAGGAGCTGCCACGCTGGCTCAGACCACACGTGTCCCACGCCGACGGGAACCTGGCCCATCGGGGGCAGAGCATCGCAGGTGGGTCAGTTGATGATGCGGCAATGGCGTTGAAACGGCATGTGTCGCGATGATGCCATTTTGGAGGGGACGGAGCACGGCGGACCGGCCTCAAACCGGCACCGGCCCCAATTTTGCAGTCGGAGTCCATTCTCCACCTGATCGCCAAACATGATATTGGCATTGGGCTATGGCGAATCCCGCCCAATGGGTGTTATTCAGTAGCTTTGTTTCACTCGAGCGAGAGTTCAATGAGGCAGGTGAGTAGCGGGAAAGGCAAAATTGAGAACCACACCGGGCGCCAAACCATTTGCGATGCAAGCGGCCCGCTCCCCTAGGCGAAATCAGGATCTCGCTGTAGCACGGCAAGAAACCAATTATCTCCACTTAAGCCCTATTTCCATACAATTAACAGGAGCCACCCCTGATCAATGGCCCCCTGTCATTCATTGGCCTCCCCAGCAAGTGGTCACGCTGGCGCTGATTAAAAACATGAACCTGGCAGAAGGGCTGCTACGGGGACCTCGAGGTGAGTGGCCATCTTTGCTCACAGGCAATGAGCCGGGGTCACTGGGATTGCCGCCCCTGTGCTTGGAGGAGGTTGGGGGGACATCCGGGGGGATGCATCCCAAGTTGGGGGTGGGACGCCATGGGGGGCTGGGGGTATCAGAGCTGGGTGGGGAGCTCTGCTTGGGGAGGGGGCAACCCTGCGTGGGACCTCCATGCCAACCCCTGGATCATATGTTCCCGTTCCGGGGGCAACCCTGCCTATCTGCCCCCACCGACCACCCATATCTCCCACTGACTGCCGAGGCCTCTGGACGTTCGGCTGGAGGCTATTGCTAAAAGGGAAATGGCAATCATGGTTAAGTGAGCACTTCACAGATGCCAGTTGGACCCGTGGGTGGGCGGGCAATGTAGCATGTAGGGCTCATTGCCTGGCATCCCAATCACACCTTGATGCATGGACACTGTGCTTGAACACTGCTAGAGGCAACATCACAGATGCAGCAGCCAACTTCCGAACACCCAGGAGATGGGCTCCAGCCCCGGGCCCATGTCTGAGGCCGGGGTTTGGTGACGTTCTCTTTGGGTGTCTGGGTGCAGGGTGTGTAGTCCGATGAGCAGACCACGTGTGTATCGGCAGAGCGTGTCAGGTGTGGGGGATGGTGAGCGGTGGGAGGAGGGGACCAGGTCCCCATGTTTGGGGAGGGGATGGGGCATGAGATTGGAGGTCAGCCGGCATTGCGGAACAAAGAGTCAGGGATGTACTTCTGAGGCTGTATAAGGCTCTGGTCAGACCATATTTGGAGTATTGTGAGCAGTTTTGGGCCCCGTATCTAAGGAAGGATGTGCTGGCCCTGGAAAGGGTCCAGAGGAGGTTCACAAGAATGATCCCTGGAATGAAGAACTTGTCGTATGAGGAACGTTTGAGGACTCTGGGTCTGTACTCGTTGGAGTTTAGAAGGATGAGAGGGGATCTCATTGAAACGTACAAGATACTGCGAGGCTTGGATAGAGTGGACGTGGAGAGGATGTTTCCTCTTGTAGGAAAAACCAGAACCAGAGGACACCGTCTCAGACTAAAGGGACGATCCTTTAAAACAGATGAGGAGGAATTTCTTCAGCCAGAGGGTGGTGAATCTGTGGAACTCTTTGCTGCAGAAGGCTGTGGAGGCCAAATCACTGAGTGTCTTTAAGGCAGAGATAGATAGGTTCTTGATTAATAAGGGGATCAGGGGTTATGGGGAGAAGGCAGGAGAAAGGGGATGAGAAAATATAAGCCATGATTGAATGGCGGAGCAGACTCGATGGACCGAATGGCCGAATTCTGCTCCTATGTCTTGTGGTCTAGGCATCATACTGGTTGTGGTGAGGGTATTTTAATGTGTCTCGTACAAGTGTACACCCCTGCCCCACTCTCCCGGTGATGCCGCCCCACTATCCCCACTCTCCATCCCTCCCCCCGACTCCTCCCAATGCACCCTCCCCCACCCCATTCCCCCACCGCACCCACTCCCCTCCTTACCCCTATCTAGCCCCGCCCACACAATGAGCTCTCCGTGATCCTTGACGTGCCTGGCCTTCTTAGCTCTACTGCTCTGTCTATGTGTATCCCCAGGAAGCACATCAGAGGTGGACGCAGCCAGCAGTTTACCGCGTCCCGTGGTCCGCTGCCCCTGGTGCCGCCTTGTTCCAGATGCTAACTGCGAGATGTGGCTTTGTCAGAAGGGTGGAACCTGGGAGCTGGTGGCTACGGTCGCCAGTTCATAGGATGGGCTCGGGCTGTCACCCAGCGCCCCCTTCTCCTGAGCCCTGGGGTTTACCTCAGAACGGAGGGGCAGCTGGATTGAGCCCCGGCTCCCCCTGCATCATCTGTCTCTGCCAACCCTGGCGGCTCCCCAATGTCTGCACCATGGCGTTGGCGCCCTAGGCGATGTTCCTCAGTGACTGGACACATCCCCCAGTGACCGGGCCATGCTTTGCAGTGCTTCGGCAATGCCCACTGTTACTGGTCCAAGCTCCGCAGCGTCTCGACATTCCTATCTGAGAGCAGGATTGCAGCATCTCATTAAGGTCAGCTTGGTCATGACCCCAGCGAGTCAGACTGTCTGCCGAGGCCCTCAGCCATGGCCGTCACTGACTGAGCAACACTTTGGACACTTCCACAAATGCTGCTGACATTGTGCACCAGGCTCTCCACTGCGGTCGCCACCCTAGCAGTGTTGGCCTCGGTGTCACACATTGCCGGCAACATCTCCTGTGTCCGTAGCCTCTGGGACTATTCCAATTGGCTATGGATCTGCTGGATTGTCGCTGATGTCTCCTTCTGAACGTCCCAGCCACACTCTAAAGTCTGCATCAGCTCCTGGTATATCTGTTCCAGAGGCTCAGTATGTGACTGGGACCCAGCTGGATCCTGGGAAACTAGCAGACCTCTGACAGCTGCCTCGTCTGGGCAATACTGCCTCCACCTGATGTGCATCAGCAACTGTGTGGTTCTCACCAGAATGTGCCCCAGAAGCCTGACCACTAACGTTGCCCACTGAGGTATGTGTCTCTGCGCTGGTGGAGGGTGGGAATGACAGCTGTGACACATCGATGGTTGCATCCTCTGAGGTGTTCTTCTGGGAGGCGGGGGGGGGGGGGGGGTGAAATCACCCCAGAAGGGCCATTGGCTGGAGGTCCTGTGGGAGAATGGTCACGTGCTCAGTGGGAGGGATGGGTCAGTCTGTATGCAACTCACGTTTGACAGGTCCCCCAGGTAGGGCCCGGTGGATCCTCACTCTGCGGTGTACGCCAAGTCCCATGTTTGTTACCGCTCTGCCTTCAGCCACCCCCGTCACCTCCAGGTCCCATTGCTCGAAGCTGGTGAGGATTCTTATATCCTGCACCTCGCCACCAGTCTGGACCCTCTCCAGTGGGACAGCTTCCCCTGTGGAGACACAGAGAGGGTATCATTAAAACACATGTGTGATTCACCATGATGGGTTGGGGGTGGGCTGTGAAGAGGGGGTGGAGAAGGGTATGTGAAGAAGAGGGGTTGAAGGGGGGTGTTCGTGTGGGGCTGGGAAGGTTTTGGTGGGGGTGGGGGGGGGGGGTGGGGGTGGGGGGGTGTCAACTCACATGTGCAGCCCAGTGTAGGTCATTGACCTTCTTGCGGGACTGGAGGCATGTCCTGGTCACGCTGCCCAAGCCACTTCATCCCAGGCGGCCCTGTGGCTTACCCTCCGGGACCTTCGGGGGAACTGGACATCCCTCCTGGCCTCGACCGCATCTGGTAGCATCCCTAGGTCTGCGTGAGGCCAGTCATCTCGGTGCCATGGCTGTGAGCTGGCTGGGGTTTGCTGTGCAAGAGATGGTTCAGTGCTGCTTGACCTTGTTAACGGGGGGCTGGCGAGCGCGGTCCCAGAGAATCAGCTGGCTAGCCTTCATTTGCGGCGTGAAGCCTGTGGGGTCTTGTTAAGTGGACCAATTGACATTGTAGTGCATTGCCAGCCTCACCAGGCCGTGCTCCGGGAAGCTTGCAGAACTTCCCGCTCGATACCACACTTCCAAATCTTGCCAGAAAATCATGCCCAATACATGGTAAAGTAGCCCCATTTTAAAGAGGATACAACAAAAGTGAGCTTGGGATGTTTGGTGGTCAGGATAGATTAGAGGAACCTGGGCTTTATAAATAGAGACCAACGTTAAGCTGATCTATACAAAAGACTATTTCATCCTTAGCTGGAGTATTGTGCCCAACTCTGGGCATTACATGTTAAGAAAGACACAACTTTGGAACGTACAGAAGAGAGACTTACTCAAATGTGATCCCCATTCAGAAACCAGTTACATGGATAGATTGGAGAGGCTGGGCATGGTCTCCTCTGAGCAGAAAAGGCCAAGAGGAGATTTGGTAAGAGGTGTTTAAAATCAAAGAGTTTAGGTAGTGTAAGTTTAGGCTAGCAGTCAAGGGCATTCAGCCTCTGATCTCCGGGTAAGCGTTCTCCAAGGCGGCCTTCAGGATGCGCGACAACACAGAATCGCCGAGCAGAAGCTTATAGCCAAATTCCGCACACATGAGTGCGGCCTCAACCGGGACCTGGGATTCATGTCGCATTACATTCATCCCCCACCATCTGGCCTGCGAAATCCTACCAACTGTCCTGGCTTGATACAATTCACACCTCTTTAACCTGGGGTTACCCCATCTCTGGATCTGTAAAGATTTAATCACCTGCTAATGGTCGCATTCCAAGCATTGTCTAGCATCTTTGAATCTGTCTATGTATATGTTTCTGGAACATACCTCTTCATTCACCTGAGGAAGGAGCAGTGCTCCGAAAGCTCTTGACATCGAAACAAACCTGTTGGACTTTAACCTGGTGTTGTAAAACTTCTTACTGTAAATAAAGAGAAGCTGTTTCCAATAGTTGAAAGGTCAATAACCAGATGCTACAGAATTAAGACAATATACAAAAAAAAACATGACATGAGGAAAAATGTTCACACCCAGAGTAGTTTGGATTTGGAATGCATTGCCTGATGGGACAAAAGGCTTCAGGGGTATGGGTAAAGAGAGGGCAGCGGATTGCTTCTGAAAGAGTCGGCACAGCCCCGATGGGCCAAATGGCCTCCTCCTCTACTCAGTCATGTGTTCTGACATAAAATTGGGGTTCCATGTTTCCTCCAGCACAGGTTCTCCACATGGCTGTAAAGCACTTGGGACATCCTGAGGTTATGAGAGATACTTTATAACTGCAAGTTATTACTCTAAAAATGCACAATCTAGATTTAATTCCTCCTGTATTAAATTGGAGTAAGTAGCTCATGTACATCAACTATCCATTGAACCTGAGCAGAGATAACAGGCAACTACTGATATAGTCTGTTATCATAATACAATGAAGGCTAAAGATCACTCCAATCCTGAGTGTGTTAATAACAAAAGACAGTTCACATATAAACATATCCAGTGGTCTGAAAAATTAACCTGTGTATTTAAAATGTGGGCATTTTGGACAATTTACCACAAATTTTGAATCACATCTGCGACACCTGTTAATAGTTTCCCAGGCAGGGCAACACAGCGGCACAGTGGTTAGCACTGCTGCCTCACAGCGTCAAAGTCCCAACATCGATCCCTGCCCTGGGTCACTGTCCGTGTGGAGTTTGCACATTTGCCTCGTGTCTACGTGGGTCTTGCCCCCACAACGCAAAGATGTGCAGGTTAGGTGGATTGGCCACGCTAAATTGCCCCTGAATTGGAAAAAAAATGGGGACACTAAATTTATTTTAAAAACAGTTTCCCAGGCATTCCTGAGGCTCATTTGTCTGATATTGTTACTCAAATCCAGTCATGTGCCAGATTTGCCAAAAATGTCTCCATCCACATTTCTTTTATCAGATACGGTTGTTGTAATGACGCCTGCACTATATCTGAACAGTCTTGAAAAGCTGTGACCATTGAGCCTTCAATCCTTCTGTACCACCACAAAATGTCCCATCTGTACCACAAAGGTTGCTTTTCCAGGAATTTGCTTTTGAAAGATCAGACGCCTGATATAAAACCATGTCTTTTTCCGAGAATCTATCTCCAGTTAAGACCTGGAGCCTATCCATGTGCAACACTTGAGCACAATCCAACAATTTAAAAGCAAGCACTCAACAAGGAATTTCCAACTTAAATTTTTTGCCGGTCTATTAAAGTTGTTGCTAACTTTGCCTTTGTTCAATTTCTCTGTTTTATTACCTTTGCTCTCGAGTCGCTAGGTATCTTAATGATACCGCCATGAGGTTCAAGTCTGAGTAATGATCAATAATCCAATACACCGATTAGTAAGATTTAAATCAAAGCACATTTAATATACACAGTAATCGCTACTCATGCACAAATTCTACGTCTAAGCTACTTCTACAACTAACAGGCCAAGTAAACTTTGAACTGGCCCACCAGTCAGGGAAACAAATGGCCTTTCGTTCGGGTTCTGAGCCTGCGGGATTCGAAGTTGGGACGGATTGGTAGCTAGGAGCACCTATCTCGTAGCGAGCGTTGAATTAAGACTTACGAGTTCCATGATCACTGCTCCGGTCACGTCAATGCTGGTTTGTTGTTCTTGGGTGACCCGGGCAGGAAGAACAGTACGAAGAGGTGAAGAAGAGCGCGATTTGAACTTGGGGCTCAATTCTTATAGTCCCCAGGGGCTTCCCGCCTTTCGGGGTGGACCCTGTACCTGGTCCCAAGTGATTGGACTTTGTCCCAATCGCTTGGTTCGATTTTCTCCAATGCTGGAGCGGTTCCCTGATCGATGGGCGGTCTTGAGGTGCTCGTTCACCTCCTTTTGTGTTGGCTCCTGCTGGCGCCGAAGAGTCTGGTTTTGCTTTGTGTGTCCAAATGTTGCTTATTGTTCCCGGGGATTGCTCATTAGTATGCAGATGGCTTTTGCTTTGTTATGCTGATGGTTGCTGGTATCGATATTGTCTGGCCTTTCCAGAGGTAAATACACAGCCAACCTGCAGCTGCTGGTTTTTGTCTTGTTGGCTGACTTTCCCATCAGCCTTTGCCGTTCGCCATTTTGAATCTGGAGTTGGCCAATTTAAGTGGCTACATTCCCTCCTTGTGATCCTAACGCGAAGCGTGAAGGATCACATAACTTATGTTGCTTTCCATTCCCTGACCTGGGGGGGCACTTCCTTCATGGCCTCTACACTGACCATAACTATGCAAAAATTTTTAACTGACAATTCTAAGTCAAACAGGGACATGCATTACAAAACAATAAACTGGGAACCTCTAACTATTCTTAATACACTACACTCACTTAAACATCTCATTATTCTAACTTCCTCAACCATACAAACAAAATCATAGCAGTTTATACACAGTCTTCCTGGCTTGGCAGTCAAGCTCAGGATCGTACAATTTGCTCATGTACATTCTGAACATTTCTTTATTTACAATAAAACGCAAATGGATGCTCTTTATTATAGATCACGGGGGTCGGGGGTCTGGTCGTATCCGGAAATAGGGAATCTGATCCTATATACCGGGGTTCGAGCGCGGTAGGCTCTCCTTCTCCATTTCCTTAGACGCATAGTCTGCACGATGCAGCAGAGTATCGCTAATACCAGTAATGTTTCTATTACATAGGACAGAGAGTACCAGGTTATAAACCTGGCACACCAAGATGGTGCGGTGTCACTGGTGACTGGGCTCTGGGTACTGCGGGGAAGTGAAACATTAACGGCTGGGGGGGCTTGGAGTCATGGGGTTCGCGTTCACTCGCAACGGCTGTTTAGCACAGGGCTAAATCGCTGGCTTTGAAAGCAGACCGAGGCAGGTCAGCAGCACGGTTCGATTCCCGTAACAGCCTCCCCGAACAGGCGCCAGAATGTGGCAACTAGGGGCTTTTCACAGTAACTTCATTTGAAGCCTACTTGTGACAATAAGCGATTTTCATTTCATAACGATGATGCTGATCCATGTGGAGGAAGTCCTCATGGCTCTTCTCCTTTTCTTTTCTTTTCTTCTCCGGTCCTGGAGCTTCTGGAGTTCTGTGGAAACAAGCATAGTGTCTGTAACTATCTTTGTTTAACATCTCGTACGATAGTCTGTCTGTCCTTTAGTGCCAATTACTCCCTTTATAATTGGTCACTATGTGTGACTCCCTCATTTTTTTTTTCTTCAAAAACCGAATTTTAGGACAAGACACATTTCCAAATAGTGAACCAGTGCGAGCCGTCTCGCAGACTGCGCAATTTACCATCCAAATGTTTCAGGATGTAAATAGCATGTGGTTGGCAACCTAAGGGTCACCTGAAACAAAACAAAACTTTTTGAACTAAAATTGCCAAAATGAGGTGCGTATGGGCCACGACAGGTAAGAGTTGGATGGAGTCCCCAGGTAGGACGGCTACCAATGCCGTGTCTCTCCTACCCGAGCGTAGTGGACCAGAGGAGGGGGGTGGGGGTTCCCAGGCAGGGCGGGTCCCAAGCCGTTTCTCCACTGCCTGAGCAACCGACAAGAACGGGCAAGAAATGTAGTCATCGTGGGGGGCTGCCGTAGTGGTTCTTTCCTTCGAACCAGAAGGGCAGTTATGAACAGGCGTCTGGTACCTGAACAAGTCTCTGCAGACAAGCTAGTTCCGCTGAACTAGTGTCTGGCCAATAGTGAGTCTCTGTGGGCAAGTCCTCAGAGGTTTCGGCCGAAAAGGCGTGGGGCCGTGAAAATTTTTTTCCTGTCGGACATACAACATTTAACAAACTTACAAACAACAGAAAATATGCTGCAGGTTCCATCAGAAAGGACACCACTTCTCCCAAGCGGTTCCTTTTAAAACATCATCTGGACGCCTCAGTTCTCGGTTGCGAACAGGGTCGCAAAGGGGTTCTCGGTTTGGGAGTCAGACCCAAGGTCATCATCTTCTCCCGGGTGCCAAACTCTTGAGTGTATCAGGGCTGAAAGGGCTGCGCGGTGTGAGGTGGGGTCGCTCTCGTCGTTGCGGACGAGTCGGAACGATTTATCTCGGTGCCAATAGTTGGTGTCTAGTTGTATGGGGATCGAATCGGGGTCGTCATGGTAGTTCGGTGGTCGGTGGTGGGGTTTGTTTAGGAAAGTGATCATGAAGGGATCACTCAGATCGTAGTCGGAATCGCTGGGTGTGCGTCCTGTTGCATGGGGATAGTAGGGAGGCGTGCTGTGGCTATCGTCAGAGTCACAGTCGCTGTCTCTGCTGCTGCAGTCATGGGCGTTCCGGGGCGGAGTGTATATTTCGGGGGTGGAGTCGAGGTCGAGTCCGTGGCTGGGCTGGACGTGTGGGGGGATGGTAGGGTTACGTTGGCTGTGGGCGGGGCGTGGTGTGCTGCGTCAAGCATGACGTGGTGTGCGTGGTTGGACTGTGTTCCATATGCCTTCAGCTGGTTGATATGGAACCACGCAGTCTTACCGTTGGGATATTTTATTTTATATACGGAAGGGCTTACTTTGTCTGCAATGGAGTACGGACCCGAGTATTTTGGGGACGGAAATGTGCTGGGGTTATATACAGAGAGCATGACTTGCTGTCCTACACTGTACTCAGTCGCATGCACTGCCTTGTCGAAACAAGCCTTGCTCTGTTTCTTCCTTGTGCCCAATTTTACTGCGGCTGCTAGATGAGCCGTTTTAACATTTTCCACAAATTGCTGTACTGCTTTCTCGTGTGTGAGGGCCGTCACTTCGTGGCTGGTCAAGTCTAAACCTAACAAAAATTCTGTGCCTTTCATGGGGCGTCCGGTCATGAGAGTGTGTGGGGTGTAACCTGTGGAAGTAGAAATTGTGTTACGCAAAACCATCAGCGCAAAAGGGAGGACTGAGTCCCAAGTGGTGTTTTGCTGGACCATTTTTCTGAGGGTGGATTTTAGGGTCCGATTCATGCGCTCCACAATACCACTCGACTGTGGGTGGTATGCTATGTGGAATTTTTGGGTGATGCCAAATTTCGTGAGGACGTTCTGCATGATACGTCCCGTAAAATGGGAGCCTTGGTCGGATTCAATGCTGCGGGGGAGTCCCCATCTTGTAAAGATGTGGTGGGTCAAAATCTTGGCTGTGGTTTTTGCAGTGTTTGTGCGGGCTGGGAATGCTTCAACCCATTTAGTAAATGTGTCAATTACCACAAGTACATATTTATAGCCACTCCTGCAAGGGGGCAATGGACCTATAAAATCAATCTGGAGGTTAGTCCAGGGGCCATTAACGGGTCGGGTGTGGCTGAGTTGAGCCTTTTGGGCATATCTGTCTGGATTATTCTGGGCGCAGATAAGACAATTCTCGATGTAGTGGTTTACATCTTCCTTTAAATTCAGCCACCAACAAAGCTGCTTGAGATGGGCTGTAGTGGGATCGATTCCCTGATGTCCATGACTGTCATGGAACAAACAAATCATTGATTCCTGTCCTGTTCAGGAACCACATAAAGGGTGTCTTTTAACACCACACCGTCATGTGTGGTCAGAGCATTTTTGAACCTCTCATAGGGAGCTGGATATTTTCCTTTTACAATCTCCCTGAGATTGCTGTCCTGCTTCTGGGCCTCCACTAGATCCTCGATCTTTGTCTGTGAGACCTGAACTGCACTCACTAGTGCGCTTTCGGGGGGTGTCCAAAAATATCCATGCCTGGAACCTGCCTTAGCCAATGTGTCGGCTTTCACATTTCCACGGGGAAGGGGAGGAACGATGGTTACTGCGAACTTTGATTATCCCAAAAGTCCTGTTCTGGGCTCTCTCTAAAATGTGACGGAGCAATGGGGCTGAGGGGAGGGGTTTTCCGTCTGCGGAAATAAATCCTCTTGCTTTCCACAGGGGCAGAAATTCCGTGAGGCTGTTGCAGACATAGAGGCTGTCCGAGTATATGTCTGCTGGGCTGGGGAAGGAATCTGGGTGTTCCACTATATATGCGATGGCCGCAAGTTCTGCTGCCTGCGCACCTAAGTGGCCTGGCAGTTTAAACGATATTTCCTCAAGGGCGCGTCCCTGCGCATCCTCAACATATATAGCGCAACCTGTTATGCGCTTCCCATCCATCCACATAGATCTTTATGGGCTCACACGTGTCCATGTGCTGGGGCCTCTGGGTTGAACTACCTATCTTTCTGGGGGGTGTTTTAGCAATAAAGGGGCCTGTGTTGTGGTGTGGAGAGATAATTTCACATTCATGGGGGGGTTCCGGGGTACTGTAAGTTGTCGGCTAAATAGGTGTGCGTCTTTGTCCCTTTAACAGTGATGTCCCGTCCCTGCAAGAGAAGGGTCCATCTAGCTGCTCTAATCTGGCTTACTGTACCGTCCTTGAGTCGTCCGTCCAGTAAACGTTGGGTGGGGGTGTGTTCAGTGAGAATTGTGATGGGGTTCAGTCCGGTAATATATGAAAAATACAGCACTGCCCAAAATACTGCGAGCAGGTGCCTCTCACAGGCTGAAAATCCCTGCTCCACAGCATCTAAAATTCTGGAGGCGTAAGCTATGGGCCTTAACTGGTCGTGCCGTTCCTGGAGGAGCACGGCCGAAAGGGTGCGGTCTGTGGTTGCTACCTCTATGGCGTAAGGGGAAAGCGTGTCTGGAACTTGTAGTGCGGGGGCTGCTATGAGTGCCTGTTTTAAAAAGTCCACAGCATCCGTATGCTGCTGAAGCCATTCCCAGGGGGCTCCCTTCTTTAGGAGATCTGAGAGGGGTGCTGCCTTGCTGGCTAAACTGTCAATGTGGTTTCGGCAGTAGCCAGCCACTCCTAAAAACGACCGGAGGGCTGAAACATTCTGGGGAAGGGGCAATTTAGCAATCGAGTCAATCCTTTTATGCTCGATCTCGCGTTTACCATGTGTGATAATTGTTCCCAAATATATCACCTTATCTTCCAAAATCTGGGCCTTTTTGGGGTTGACTTTACAACCGATTGAGTGTAAGAGTTCCAGGAGTTTGGACAGAAGCTCAATGTGCTCTTCCTTGGTGTCTGTCTGCAGTCGTAGGTCGTCTACATACTGAACCAGACATTCGGGGCGAGAGAATTTGGCTAACCCATTTGCCAGCTGTCGGTGGAAAGTGGAGGGGGAGTTGTGGAAGCCTTGTGGCAGGCATGTCCACGTGTACTGCTGCGCTCTGAAAGTGAAGGCAAATTTGTACTGGCACGCCTTTGCCAATGGAATGGACCAGAATCCATTACTGACGTCCAAAACCGTAAAGAATCGGGAATTAAGTCCCTGCTTGAGCATGGTCTTGGGACTTGTTGCTACCGTGGGGGCTGCTGCGGGGGTGATTTTGTTGAGTTCCCGGTAATCGATGGTCAGTCGCCATGATCCATCGGGCTTTCTCACTCGCCAAATCGGGGCATTATTCGTGGAGGCTACTGATCTAAGTACGCCCTGCTCTAATAAGCTTTCTATTACCTTGGAGATTTCTCCCTCTGCCTCTTGGGGAAATCCATACTGTTTTTGGGGTCTAGGGTCAGGTCCTGTTATTTGTACAGAGCCAGTCATCCGTCCACAGTCGTGCTTGTAGGTTGCGAATGCTGCCCTGTTCTTTTGCAGAACTGCCCTAACCTGCTTGTCCGTACTAAACGTGGTCGGGTTGAACCAAAATTCGCCTACTGCGCTAATTTTGTTCGCGTACTCTCCTATGTTGAGCGTTGCGGGGGCTCGTGCGGATTTTGCCATCTTCCAGACACACTGGTTGACTGGATCAAATGAAAGATTATGAGAATTCATGAAATCGATTCCCAGAATGTGTTCTGCTGTGTGGGGCAGGTCAACTAAAACTACGGGGTGCTTGGTGGTGATGGTACCGATTTGAATGGGTACAGGGGCTGTGATGTGTCCCTGCTGTGAGTGGCCTGCAAAGCCGCTGAGGGTGATGGTGGCTGTAGTGGGCCACGTGTCCTTTTGAAACAGGGTGGAGGAATTTATTGTGGTGCGGAACCCTCCTGTGTCCCATAGAAATTCGATGGGCTGTCCCCAAATTTTCGCTGCAACTACCGGTCGTCCGGACCTATCCCAAAAGGTGTCGCAGACCGAACTGGGGGAGCCCGTACACCGTCAGTCCGTTCCGGTCAGGTCCGTCTGATCTGAACGGGCGCTAACATTATGAATGGGCTCTGTCTTCTTCTTACTCAGAGTGCCCGTCTGCTGGGCTCTCTGTGGCTTTCTAGGGGCATTGCACTCTTTTGCGAAGTGTCCCAACTGTCCACAGTTGTAACACTCCTGTGACTTGGGTGGGGGGCTGTTCTTTCCTTCATTTACCCATGCGGGGTTCGGGTGTGTTTTTACTGCCTGCATATCTGCTTCGGCCTGCTTTTCCTCGGGATACTTGACTGCGGGTTTGCTTTGTATAGATTGCTCCCAAGTGCGGGACAATCTTTTCACTACCCACTTCTCGTTATGGGCCTCCTCTGAGGGATCATAACTCGCGCAGGCTTTCTGTCCTGTTTCTGTGGCATGGGAGATAAGGGTGCGGGTCCATTTGGCCATGTTGTCTGGGGACAAATGGGCACGGTCTAAGTCTCCAAAGACCGCTGCAAAGTGGATCCACAGGCGTCCAGCAAACGCTGTGGGGTGCTCGGATTTCTTTTGCCTACATTTGTTGAGGCCATCTACGGGGTCACCCCGGTTATACCCGATCGCATCCAGGATTGCGGTATGCATTTCTGCAAGGGTGCCTCCTCCTACATTCTGTGGGTCGGGAAGGGCTGCTGCGACTGAAGGGTCTAAACTTAAAACGGTGAGCTTTACATGCTCTCGCTCATCCAGGCCGTACATGGTCGCCTGATGCTTAACTGTGGCAAAGAAATGGTGGGGGTCTGAGGTGGGGAGGAACGGTGTGATCTTAACGCACGTGTCCCGTAATTGGGTCACTGTTAAGGGGGTGGAGTATAGAAATTCCGCATCGTCCGATGTGGCTGTGCGGTGGGTGGTTACTGGGTTCATTGGAGCTTGAACTATCTGCTGTGTGGGGGGTTGGGGCGCTTTCCTTTTTTGTGGCTTTCCCTGCGCACATGTTCCCTGAACATATCTCTGCACTGTTTTGTTCAATTCTTCCCAATCAGGGCCGTCTTCCTGATCTAATTTCTCTCCAAAGGTTTCCTGGAAACCTTTCTGAACTGAAAGCAGCGATTGCAGCTCTGCAATCTGCTTCCAGCACTTTGCGTGATCTAGCGTGCTTTGTCTTTGTTCTGTGGTGGCAGCATGGAATGCTCTTAATGCTGCCTTGAGGCCACGACACTGTCTCTGTAATGCTTCTACCTGTTTTTCTGTTTCTTCACGTACCAGGACTGCACGTTGCGTGTCCTGATAGGCCTTTTCATATTGAGACTGGAAGCTGCTTAAGTGCGCCAGACAAGACTGGTGTGCCCTTTTGGCATCCTCCACCTCTCCATCTTTTGCTGCCAACTTCCTTCTCAATTCCAAATCCTCCTTTTCTACCTCGCTTACATCGACCTTACTCATTCGATGTGTGCCCTCAACTTCTTTCCGGAGCATCCTAACGACCTCCTCTGTGCCTCGCAATTGTGCCAAGCAGGACACGATTGCCATCGGCTTGCGAGCTTTCCTTAAGCTCTTTTTGTGGATCTCTCTCAGGTTCTCCCACCAAGTATGTCCTATTCTCCCGGGACCTGATTCCTCATTGTCACAGAATTCATTCCAAAGGGCCATCCTTTCCCTTTGAGATATTTCCTGATCTCTTCCTCCCAAATGGACCATTATCTCACTCTACTGCTGCTGGTCGCTGCGACCGCAAATTCCTCTGGGTTCATTAGGCGCTGCATTGCCTGCATTGCCATCTTTCCTATCCGAATGCTGCTCTTCAAATTTGAGACAGAGGTTTTAATCTGAATGCTGCTCTTCAAATTTGGGACAGGGGTATTAAGGCAGTGCTGTAAATACGGGTACGGCTTTCGCTACTTTCCGATATACAAACTTCCGACAGTTTTGTCGCAACAAAAAATCTATCAGTTTTACCTTTATCGCCCTGTTAGTTACGCATGCATACACACACTTCCGAATTATGAGTATTGATCAGAACTGCTTGAACACTTGTGGTTTTCTGTTTCCAATTGGACTTCTAATTCAAATTCTGGGTTCTCCCGGAGTGGTTTTCCACTTCTCGATCGGGTCCCATCAGGATGTCGCCAAATAATGTTGCTAACTTTGCCTTAGTTCAATTGCTCTGTTTTATAACCTTTGCTCTCGAGTCGCCAGGTATCTTTATGATACCGCCACGAGGTTCAAGTCCGAGTAATGATCAATAATCCAATACACCGATTAGTAAGATTTAAATCAAAGCACATTTATTATACACAGTAATTGCTACTCATGCACAAATTCTACGTCTAAGCTACTTCTACAACTAACAGGCCAAGTAAACTTTGAACTGGCCCACCAGGTCAGGGAAACAAATGGCCTTTCGTTCGGGTTCTGAGCCTGCGGGATTCGAAGTTGGTACGGATTGGTAGCTAGGAGCGCCTATCTCGTAGCGAGCGTTGAATTAAGACTTATGAGTTCCATGATCACTGCTCCGGTCACGGTCAATGCTGGTTCGTTGTTGCTGGGTGACCTGGGCAGGAAGAAGAGCGTGAAGAGAGTGAAGGGGAGAAGAAGAGCGCAATTTGAACTTGGGGCTCAATTCTTATAGTCCCCAGGGGCTTCCCGCCTTTCGGGGCGGACCCTGTACCTGGTCCCAAGTGATTGGACTTTGTCCCAATCACTTGGTTCGATTTTCTCCAATGCTGGAGCGGTTCCCTGATCGATGGGCGGTCTTGAGGTGCTCGATCACCTCCTTTTGTGTAGGCTCCTGCTGGCGCCGAAGAGTCTGGTTTTGCTTTGTGTGTCCAAATGTTGCTTATTGTTCCCGGGGATTGCTCATTAGTATGCAGATGGCTTTTGCTTTGTTATGCTGATGGTTGCTGGTATCGATATTGTCTGGCCTTTCCAGAGGTAAATACACAGCCAACCTGCAGCTGCTGGTTTTTGTCTTGTTGGCTGACTTTCCCATCAGCCTTTGCCGTTCGCCATTTTGAATCTGGAGTTGGCCAATTTAAGTGGCTACAAAGTCTATGATCTATGCCTCTCTGGAATAACCATCCATCTTTCTAAATTTGCCAAGGTCTGACTCTAGCTCATATGCATTTAATAATGCATCTTTTTCATTAATTTTATCCATGAGAGTTAATGAAAGGTCCAAACATTCAGTGTCCAACTGATCGGCCTCCAGCTCACAAACTACTTTGCACTTGATCTTCCCGTAACAGGCGCCGGAATGTGGCGACTAGGGGCTTTTCACAGTAACTTCATTTGAAGCCTACTTGTGACAATAAGCGATTTTCATTTCATTTTTTTCATTTTCATCTTGCTTTTGTTAGGAACAATAGCGCCATGGCCATATCTTGTTTTCATGTCTACTTCATTTCTTCATTGAGCATAAGATTCAGATTCAGGGGACATCAATGGGAAATAATACCATGACAACGTGGGCTTGGCTTCAGCCATTTTTCTCAAAAGCAACTCAGGTCTTGTGTGTGAAAAATAAGTATTTAAGTTTCCAATCTTCACCTTTAAGCAACCGCTCTCTACTCTCTACTACCCCGATGCCCCAGGGCCCACCCAGTGTCCAACAGTTGCGGAAGGCCACACACACATACCAGTGGACACCACATACTAGACTCTCTTTATACTCTTTTGAGTACACCTTTAGCAAATTGATAAATTAACAAAGCAAACTAAAGTGATATCCTCGTAAAGGGGCATAGTAACAAAGGAGAATTTTTGGAAAATATTTTATCGAATTGAATTAAAATGCCATTTTATGGGGGGGGGGGGAGTCTTGTGGTCATGCCCAGGAAGGTCACAAGTATACCAGCAGACACTGTGCTCATCTCTCTTTCTAAGTGCTCGAGGTAGTTAATGGACTGAATTCTCCGCCGTCGGGATGCTCTGTTTTGCCTGCAGCCCAGGGGTTTCCCGATGGCGTGGGGCTGCCTCACAGTGGGAAAGCCAATTGACCAGCCGGCGAAACGGAGAATCCCGACGGCGTGCTGAACCAGAAATCTGACGCGGTGGGAAGGAGAATCCAGCCCAATGGTCTGGGTTCTTTTCCAATAAATTTAGATTCATTTTGTTTCCAATTAAGGGGAATTTAGCATGGCCAAGCTACTTACCCTGCACATCTTTGGGTTGTGGGGGTGAGACCCATGTAGACACAGGGAGAATGTGCAAACTCCACACGGACAGTGACTTGGGGCTAGGATTGAACCTGGGTCCTCGGCGCCGTGAGGCAGCAGTGCTAACCACTGCGCCACCGTGCTGCCCGCCTATTTGTCTTTGTCAAAACTTAACCTTCAACACGAGCAAAAGCTTCATGCCTTTCAGAAGCAAATTATGTTATTGAGCAATTTTACTGAAGAGTGGGAACAATAATCTTTTTTGGTTTGGTTTAGTTTAAAATTCCCTGTTTGACAATTGTCTGCAAATTTTGCAATGGTTTAAACATTTCAAAGAAACGAGGGAATTACTGATGTAATTTGACTGTAATTGATGAATGTTAAGGTCCTTGTGTGAAACTGGCTGATTGCATCTTCCTGAAACCTGCCTCTAAGCAGATTAGCATATTGTCACATTTTTAGAAAATCCAAAAGATCCATTCGAGGGTACAACCAATGAACGTTTCAAATTCATTTTCATCTTGAAAACATAGTTTCTCAAAACCATTACTCTTCATTTCCAAGCCAGTATTTTTCATACATTTGGACTTCCACACAAGGTTGGAGCTTCTCCTCCCCGATCAATCTTATGTTTTAGTCATGTGATCTGACATCAGTATTCCATGAGCATCATAGAACATACAGTGCAGAAGGAGGCCATTCGGCCCATCAAGTCTGCACCGACCCACTCAAGCCCTCACTTCCACCCTATCCCCGTAATAACCCCTCCTAACCTTTTTGGTCACTAAGGCAATTTAGCATGGCCGATCCACCTAACCTGCATGTCTTTGGACTGTGGGAGGAATCCGGAGCACCCGGAGGAAACCCACACAGACACGGGGAGAACGTGCAGACTCCGCACAGACAGTGACCCAACGGGGAATCGAACCTGGGACCCTGGCGCTGTGAAGCCACAGTGCTATCCACTTGTGCTACCGTGCTGCCCATCATGCATGCTTCTGATAACCCTTTACTGTACACAGTGTAGGTCCAAATCAAGCTAAATTGACCACTAGATGATCTGAGTAGCTCATACTCCCTGAATTGCTGCTGTGTTCTTCCTTTGTAAAAACTGAAAGTATTGAGATTGAGGATGAGTTGTAGCATTGCAGCTTTGAAGGATATACTTGGGCTCTGTCAGTGAGATTTCCATTAACTTACTCTTCAATCAAATGAAGCAACATAATAGACTGAGGGAACAGCTAGTGTACAATCAGGGACACAGCGAGAAACTCAAATAAATCCTTTCACTACTTCAGGACAGCCCAAAGCACTTCACAGCCAGTGAAGCACAATGGGAGTGTCGTCACTGTTGTAATGTAGGAAACACAGCAGGATCTGACAAACAACAGTGAGACAAATGATCAATAAAGTGTCTTACTGGGGGTCGCGTCACGTGAGCGGGGAGCGACTGCATTTTTGTGAGCTCTGGCTCTGCTTGTCTTTTAATCCTTTGTCTTATCCTGGTGCACATTTCATAATTTTTTGGGATATATGTCATGCACTATGTCCCTGGATGATCCTGATTGGAGTTTTGCAAAGATGAGCTGAGTTAAATCATAGAGAATCCTCGATAGACCATGGTGGTCAGATTTGGCTGGGATTGGGCCAACTTGCAGTGGCGTTGTTGCTGGTGAGTGAGCATTCTCCCTGATAGTGCCTTGTGCATCCGGAGGATGGCTACCATTGTGAATGTTGTTCTGGAGAGGATCTCGACCCCATGGTGCAGGTCTTTAGAGCTCATTTTGAGGAACTGTGAGAGAACCTACGGAGAATGGTGGAGGCGCAGGAGGGAATTCGGCACGTAGCACAGTGGTTAGCACTGTTGCTTCACAGCTCCAGGTTCTCAGGTTCGATTCCCGGCTCGGGTCACTGTTTGCATGGAGTATGCACGTTCTCCCTGTGTCTGCGTGGGTTTTCTCCGGGTGCTCCGGTTTCCTCCCACAGTCCAAAGATGTGCAGGTCAGGTGGATTGTCCATGCTAAATTGTCCTGAGTGTCCAAAAGGTTTGGTGGGGTTATGGGGCTAGGGTGGAGGTGTGGGCTTAAGTAGGGTGCTCTTTCCAAGAGCCAGTACGGACTCGATGGACTGAATGGCCTCCTTCTGCACTGTAAATTCTATGATTCAATTGAGCACTTTCCTGGTAAGGGCCTGCCTTTGCAAGTTGAGATCTTGTACATAGCGTGTCGGCTATCCCAGTGTTTTTCAAATGTTTTTTCCTGGGACCCACTTTTGCCAACCGGCTGACATCTGGCCGCTGGCTGAACTTCGTGGCCCACACCGGCCGACCTTCGCAACACACGCCACGTTCGCTTACCTTTAATGTGAAAGGGAAGCCTGCTTGGTCCTCATGATCTCTCACTCCAATCAGGTTCACAGCAGGACAGGGCACTGCACATATCAGAGTTACAGAGTTCAGCCAGTTCCTTTGTGCCATCTACATCTTTGTGCAAATGACTTCCGGTGATCAGGATGTGCTGATCGGGCACAGGTGTCTCTCCTTCTGGAAGTTAGAATTTGGCACATTAAGCCCTAAAATAGGCTACTGAATTTGTGTTTACGCCCCCTCCTCCCCAAGATCACCACAGCTACCGAAAAATGCTCACAAACTATTCTCGGGGCCGAAAAGACGGCAGGATCAGTAAGAGCTTGGATACGAAGGGAGGTCCGATGACGAGCAGGCGGAATGGGACGCAGTCGAGGCACATGGCAGACTACAAAATGGTAGAACTCTTGTGAGTACTGACAGGCAGAGATCTGGGCGTGCATGTCCACCGATCACTGAAAGTGGCAACGCATGTGGATAAGGTGGCCAAGAAGGCATACGCATGCTGGCCTTCATCGGTCGGGGCATTGAATATAAAAATTGGCAAGACATGTTGCAGCTGTACAGGATCTTAGCTAGGCCTTGTTTGGAATATTATGTACAATTCTGGTCGCCACATTACCAGAAGGATGTGGATGCTTTGGAGATGGTACAGAAGCGGTTTACTAGGATGTTGCCTGGTATGGAGGGCATTAGCTATGAGGAGAGGTTAGATAAACTTGGTTTGCTCTCACTGGAACGACGAAGGTTGAGAGGCGACCTGATAGAGGTCTACAAGATTATGAGTGGCATGTACAGAATGGATAGTCAGATGCTCTTTCCCAGGGTAGGAGAGTCAAGTTCGAGGGGACATAGGTTTAAAGTGCGTGGGGAAAAGTTTAGAACAGATGTACACAGAGGGTGGTAAATATATGGAACGCGCTGCCTGGGTAGGTAGTAGGAGCAGGTACGATAGTAGCAGTTAAGGGACATCTAGACAAATATATAAATAGTGTGGGAATGGAAGGATACGGACTCCATAAGTGCATACAGTTTTAGTTTAGGCAGATACCATGGTGGTACAGGCTTGGAGGGCCAAAGGGCCTGTCCTGTGCTGTATTGTTCTTTATTCATTGTTCAATCATAGAATCATAGAATTTACAGTGCAGAAGGAGGCCACTCGGCCCATCGAGTCTGCACTGGCCCTTGGAAAGAGCACCCCACTCAAGCACACACCTCCTCCACCCCATCCCCTTCACTCAGTAACCCCAATTCGCCTTTTCTTTGGACACTAAGGGCAATTTAGCTTGGCCAATCCATCTAACCCGCACATCTTTGGACTGTGCATTCAAGTAACACAAAAATTCCTAAAGCACAGAGACACATCAAACGAGAGATGATGGCAATGGTGAAGGCAGCACCCCTTTCAAGGTGGCGCTGGAAAAGACAGAGCAATGGCTGGAGGCACAAGAGATAACCATCAGGGAGCTGGAGAAAGCAGCAACCAACCAGAGCGAATGGATCGCCTCTGGAAATGGAGATATAAGGTTGGGGGTGGCCCAGAGAACACTGAAAGGGAATGTTGAGGACCAGGACAATTGGTAGCTGGCTAGGTGGCGCACATGGCAACAGCAGAAACAAGTACACCAAGGACAGCCATCTTGGATGGCCCCCCCAAACAAAGGAAAATCCCAGAGTGCAGTGGCCCGTCCACGTGGCGAATATGGCGACAGCGGCCACCTTGGATGGCTCCTGGACATAAGGAAATCCTGGAGTTTCGGGGGCGCACCCACAAGGTAAGTCTGGTTGACCCCGCAGGAGGGGGGGGGGTGGTCAGAAACCCCCCATCGGGATAGTCACCCAGTGAAAAGATCCAGAATCTTCGCCCAACTGAAAAGTCTGAGGGCCGATGTTATCTTCCTTCAAGAGACACACCTGAGCGGGAAGGACCAACTGTAGTAAGAAAGAGTTGGGTGGGACAGACTTACCAATCATGCTGTGGGCCGAGGGCTAAGTGGGTGACCATACGGCTCAAAAGACGACAGCCTTCATGGCGACAAAGATGGAGGACGGTGTGTCATGGTTGGTGGTGCCCTGGAAGCGGCACCAGTGGTCCTCGTAAACGTGTACGCTCCCAACAGAATTCATAAAGAAAGTCATGGCAGAAATCCCTGACATTGACTCACACCGACTCATTATGGGGTGGGTAGGGGAGAAAGATCCAGTCCCAAATCAGGATAACTATCAAACATGGCGAGAGAGTTGAACACATTCATGGAGAAGATGGGGGCATAGAAACATAGAACATACAGTGCAGAAGGAGGCCATTCGGCCCATCGAGTCTGCACCGACCCAGTTAAACCCTCACTTCCACCTTATCCCTGTAACCCAATCCAAGGCAGCAGACCCCTGGAGGTTCACCCACCCAGAGGAGAAGGTGTTCTTCTCCAAGGTACACAGGTACTCCAGGATTGGCTTCTTTGTAGTGGGAAGGTGGTGCTTCCAGGGATAGTGGGAGCAGACTACTCCGCAATAGTAATCTCTGACCATACTCCACACTACATGGATGTGAGGTTGGAGATGGGCCAGGCACAATGCACCCCCCCATGGAGACTGGGCAGGGCCCTCCTTGCCGATAAAACATTCTGTGAACTGATGTCACAAGCCATAGACGAGTACATTGCCAGCGACCAGAATGGAGAGGTCTCACCCTCCACCTTCTGGGAGGTACTGAAGGCTGTGATAAGGGGAGAAATTATTGCATTCAAAGTGTGCAATAATAGGAAGGAGAGGGTGGCTAGGCAACAGCTAATTGACTCCATACTGGAGGTGGACCGGCGATATTCTGAGGCCCCGACTGTGGAACTACTGGCAGAGAGGAAAAAGCTACAAATGGACTTTGGCCTGCTCTCCACTGGAAAAGCAGTGCACCAACTCTGGCAGGCACAGGGGACAATATACGAGCATGGAGACAAAGCCAGTTGCCAGTTGTGAAAGCAGGCAGTCATGAGGGAAATAGCCGAGGTAAAAGACATGAGTGGCTAGGTAGTTGCAGAGCCAGAACAGATCAATGAAGCCTTTGCAACCTTCTACCAGGAGCTGTGCACCTCCGAGACCCCTGGGTCACTGTCCGTGTGGAGTTTGCACATTCTCCCCGTGTTTGCGTGGGATTCGCCCCCACAACCCAAAGATGTGCAGGCTAGGTGGATTGGCCACACTAAATTGCCCCTTAATTGGAAAAAAATTAATTGGGTACTCTAAATTTATTTTTTAAAAAGAACTGAGGGAAGTCATGGAGAACATTAACTCCATACAGGTGGGGAAGGCGCCAGGGCTGGACGGATTCCTGGTGGACTTCGAAAAAGATACGTGCCCACACTTCCGGGAGATATTTGCATACTCACTAGCAAGGAATACCTTGCTGCCAACATTGCCTCAGGCCTCAATATCGCTCATTCCCGAAAAAGATACAGACCCAATGGAGTGCGGGTCCTACAGTCCTATCTCACTCCTTAACACCTGCCGATGGCCCTAGCGTGGCGGCTGAAGAGCTACGTGGTCGCAGAGGATCAGGCGGGCTTTGTCATGGGCAGGCAGCTAACTGCGAACATCAGCCGCCGGCTGAACGTGATAATGTCCCTATCCGAGGAGAGAACACCAGAGGTGATCATCTCCCTGGACGCAGAAAAGGCCTTTGACAGAATCGAATGGAAGCACCTCATAGAGGTACTGAACCGGTTTGGGGTTGGGCCAGGGTTCAGCTCTTGGGTGGAACTACTATAGCGGAACTACTACAACTACTACACGCTGAGCGTACAGACAAACACCACCAGCTCTGGGTACCTCTGGCTGCACAGAAGCTGGGATGCTCGCTATGCCCCGCCCCTTCCCCCTCATCCCACCCCTCCCCCATCTCACCCCCCATCCCATCCCCCCCCCATCCAGCCCCTCCCCTTCATCCCCCATCCCATCCCCCCTGCCCCCATCCTCACATCCCATCCCCCATCCCATCCCCCCTCCCCCCAATCCGATCCCCCCCCACTCCCCCCCTCCACTCGCCCCCACTCACCCCCCTCCACTCCACCCTCCTCCCCTTCCCCTCCCGCTCCTCCCCTCCCCCTCCCGCTCCTCCCCTCACCCCTCCTCCCCTCCCCTTCCTCCCCTCCCCTCCCCCATCTCCCCTCCACTCCCCCCTCCCCTACCCCCTCCCCATATTCCTCCCCATCCCCCATATTCCTCCCCATATCCCCGCCATCCCCCATATCCCCCCATCCCACATATTCCTCCCCATCCCCCATATTTCTCCCCATCCCCCATATCCCCCCACCCCCATCCCCATATCCCCCATCCCCCATATCCCCCCAATACCCTCCCATTCCCCAAATCCCCCCATCCCTCATATCCCCCATCCCCCATATTCCTCCCCCATATCATATATCCCCCCAAACCCCCATCTCCCCATCCCCCCCTCACCCATATCCCTCCATCCCCATATCCCCCATCACCCATATGCCCCCATCACCCATATGCCCCCATCACCCATATGCCCCCATCACCCATACCCCCCCATCACCCATACCCCCCCATCACCCATATCCCCCTCCCATCACCCATATCCCCCTCATCAGCCATATCCCCCTCATCAGCCATATCCCTCATCAGCCATATCCCTCATCAGCCATATCCCTCATCAGCCATATCCCCCCATCAGTCATATCCCCCCATCAGTCATATCCCCCCATCAGTCATATCCCCCCATCAGCCATATCCCCCCATCAGCCATATCCCCCCCATCAGCCATATCCCCCCATCAGCCATATCCCCCCATCAGCCATATCCCCCCATCAGCCATATCCCCCCATCAGCCATATCCCCCCATCAGCCATATCCCCCATCAGCCATATCCCCCCATCAGCCATATCCCCCCATCAGCCATATCCCCCCATCAGCCATATCCCCCCATCAGCCATATCCCCCCCATCAGCCATATCCCCCCATCAGCCATATCCCCCCATCAGCCATATCCCCCCATCAGCCATATCCCCCCCATCAGCCATATCCCCCCCATCAGCCATATCCCCCCATCAGCCATATCCCCCCATCAGCAATATCCCCCCATCAGCCATAACCCCCCATCAGCCATATCCCCTCATCAGCCATATCCCCCCCATCAGCCATATCCCCCCATCAGCCATAATCCCCCCATCAGCCATAATCCCCCCACAGCCATAATCCCCCCA
This sequence comes from Scyliorhinus torazame, assembly GCF_047496885.1. Lineage (NCBI taxonomy): Eukaryota > Metazoa > Chordata > Chondrichthyes > Carcharhiniformes > Scyliorhinidae > Scyliorhinus > Scyliorhinus torazame. The sequence continues at coordinate 84,912,390 of NC_092723.1, read as the reverse complement.
CAGCCATAATCCCCCCCATCAGCCATATCCCCCCCATCAGCCATATCTCCCCCATCAGCCATATCCCCCCATCAGCCATATCCCCCCATCAGCCATATCCCCCCATCAGCCATATCCCCCGTCAGCCATATCCCCCGTCAGCCAGATCCCCCGTCAGCCATATCCCCCGTCAGCCATATCCCCCCGTCAGCCATATCCCCCCATCAGCCATATCCCCCCCATTAGCCATATCCCCCCCATCAGCCATATCCCCCCATCAGCCATATCCCCCCATCAGCCATATCCCCCCATCAGCCATATCCCCCCATCAGCCATATCCCCCCATCAGCCATATCCCCCCATCAGCCATATCCCCCCATCAGCCATATCCCCCCCATCAGCCATTTACCCCCCATCAGCCATTTACGCCCCATCAGCCATATCCCCCCATCAGCCATATCCCCCCATCAGCCATATCCCCCATCAGCCATATCCCCCATCAGCCATATCCCCCATCAGCCATATCCCCCATCAGCCATATCCCCCATCAGCCATATCCCCCCATCAGCCATATCCCCCCATCAGCCATGTCCCCCCATCAGCCATATCCCCCCATCAGCCATATTTCCCCCCATCAGCCATATTTCCCCCCCATCAGCCATATCCCCCCCATCAGCCATATCCCCCCCATCAGCCATATCCCCCCCATCAGCCATATCCCCCCCATCAGCCATATCCCCCCCATCAGCCATATCCCCCCCATCAGCCATATCCCCCCCATCAGCCATATCCCCCCCATCAGCCATACCCCCCACCAGCCATATCCCCCCTAATATCCCCCTTAATATCCCCCCCAGTGTCCTCCCAATAACCCCCCCAATATCCCCCCAATATCACCCCCTCCCCCCCAATATCACCCCTCCCCCAATATCACCCCTCCCCCCAATATCACCCCTCCCCCCCAATATCACCCCCTCCCCCCCAATATCACCCCTCCCCCCCAATATCACCCCACCCCCCCCAATATCACCCCCTCCCCCCCCATACACCCCTCCCCCCCATATCACCCCCCTCCCCCCCATATCACCCCCCTCCCCCCCCAATATCACCCCTCCCCCCCAATAACACCCCCACCCCCCCAATATCACCCCCACCCCCCCCAATACACCCCCTCCCCCCCAATATCACCCCCTCCCCCCCAATATCACCCCTCCCCCCAATATCACCCCCTCCCCCCAATACACCTCTCCCCCCAATATCACCCCCTCCCCCCCCAATATCACCCCCTCCCCCCCAATATCACCCCCCCCAATATCACCCCCCCCAATATCACCCCCTCCCCCCCAATATCACCCCCTCCCCCCCAAATCACCCCCCTCCCCCCAATATCACCCCTCCCCCCCAATATCACCCCCCTCCCCCCTCCAATACACCCCCCCTCCCCCCTCCAATATCACCCCCTCCCCGTCCAATATCACCCCCTCCAATATAACCCCTCCCCCCCAATATCTCCCCCCCCAATATCACCCCCCTCCCCCCCAATATCACCCCCTCCCCCCAATATCACCCCCTCCCCCCCAATATCACCCCTCCCCCCCATATCACCCTCTCCCCCCCAATATTACCCCCCCCCCCAATATCACCCCCTCACCCCCCCAATATCACCCCCTCCCCCCCAATATCACCCCTCCCCCCCCAATATCACCCCCCCCCCAATATCACCCCTCCCCCCCAATATCACCCCCTCCCCCCCAATATCACCCCCTCCCCCCCAATATCACCCCTCCCCCCAATATCACCCCTCCCCCCCAATATCACCCCCCCCCCCCAATATCACCCCCCCCCCCCAATATCACCCCCTCCCCCCCCCCAATATCACCCCCTCCCCCCCCCAATATCAGCCCCCCCCATATCACCCCCTCCCCCCCCAATATCACCCCCTCCCCCCCCCAATATCACCCCCTCCCCCGCAATATCACCCCCTCCCCCCCCCAATATCACCCCCTCCCCCCTCAATATCACCCCCCCCAATATCACCCCCCCCAATATCACCCCCCCCAATATCACCCCCTCCCCACAATATCACCCCCTCCCCCCAATATCACCCCCTCACCCCCCCAATATCACCCCTCCCCCCAATATCACCCCCTCCCCCGCCCCCAATATCACCCCCCCCCAATATCACCCCCTCCCCCCCCAATATCACCCCCTCCCCCCCCCAATATCACCCCTCCCCCCCCAATATCACCCCCCTCCCCCCCCGAATATCACCCCCTCCCCCCCCCAATATCACCCCCCCCCAATATCACCCCCTCCCCCCCCCAAATATCACCCCCCTCCTCCCCCAATATCACCCCCCCCAATATCACCCCCCTCCCCCCCAAATCACCCCCTCCCCCACCCCAATATCACCCCCTCCCCCCCCCAATACACCCCTCCCCCCCAATATCACCCCCTCCCCCCCCCCAATATCACCCCCCTCCCCCCCCCAATATCACCCCCCCCAATATACCCCCCCCAATATCACCCCCCTCCCCACAATATCACCCCCCTCCCCCCAATATCACCCCCCTCCCCCCCCAATATCACCCCTCCCCCCCCAATATCACCCCCTCCCCCCCCCCAATATCACCCCCCCCCAATATCACCCCTCCCCCTCCCCCCCCAATATCACCCCCCCCCCCCATATCACCCCCACCCCCCCAAATATCACCCCCCCCCAATATCACCCCCCTCCCCCCCCAATATCACCCCCTCCCCCCCCCAATATCACCCCCTCCCCCCCAATATCACCCCCTCCCCCCCAATATCACCCCCCCCAATATCACCCCTCCCCCTCCCCAATATCACCCCCTCCCCCCCCAATATCACCCCCTCCCCCCCAATATCACCCCCTCCCCCCCCCAATATCACCCCCTCCCCCCCCCAATATCACCCCCTCCCCCCCAATATCACCCCCTCCCCCCCCCAATATCACCCCCTCCCCCCCCCCAATATCACCCCCTCCCCCTCCCCAATATCACCCCCTCCCCCCCCCCCAATATCACCCCCTCCCCCCCCCCCCAATATCACCCCCTCCCCCCCAATATCACCCCCTCCCCCCCCCCCAATATCACCCCCTCCCCCCCCCCCAATATCACCCCCTCCCCCCCCCAATATCACCCCCTCCCCCCCCCCACCCAATATCACCCCCTCCCCCCCCCAATATCACCCCCCCCCCCAATATCACCCCCCCCCCCCCAATATCACCCCCCTCCCCCCCCCCCAATATCACCCCCTCCCCCCCCCCCCAATATCACCCCCTCCCCCCCCCCAATATCACCCCCCTCCCCCCCCCCCAATATCACCCCCTCCCCCCCCCCAATATCACCCCCTCCCCCCCAATATCACCCCCTCCCCCCCCCCAATATCACCCCCCCCCCCAATATCACCCCCCCCCCCCAATATCACCCCCTCCCCCCCCCCCAATATCACCCCCTCCCCCCCCCCAATATCACCCCCTCCCCCCCCCAATATCACCCCCTCCCCCCCCCCCAATATCACCCCCCTCCCCCCCCCCAATATCACCCCCCCCCAATATCACCCCCCCCCCAATATCACCCCCTCCCCCCCCCCCCCCCAAATCACCCCCTCCCTCCCCCCCCCCCCAATATCACCCCTCCCCCCCCCCAATATCACCCCTCCCCCCCCCCCCAATATCACCCCTCCCCCCCCCCCCAAATCACCCCTCCCCCCCCCCAAATCACCCCTCCCCCCCCCCCGAAATCACCCCTCCCCCCCCCCCCCGAAATCACCCCTCCCCCCCCCCCCCCAAATCACCCCTCCCCCCCCCCCCCAAATCACCCCTCCCCCCCCCCCCCAAATCACCCCTCCCCCCCCCCCCAAATCACCCCTCCCCCCCCCCCCCCAAATCACCCCTCCCCCCCCCCCCCCCCCCAAATCACCCCTCCCCCCCCCCCCCCCCCCCCCAATATCACCCCCTCCCCCCCCCCCCCCCCCCCCCCAATATCACCCCCTATCAGCCACCCAGATTCACAGAGGGTTAAAGAGCTCGAGCGAGGAAGATCTGTTTCCTGTGGGTGGAGGGAGGGAACACTGACAAAGTGAAACTGATTTGTGTGTTTGTATTAAACTTGCTGTCGAGTTGGGCAGGCTCGCAGTTTCGGTGTTGTGTCTGCATTGTCCTGATTTCAGAGTCACTGGAAAACCTGGCCAGCTCTTTATCTTTATCCTTGCAGACTCTGTTTTGGGAGTTTGAAGCCGGGCGGCTGATCGGAGGTTCCGAGCCCTGGGCCAGCAGAGATGTGGTGGTTCCAGCAGGGGATGAGCTTCTTTCCAGCCGCACTGGTCATTTGGTCAGCGGCTGGCATCATCCTCTCCTTCATTACGGCCGTCCTGCTCCGACACATCGACTCCTTGGTGCCTTACATCAGGTCAGTAAGAACCTCGAAACAAAACGAGTTGCGCCCACCCACCCGGCTGCGAGAGGCACAGCCCCATTTCAACACAATTTACTAACTGCTGACTTGCCCCATGGCAGTTAGCACCTGACCAAAGGTCACTGACCTGAAACATGAATCCCCTCCCCACTGCCCGAGTTCCTGAGACTTTTCAGTGTTCTCTGCCTTGTTGCAAATTTCTAGCACCGGCGGGATTTTGCTGTTGAACCTCTACCTGTGTTCCGAGCCTTTCTCCGGGAATTCCCCCGCCCAACTCAAAAACAGTAAAACTTTTTCCAAATGGTCTTGTGTTCTTTAAAATGGAACTCCAATATTATTGATTTTGACTGAGATTTTGAACGCTTTGAATTGTTTTTATCTGATTGTCTTGTAGCCAATTCAATTCTTTCTGGCAGGAAATGTAGATCAAGCCAATTAGACTCATTGACATTCTTCCAGTTTGGGGCAGTGAAGGTACACATGCAATGAACAAAGAACATTACAGCGCAGTACAGGCCCTTCGGATCTCGATGTTGCGCCGACCTGTGAAACCACTCGAAAGCCCATCTACACTACCCTTATCATCCATATTGTCTATCCAATGACCATTTGAATGCCCTTAGTGTTGACGAGTCCACTACTGTTGCAGGCAGGGCATTCCACGCCCATACTACTCTCTGAGTAAAGAACCTATCTCTGACATCTGTCCTATATCTCCCCTCAATTTAAAGCTATGACCCCTCGTGCTAGATATCACCATCCGAGGAAAAAGGCTCTCACTGTCCACCCTAGCCAATCCTCTGATCATCTTGTATGCCTCAATTAAGACACCTCTTAACCTTCTCTCTCACAAAAACAGCCTCATGTCCCTCAGCCTTTCCTCATAAGATCTTCCTTCCATACCAGGCAACATTCTGGTAAATCTCCTCTGCACCCTTTCCAATGCTTCCACATCCTCCCTATAATGCGGCGACCAGAATTGCACGCAATACTCCAAATGCAGCCGCACCAGAGTTTTGTACAGCTGCAACATGACCTCATGGCTCCGAAACTCAATCCCTCTACCAATAAAAGCCTTCTTAACAACCCTCTCAACCTGGGTGGCAACTTTCAGGGATCTATGTATATGGACACCAAGATCTCTCTGCTCATCCACACTGCCAAGAATCTTACCATAAGCCCAGTACTCTGTCTTCCTGTTATTCCTTCCAAAATGAATCACCTCCCACTTTTCTGCATTAAACTCCATTTGCCACCTCTCAGCCCAGTGCTGCAGCTTATCTATGTCCCTCCGTAACTTGTAACATTCTTCCGCACTGTCCACAACTCCACCGACTTTAGTGTCATCTACAAATTTACTCACCCATCCTTCTACGCCCTCCTCCAGGTCATTTATAAGAATGACAAACAGCAGTGGCCCCAAAACAGATCCTTGTGGTACACCACTAGTAAGTGGACTCCAGTCCGAACATTTCCCATCAACCACCACCCTTTGTCTTCTTCCAGCTAGCCGATTTCTGATTCAAACTGCTAAATCACCCTGAATCCCATGCTTTACTGAAATCCATATACACCACATCAATTGCTTTACCCTCATCCACCTGTTTGGTCACCTTCTCAAAGAACTCAATAAGGTTTGTGAGGCACAACCGACCCTTCACAAAACCATGTTGACTATCTCTAATCAAATTATTCCTTTCCAGATGATTATACATCCTATCTCTTAAAACCTGTCCAAGATTTTGCCCACAACAGAAGAAAGGCTCACTGGTCTATAGTTACCAGGGTTGACTCTACTCCCCTTCTTGAACAAGGGGACATTTGCTATCCTCCAGTCTTCTGGCACTATTCCTGTAGACAAAGCATGGACTATCTGCTGCAAACCACCGACAGTCGACAGTCGCATCTTTAGTTTCTGAGATTATTTGGCACCCTGTATTGTCCGTAAACTTCAGGTCACCCACATCACGGGAAGGCACGGTGGCACAGTGGTTAGCACTGTTGCCACGCAGCTCTTGGTCCCGGGTCATGATATCCCGGGGGCCATTGATAGAGGGCCCCCCCCCCCCAGCGATTCTCCGGGCAAAACTGGTCGAGTTCCCGCGGTTCTAACCACGTATTGCCAGTCGGGAACCTCGGTTGGTGGCTGCGGACTCAGTCATCTCGGGGTCATTGTCGATGTCGGCCCGGGGTCCGAGTCCATCATGGCACACGGCGCGGCCACTGCAGACCGCCTCCGTGCGCATGCACGGACTCCCGACCGGAAGTGCGGGGCACGTATCCGCAGCCAGAGCTGCGAGAAACCACTCCGGGGCCCTGCCAGCCCCTTGCAGGTAGGAGAATCACTCTGGACTTTTTTAAGGATAATGAAGAGTGAAACGCCAGCGTTGTTACGCCGGCGTGGGGACATAGCCCCATTTTTGGAGAATCCGGCCCCTTGTCTTCAAAGTCTTTAAAACTCCAGTTAGCCCCCAGAAATCACAGCCTTTTTGAAGAGAGCTTTCCAGATTTCCAAGAGCCTTTGTGTGAGAAACCTGGGACATTTGCTCAGTGAAGTTGATGCTCATCATTCCTTTTCTCTCAAGACTTTCTCTCCTCTGAGCCCTGCTCACAGCGCGGGTTTACAGCCAACCCCTCACCTGTGTGGACAATATTTATACTGCAATGAATATTAGGAGAGATCCACAGGAGGAAGGGGAAATCGCAGCCGAGATCCATCAGTGCTCAGGGGATTTTTCACATGCCTGCTTTTCTGTCGGGATCATTGGGTGGCGAGGGAGCGTGCCTGACTTTTCCTACTCAAATTCATGAGTACTGAGGTTAACTGTGATACATCAACTGCTGGCTGCCCCTTTGAAGATCTGTCATCTCAGCACAGACCAAGGATAGATCCAGAGATCTCCCTGGTCACTAAGACTGGATGTCTAATTACAAACAAAATACTCTGGAATCTGGAGATCTGAAATAAAAACAATAAAATGCGAGAAAAAGTCAATAAGGTCTGTTTCCAACACTTCTGTTTTTATTTCTGGATTGTCCCTTTAAGCAGAAGGACTTCTGAATTGGTGTTTTATTTAGTGACTGCTAATTTCAGTCTTTTTTATGTGAAATTGGGAGACCGAACAAATCCTTGAATTTAAAGGTTTTTGAAATTATTTGACAGGCTGAGTGTGTCACTGGCAAGGCCATGGATCTTGCACATCCCTAATTGCCCTTGAGAAGATGGTGGTGAGCCCCCTTAGAGAATAGAACTGGGGGAAATAATTATAGAATAGAATCCCTACAGTGCAGAAGGAGGCCATTCAGCCTATCAAGTCTGCACTGACCCTCTGAAAGAGCACCCTACCCAGGGTCAGGCCCCCCACCCCTATCCCCAGCTCTTGGTCTGTAGGCCGTAGGTAACAGCACCTCAAGCACAAATAGAACAAAGAACAACGGAAAGTACAGCACAGGAACAGGCCATTCGGCTCTCCAAGCCTGAGCCGACCAAGCTGCCCGTCTAACCTAAAACCTTCTACACTTCCGGGGGGGGGGGGGGGGGGGGGGGGGGGGGCAAATGGAATGCTAGCTTTTATTTCAAGGGGGCTGAAGTATAAAAGTAAAGAGGTGTTGCTGAAACTGTATAAGGTACTAGTGAGGCCACACTTGGAATACTGTGTACTGTTTTGGGCCCTGATTTGAAGGAAATATATATTATCGTTGTAGGCAATGCAGAGGTGGTTTACTCGGATTATCCCGGATATGGAAGTCCTTGCCATATGAGGAAAGATTAAACATGTCTGGTCTGTCTACCTTGGAGTTCAGAAGAATGAGAGGTGATATGATTGAAACATATAGATTCTTAGCAGGTTAGACAGGGTAAATGTTGGGAGAATGTTTCCTCTCATGGGAGAGTGGAGGACCGGAGGGCATAGTCACAGAATAAGGGGGATTTGAGGATGAATTTCTTCTCTCAACGAATGGTGAGTCTTTGGAATTCTTTATCCAGGAAGCTATGAAGGCCAAGTCCTTGAACATTTTCAAGGCTGAGATTGGTAGGTTTTAAATCAGTCAGGGAATTAAAGGTTATGCAAAGAAGGCAGGAAAGTGGATTTAGCGAGTATTAGATCAGCCATGGAATCATAGAATTTACAGTGCAGAAGAAGGCCATTCGGCCATCGAGTCTGCACTGGCCCTTGGAAAGGGCACCCTGCTTGAGCCCACGCCTCCGCCCTATCACCGTAACCCAGTAACCCCACCTAACCTTTTGAACACTAAGGGCAATTTAGTATGGCCATTCCACCTAACCTTTTTTTCATAAATTTAGAGTATCCAATTCATTTTTTCCTGTTAAGGGGCAATTTAACGTGGCCAATCCACCTACCCTGCACATCTTTGGGTTGAGGGGGTGAAACCCACGCAAACACGGGGAGAATGTGCAAACTCCACATGGGCAGTGACCCAGAGCCGGGATCGAACCTGGGACCTCGGTGCTGTGAGGCAGCAGTACTAACCACTGCGCCACTGTGCTGCCCCCAATCCACCAAACCTGCACATCTTTGGACTGTGAGAGGAAACCGGAGCACCCGGAGGAAACAAACGCAGACACGGGGAGGATGTGCAGACTCCGCACAGACCGTGACCCAAGCCGGGAATTGAACCCAGGACCCTGGCGCTGTGAAGCAACCGTGCTAACCACTGTGCTACCGTGCCCCCGTGATCTTATTAAGTGGTAGAGCAAGCTCACAGGGCTGAATGGCCTACTCCTGTTCCTATTTCTTATGGTCTTTTGATCTTCTTGAACCACTGCTGTCCATGTAGTGTCAATATGCCACAGGGCTGTTAGGGAGGGCGTTGTAAGTGGATTTAATAGAGCCTGCCCAGCTGCAATCAGACAGCACAGTCTGGAATCATTTCAAGCACTCAGAGTGTTCCTAAGTACTCCTTTTTGGTGTAATATTGTTTTTGGTGGCGGTAAATCCTTTTCAAAAATGCAGTCAGACTAATACAGAAGGCTGAGGAAAGGGCGAATCAGTCGGACCCAGACAGGATGCACGGTGAAAGCAAATTTAGAATTGAAGCTGTTAAACACTTCCCTTTCTGTCAAAGTGACTGTTTAGGACACAAATATCTCTTCATCTGTTTCTATCGCTGCCTCTCTTCAGTTTCCCATAACTCTTGCTGCCTTTCCAATATGTTCCCTCCGTGACTTGTTCCCTCTCCCTGTTTTACTCGGGATTAGTCTCTTTTGCTGACAGCGTGTAACAGCCCAGTTTATCCCTTTCCCTTTTTTATTTTAACATTTTTCACACTACAGTTCATAGAATCCCTACAGTGCAGGAGGTCGTTGGCCCATCAAATCCACACCGACCCTCCAAAAGAGCACCACCTTGACCCACACCCCCACCCTATCCCCATAACCCCACCTAACCTTTTGGATGCTGTGGGGGCAATTTAGCATGGCCAATTCACTGCACATCTTTGGACTGTGGGAGGAAACTGGAGCACCAGGAGAAAACCCACACAGCCACAGGGAGAAAGTGCAAACTCCACACAGACAGTCACCCAAGACCAGAATTGTCAGGCAGCAGTGCTAACCACTGTGCCACCATGCCACCCCACTTCTCTGGCACCACTTTCATAGCTAAGTGGAATTGGAAGATTTTGATCAAAGCCTTCACAATTTCCATCTTTTTCTACTTTTATGTACTTCTTTATCTATTTTATACAAATGATTTAGGTATGAATGTTGGAGGATTCATCAGTAAGTTTGCGGATGATATGAAAATTGGTGGGATGCTAAATAGTGAGGAGGTTAGCCTTCAATTACAGGAGGATATAGACGGGCTGGTCAGATGGCTGATCAGTGGCAAATGGAATTCAATCTGGATAAGTGTGAGGTGATGCACCTGGACAGGACAAGCAAAGCAAGAAATACATGATGAACGGCAGGACCCTGGGAAATAGCTTGGTGTGCATGCACACCAGTACCTTAAGGTAGCAGAACAGGTGGATAAAATGGTTAACAACGTGGGCAGCACGTTGGCACAGTGGTTAGCACTGCTGCCTCACATGCCAGGGACCCGGGTTCAATTCCTGGGGTGACTGTGGAGTTTGTACTTTCTCCCCGTGTTTGCATGGGTTTCCTCCGGGTGCTCTGGTTTCCTTCCACAGTCCAAAGATGTGCAGGTTAGGTGGGGTTACCGGGTTACAGGGATAGGGTGGGGGAGTGGGCTGAGGTGGAGTGCTCATTTGAAGGGTTGGTGCAGATTAGATGGGCTGAATGCCCTCTTTCTGCACTGCAGAGATTCTATGGATTCAATGGATAGGGTATACTTGCCTTTATTAGCAGAGGCATAGAGTTTAAGAGCAGGGAGGTTGTGCTGGAACTGTATAAAACATTGGTTAGGCCATAGCTAGAGTATTGTGTGCAGTTCTGGAATCCACATTACAGGAGGGATGTGATAGCACTGGAAAGGGTGCAGAGGAGATTTACCAGGATGTTGCCTGGGCTGGAGAGTGTTAGTTATAAAAAGAGATTGGGATTGTTTTCCTTTGAGCAGAGGAGACTGAGGGGGAACATGAATGAGATGTATAAAATTATGAGGGGCATAGATAGAGTGGACTGGAAGAAACTTTTCCCCTTGGTGGAGGGGTCAAAGGCCAGGGGACATAGATTTAAGGTGAGGGGCAGAAGGTTCAGAGGGGATATGAGGGAAAAAAATTTCACCGAGCGGGTGGTGGGAGTCTGGAACTCGCTGCCTGAAAGTGTGGTGTAGGCAGGGACCCTCATGACATACAGAAGTATTTCGATGAGCACTTATGATGCCAATTCAAACAAGGCTATTGGCTAAGTGCTGGAAAATGGGATTAGAAGAGTAGCTGTTTTTCACCGATGCAGATGGGATGGGCCGAATGGCTGTGCTGTAGACCTTTATGTCTGTGACTCTATCCTGTTCAATTACACTATCACCATCCCTATTACTGCTGCATTGACAGCTTCCATTTCCATAGGGAAGACGGGGACAAAATACTGATGTAGGGCACGATCTCTCAGCCTCGTCGCCCCTGATCCGGGACGCGATGACTGACCCGGGACGCGATGAGGCAGTAAATTTCGTGAGGCGCCTCTCGCAAGATTTACCGGCCTCGTCACACCTCGCGAGGTCTAACAAGATCTTGTGAGGTGTCGCGATCTACCTTTTCAAGTGAATCGTTACTTGAATATGCACCGGAGTTACCCAATGCGCAAGCTCTAATGACTTTGCCTCCAATAACATGCCAGGGGCCCAAATGGCATTGTCAGGCTCGCAGGGACACTTCCAGGGTGTCAGGCTGGCATCCTGCCCATGCTGAGGTGCCTTGCCCTTATGAGGTGGGGTATGGGGGGAGGGGGGGGCTCGAGGATCCCCTAATTGGTAAGTTGGGGTGTCCGGAAGCTGCAGCCCAATCTCTTCCTGCACTGGTGAGCTGAGCTGAAGAAATGAGCCTAAGTGCGGCCTTGGCGTGGCATTCCGCGGCGAGGCCCGGAAATAAAGCTGTTTAATTGTGAGGTCGTTCTCGGCGCTGCAAGCACCGGGAATCATCCAACTAAATGTGCCCGGAATGGGACTTTGTTTCATTTCCATTAAATTGCATCTGTGGTGCCTCAGCCTCAAAATTTCCTTTCAGTCTTGAATCGTTACCACCCTTCCTCTGTCTACTCTTTTACTATTTGAAGGCAGAAAAGGAAGAGATAAGACTGATTAGACAGCTGGCACAGACACAATGGGCCTAATGGCCTCCTATGTAATTTCATTCTGTGATTACCCAAGCCGTGTATCCAATTCCGTTCTCCCTCATGCACCTAATCTGTTTGCCCTTAAATGCATTTCTGATGTTCACCTGGCAGTAATTCTAACCACACTGTGGAGGTTGGAGATAGCAGTTTAAATCTCACCACTGCAGCTGGGGAAACTTAAATTCAATTAAATATAGAATAAAAAACCCGTCTCAGAGATGCTGATGATCATGAAACAATGGGCTTGTCATAGAGTCCATCTGGTTCATTTATGCCATTTAGGGAAGGAAACCTCCATTTTGATCCGTTCTGGCCTACATGTGACACTGGATCCAAAGCAGTGTTGTTGACTCTTAATTACCCAAAATGGCCAAGCATATCAAACAGCTACAGCAATGTTCAATCAGAATTTAACCCGACACAGCACCTGCACCTAGCCACACTCTGCCCAGTTGACCCTGCAAAGGCCCCCACACTAAGATTGGAGGGTTAAAATTGAGAGAATAATCCCTTACACTCGTCCAGCAACAACCTGGCTTTGTCTGTAAGCTATGATTGGGTGAGTATGACTGTGTGCCAGACTCCTCCATCACTGTTGCTATATTTATTTGGTTATAAATATGGTGGTTAATAAGGTCGCCTTTCTTAATCCTAATTATGAATGTACGTTCAGAGTCGCCAGGTATCTCTTGATACCGCCACAAGGTTCAACCCAAACACCGATCAAAGAGCCAATACACCAGTTAGTTAGTTCAAAGCCAATTTGCACACCGTATGATTTACTCATGCACAATAACACTAAAAGCTAAATTATCTCGATCACGAACACCTATACTTAACTTTGGGTGCCCACTTAGGTCAGAGGAACAATGGCCGTTGTTCAGATCTGAGGCTGTTGGGTTTGAAGAGGTAACAGGAGTACAGCTAAGGTCGTCTGTCTGGCAGCGAGCGTTGACCTTGAACTTACTTGCTTCTGGTGATGCTGGTGGATGGGTCTCTCCGCTTGAGAGCCGAATCCAAGAGACTGAATCTTTGTCGGGGGCGTCTTCTTAGACTTGGAAGGGCTTCGCGCGCTTTTAGGCGGGCCTTAAACTGGGTCCCAATTAATTGGGCAGCTTCTTGATCATTGTCATCGATCTACACCAATAAAGGGGCGGGGGTGCCCTGATGGCTGAGCGTATCCTAGGTGGCCGTTGGCCTTGCTTTGTTTGTGTCTTTCGGTTGGGGTACTGGCGTCGGGATGTCTGCGACAGTATCGGGTACCTGAGTATTAGTCCTTTGTTCCTCGGAGATGGGCCATCAATATGTTAATCGACACAGAGTTTCGATTCCGTCTGCTAACTGCTTCCCAAATATACATTCAGGCTCTGTGCCTGCTTGTTGCTTAGTATTGTCCACATTTCCCTATATTCTCTGTGAGTGTCCATTTTGTATTCTGAAAGTGGCCATCCCAGATGGCTACATCACCATCCCTTCATATTTCCTGTCCCACCAGCAGGGCAGGCACATTGGTATATGGCTGGGAGGAATTTGCCCTAGGAGACCCCAACTACTGATTGAGCTGGCCATGAGGTCCTGAAGACTGGGACTACCGGGTGTTGAGAGAACCAAAAATGTCCCCCATTACCATCAAACCAGGGGATCAACCCCAATGAAGAGTACAAGAGAGCATGCTAGCAGCAACACCCGGCATACCTAAAAATGAGCTGTCAACCTGGTGAACTTGCAACACAGGACATGCTAAACTGCAGAAGCAGGATGCTACAGACAGAGCTAAATCATCCCAGAAACAACATATCAGATTAGAGCTCCACAGTCCTGCTACATCCAGCTGTGAATGATGGTGGCCAATTAAACGACTGACTGGAGGAAGAGGCTCCACAAATATCCCCATCCTCAATGATGGTGGAGCCCAACATTGATCTTCAACCAGACGTGCTGAGTGAATGTATCCTCCTCCTGAGGTGTCCAGCTTCATGGATGTTAATCTTCAGCCAATTTACTTCACTCCACGTGATATCAAGAAATGTCTGAAAGCACTGGATACTGAAAAAGCTGTGGGCCCTGACAATCTCTGGCAAAAGAACTGAAGACTTGTGCTTCAGAACTAACTGCGCCTCAAGGCAATATTCCAGTCCAGCTACAATATTGGCATATACCCAACAATGTGGAAAAGAGAACAAATTTAATCCAGCCAATTACTGCCCCAGCAGTCTACTCTTGATCATCAAAATAGAATCGTAGAATTTACACTGCAGAAGGTGGCCATTCGGCCCATCGAGTCTGCACCAGCCCTTGGAAAGAGCACCCTACCCAAGCCCACACCACCACCCTATCCCCATACCACAGTAACCCCACCTAAATAGTGATAGAAGGTACCACAACTGTGCCATCAAATGACACTTGCTCCGCAATAACCTGCTCACTGACGCTCAATTTGGTTCTGCCAGGGTCACTCAATTCCTGACCTCATTACAATGTTGATTGAAACATGGACAAAATAGCTGAATGTCAGAGGTGATGTGGGAGTGACTACCCTTGACATGGAATACAGCATTTGACTGAGGGTGGCATCGAGCCTGAGTAAAATTTAAGTAAACGGAAATTGGGGAAAATTTTCCACTGGTTGGAGTGGGTATGTTCATTGATAATTTCACAATGTTTAGCAGCATTCACAACTCATCAGATACTTTTGCAGTTCATGCCCAAATACAGCAATACCCAGGCAACATTCAGGTGTGGGCTGATAAGTGGCAAGTAACATCCATGCCACACAAGTGCTAGGTAATGACTTTCTCCAATAAGAGAGAATCTAACCATTGCCCCTTGACATTTAACAAAGAACAACAAAGAACAAAGAAATGTACAGCACAGGAACAGGCCCTTCGGCCCTCCAAGCCCGTGCCGACCATGCTGCCCGACTAAACTACAATCTTCTACACTTCCTGGGTCCGTGTCCCTCTATTCCCATCCTATTCATGTATTTGTCAAGCTGCCCCTTAAATATCACTATCGTCCCTGCTTCCACCACCTCCTCCGGTAGCGAGTTCCAGGCACCCACTACCCTCTGCGTAAAAAACTTGCCTCGTACATCTACTCTAAACCTTGCCCCTCTCACCTTAAACCTATGCCCCCTAGTAATTGACCCCTCTACCCTGGGGAAAAGCCTCTGACTATCCACTCTGTCTATGCCCCTCATAATTTTGTAGACCTCTATCAGGTCTCCCCTCAACCTCCTTCGTTCCAGTGAGAACAAACCGAGTTTATTCAACCGCTCCTCATAGCTAATGCCCTCCATACCAGACAACATTCTGGTAAATCTCTTCTGCACCCTCTCTAAAGCCTCCACATCCTTCTGGCAGTGTGGCGACCAGAATTGAACACTATACTCCAAGTGTGGCCTAACTAAGGTTCTATACAGCTGCAACATGACTTGCCAATTCTTATACTCAATGCCCTGGCCAATGAAGGCAAGCAGGCCATAGGCCTTCTTGACTACCTTCTCCACCTGTGTTGCCCCTTTCAGTGACCTGTGGACCTGTACTCCTAGATCTCTTTGACTTTCAATACTCTTGAGGGTTCTACCATTCACTGTATATTCCCTACCTGCATTAGACCTTCCAAAATGCATTACCTCACATTTGTCCGGATTAAACTCCATCTGCCATCTCTCCGCCCAAGCCAGAAGCAGGGCTATGATGCACATGCCACCGATCTGGAAATGCTATCCTCAGCAGACACGGTCAGGATCAAGTTACCGAATGGTGGGTGGTCTGCTCCGGCTGTCGTTGTTCGACAGGCTGCGCCCTGATCCTATCTCATACATATGGCTGATGGCTCCATTGTGCGAAGGAATCGAAGAGCACTGCAAAATGTTGCTTGCCCACAACCACTTTCCCCTCCATTTCCACATGTCCAATTGCCACCTCCAGACACCTCGAACCACGAGGCCACCAGTCGTGCCTCCCACCCGCCTGTCAAGACACCGTCATCCCCTCCACCCCTCCGGCGGTCGACGAGGATCTGACGCAAGCCTCAGAGACTGGACCTATGAGCATCTGTATTCCTCAGTCAGTCACATTAGACAGACACATTCACATGTATATACATCTTTTTAAAAGAAAGGGGGGGAGATGTCATGATATGCAAACATGCAACCAATGAACACTCAGAATAGGACACAACCAATGGGCAGTCAGGGCACTCAGAGGTGGCATCACCACAAGGGGGCATGACATAAACACTATAAAAGGGATGAGGCACTCACTCACGCCCTGCCTCTTTCCACAGACAGACATCTAGAGAGTTAGACAGGATTGATCAGCAGCATCACACCCCAGCACGTGGCTGAGAGCAAGCTGGTACAGTTAGACTGAGTTACTACAGTTAGATTAGCAGAGAGTCGAACTCATTTGAGAACTGTGTTAATAGTTCAATAAACACATTGAACTCATTTCAGAGTCTGGAGCATCCTTTAGTTAAGACTGCATCAAGTAGCAACCTGTGTTATCAGAAGCAGCATAACACAACAGACAGCATAGTAAAGGCCCTTCGGCCCATCGCGCCTGCACCGCTCAAAAAAACACCTAACTATTCTTATTCCATTTTCCAGCACTTGGCCCATAAACTTGTTTGCTTTGGTATTCACCTGTATACATTCAATGTGAGTCATACAGCCCGAGGGTGGGCTCTACATTTCCCAGCCCCTCAGTGCAAATTGAGCATGGTGTCAGGACAAGGTACGAATTGAGAAAGTGTGCAGTACTGGTGAGAGTGGTGAATACACCATTGAACATAATCATTGTTACTGTGACCAAAGTCTATTAAGTCTCTGATGTGAATTGGGCTTTGAATACAATACCGTCAACCGCTCCAATTCATAGATCATAGAATTTACAGTGCAGAAGGAGGCCATTCGGCCCATCGAGTCTGCACCGGCTCTTGGAAAGAGCACCCTACCCAAACCTCCACCCTATCCCCATAACCCAGTAACCCCACCCAACACTAAGGGTAATTTTGGACATGAAGGGCAATGACCAATCCACCTAACCTGCACATCTTTGGACTGTGGGAGGAAACCGGAGCACCCGGAGGAAACCCACGCACACACGGGGAGAACATGCAGACTCCGCACAGACAGTGACCCAAGCCGGGAATCAAACCTGGGACCCTGGAGCTGTGAAGCAATTGTGCTAACCACTATGCTACCGTGCTGCCTGTCAATCTCAAGGACACCTGGATGAAGCAGGATGTGAAACTTCCACATATGGCAGTGCTTAAAATAGTCCTGAAGCACGCAAATAGCGAAACATACTCGATACTCACGCTCAACTTCTGCCTTTTAACTCACAGAATGCAGTTTGACCAAACTCTTTCCCTGTTTCACGCAGTATTTAGAGTCTAATGATGATCATGAAACCATTGTTGATTATTGTAAAAACCCATCTGGGATACTAATCTCCTTCAGGGAATGGAATCTGCCATCCTTACCCGGTCTGGACTACATGTAGCTCCAGACCCACAGCAATGTGGTTGACTCTTCAATACCCTCTGAAATGGTCCAGCAAGACAGTTCAAGGGCAATTAAGGATGGGCCTTGCCAGCGATGCCCATACCCCATGAATGAATAAAAAAAACCCACAATATTCCTGATTACATGCTGTAAGATGCTTCATAGCCGGTATTGTAACAAACGTCAAATCACCATTTACCATGGGAGCTGGTCTTTATGGGCGGGACTTTCCACACAACCCGTCACGTGGTTTGCAGTGGCAGAGGCGACCCGCCATTGGCCGGTGGTGGGATTTTTTTGGTCCCACTGTTATCAAGGGGGTTTCAAAGAACAAAGAACAAAGAAAGGTACAGCACAGGAACAGGCCCTTCGTCCCTCCAAGCCTGTGCCGACCATGCTGCCCGACTAAACTACAATCTTCTACACTTCCTGGGTCGGTATCCCTCTATTCCCATCCTATTCATGTATTTGTCAAGATGCCCCTTAAATATCACTATCGTCCCTGCTTCCACCACCACCTCCGGCAGCGAGTTCCAGGCACCTAGATCTCTTTGACTTTCAATACTCTTGAGGGTTCTACCATTCACTTTATATTCCCTACATGCATTAGACCTTCCAAAATGCATTACCTCATGTTTGTCTGGATTAAACTCCATCTGCCATCTCTCCGCCCAAGTCTCCAAACAATCTAAATCCTGCTGTATCCTCTGACAGTCCTCATCGCTATCCGCAATTCCACCAACCTTTGTGTCGTCTGCAAACTTACTAATCAGACCAGTTACATTTTCCTCCAAATCGTTTATATATACTGCAAACAGCAAAGGTCCCAGCACTGATCCCTGCGGAAGACCACTGGTCACAGCCCTCCGATTAGAAAAGCATCCTTCCATTGCTACTCTCTGCCTTCTATGACCTAGCCAGTTCTGTATCCACCTTGCCAGCTCACCCCTGATCCCGTGTGACTTCACCTTTTGTACGAGTCTACCATGAGGGACCTTGTTAAAGGTCTTACTGAAGTCCATATAGACAACACCCACTGCCCTACCTGCATCAATCATCTTTGTGACCTCTTCGAAAAACTCTATCAAGTTAGTGAGACACGACCTCCCCTTCACAAAACCATGCTGCCTCTCACTAATACATCCATTTGCTTCCAAATGGGAGTCGATCCTGTCTCGAAGAATTCTCTCCAGTGATTTCCCTACCACTGACGTAAGGCTCACCCATTGAAGGTTTCTCGTTGAATGAACACTTCACATCCATGAAACCCATGGCTGGGGTGCGCCATCGGCGGGACTGGAACATCCCTCCGCTGGCGTGAATGGCTGGAAGATTCCCGGCAGAATATATCTCCGGTTGAGATGGTGCATACTGTACAGGCAGATTGTTATTGCTCCAGAGCCACTAGGAATTTGGTACTTATTTTTGTTCTATTGATTTGACTGAACCCCATATTTCTTTGTCATATTAATAGTCTCCTATAAGGTGCATTTGATGTGATGATTTCTGCTTGGTAACACTGAGGCCTGCACTAACAATTAGTCCACCAAAGGGCTCAGTGGTTAGCACTGCTGCCTCATGGCGCTAAGGATCTGGGTTCAATCCCGGCTCTGGGTCACTGTCCGTGTGGAGTTTGCACATTCTCCCCCTGTCTGCGTGCGTCTCACCCCCACAACCCAAAGATGTGCAGGGTAGGTGGATTGGCCATGGTAAATTGCCCCTTAATTTGAAAAAAAGAATTGGGTACTCTAAATTTTAAAAAATCATCCACCAAAATGTCTCTTTGAGACGTGGGGCTCTATCTCTCTTTCAGACTGGGCCTGCAGCTGGAGACCAGTACTTACTATCTTGTGTTTATCTCTCACAGTGACACTGGCACAACTCCACCTGAACGATGTATTTTTGGGTTCATGATGAGTATTTCAGGCTTCTTGGGTAAGAACCGACTCTAATTACAGTTAGATACAATTGTTTTCTTCTGTAAAATTCTCTTGTGTAAAGTGCTGTCAGATTTTTGACACTGCACACTTTAATTCGGACGTTTGAATGATGATGGGATGGGATGTGGTGAACGGATTTAACGCATATTAATAAAAGGTTGATTTTCTTGCTTCCCTGTAATTTCAGCACACTTACTAGATTTGTTTTTTTTTAAGTTATTATCCTGTTTTAATGATTTAGAATTGATAAATTAGCTTGGGGAGGACAGTGTGGGTGATCCTGTAAACAGGCAATGGATAATCCTTGAAAATGTCAAGCTTGATAACTAGAGTAAGGCCAGTGGCTGATGATATCTCCCTCAAGGATAGGGTGTGGTGACCCTTGCGCTTTGAGAAGCATGCATTTTTCTTTTTAGGTGATGACCCTTTGAAACTATAGTGGGCCTCACAGCTCCAGGGACCCAGGTTCAATTCCGGCCTCGGGTGACTGTCTGTGTGGAATTTGCACATTCTCCCTGTTTCCTCCGAGTGCTCCGGTTTCCTCCCACAGTCCAAAGATGTTCAGGTTAGGTGGATTGGCCATGCTAAATTGCTCCTCAGTGTCCAATAGGTTTGGTGGGGTGACTGGGTTACGGGGATAGGGGAGGAGGTGTG
Organism: Scyliorhinus torazame; assembly: GCF_047496885.1. NCBI lineage: Eukaryota > Metazoa > Chordata > Chondrichthyes > Carcharhiniformes > Scyliorhinidae > Scyliorhinus > Scyliorhinus torazame. Next base: position 84,892,107 of record NC_092723.1, on the reverse strand, counting down.
GACTTAAGTAGAGTGCTCTTTCCAAGGGCCGGTGCAGACTCGATGGGCCGAATGGCCTCCTTCTAGATCATAGAATTTACAGTGCAGAAGGAGGCCATTCGGCCCATCGAGTCTGTACCGGCTCTTGGGAAGAGCACCCCACCCAAGGTCAACACCTCCACCCTATCCCCATAACCCAGTAACCCCACCCAACACTAAGGGCAATTTTGGACACGAAGGGTAATTTAGCATAGCAAATCCACCTAACCTGCACATCTTTGGACTGTGGGAGGAAACCGGAGCACCCGGAGGAAACCCACGCACACACGGGGAGGATGTGCAGACTCCGCACAGACAGTGACCCAAGCCGGAATCGAACCTGGGACCCTGGAGCTGTGAAGCAATTGTGCTATCCACAATGCTACCGTGCTGCCCACTGCATTGTAAATTCCATGACTTTATGATTTGGTTCCAAGAAATGCCCATGCGATCTGGGATTGAACAGCCAAGAAGCAAAGGGTAATAGAAAGCTAATGGCAGTGGGGCTGGGTCAGCCAGTTTTTTCTATTTGGCCGTTGGGACACGCTGAGAATTCATGTGAAGAAAAAACAAAAAACGCTTCCTCTAAATGTAACAGTTTTCTCAGTGTTCCCGGTGTCCCCCGGACTCACAGAATCCATAGCATCCCTACTGTGATGAAAGAGGCCATTCGACCCTTCGAGTCTGCATTGACCCTCTGAAAGAGCATTCTAACTTTTGTGAGGGCCACGAAGAATCCAGCACAAGTTTTAAGGATACAAAGTAATAACATTTATTTAAAATAACCATACATATACAACAGCAACTTCCCTTGCTGCACACTCATTCCTGCTGGTTCCAAACTGGCCAGCTTTATTTATACTAGGAGTTTACTAATGGTTTCTCCGCCCCCCTCATTGGGGAAGCTCATACTCCCACAGGATTGTGGGATTGTCATTAGTCCCCAGCCAATGGTAAGCAGGCAGGTTATAACATCCCTCCCCCCCCCCCCCCCCAAAGTTCAAGGAATCCACCGAAGACCCTGGCGAAGGAGGGCGTCGGACTCGTTTTGCCGCAGGCCGGACACCATTTGCACGCGGCGCTGGATCAGGCGGCGTGTAACGGGATGGAGACCGGCGCTTCCGTGATGAACGGCGCAATGGTTGTACATCCACAGCCCTTGGACCCGAGGATTCCCCCTCTGATGCGTCCTGTGTCTCCATCTCGGAGTCAGAGTCTGCTGCCTCCGTCATGTCAGCGTCTCTATCTCCATTCGGCTCTGTAACGACCTGCGCAGGCTTCGAATGAGGCACCAGTTGAAGATTGTGAGGACTACCTTCCATTGTCTCTGGTCTCTGCGGCTGTAGCAATGAGCTCCGGGGGCGGGGAATCTTTGGAGGGGATAGTCTTCTGGACCGAACGTGGTCTACATGTTTGCGATGGAGACGATCCTGGGCTTGCACCTGGTAAGATATAGGGCCTGTTTGGCGAAAGATTACGCCAGGAACCCACTGGGCACCACCAGCAAAATTCCGAACGAACACTGGGTCACCGGGCGCAAACTGCCGAATCGGCCGATGCCGAGAAAATCCCTGTCTCTGCCGTTCTTGTGTGCGGCGTACTTTTGCGCCAATGTCTGGGAAAACCATACTAAGGCGGCTGCGAAGTCTCCGGCCCATTAGGAGTTCTGCGGGAGCTACCCAGTCACCGCATGGGGGGTGGTCCTATACGTAAACAAAAAGCGAGCCAGTCACGTGTCCATTGATCCGGAAGAATGCTTCTTTAGGCCTCTTTTGAATGTCTGCACTGCGCGCTCTGCCAACCCATTTGAAGCCGGGTGGTAAGGGGCAGTGCGGATATGGCGTATGCCGTTCATCTTCATGAACCTCGCAAACTCCTCACTTGTGAATGGAGTGCCGCTATCCGTGACCAGCACCTCGGGGAGGCCACGCGTACTAAAAGACAAACGCATCTTTTCAATTATTGCGCAGGACGTTGTCCCCTGCATCTTATGCACCTCTAGCCATTTAGACTGGGCGTCGATTAATAGAAGGAACATGGATCCTTGAAAAGGGCCTGCGAAATCTGCATGCAAGCGTGCCCAAGCGTGCCTGGCCATTCCCAGTGATGTAGGGGCGCAGCCGGCGGAAGCTTCTGATGCTCCTGGCAAATGGAGCAGTTTTGGGCCACCTTCTCAATGTCGGTGTCGAGGCCTGGCCACCATTTTCATCTTGGTCACACCTGGATGCCCATTGTGCAAGTCTCTTAGTATCAGCTCCTGGCCTTTTTCCGGGACAATCACACGCGTCCCCCACAAGAGGATGCCGTCTTCCACGCTGAATTCTGACAGCTTGGAGGAAAATGCCCGCAACTCGCCTGGGATCTGTCTATGGTGCCCACCATACAGGACTATGTGCCGAACCTTTGACAGGACTGGCTCCGTCTGGGTCCACTCACGGATCTGTGATGCCGTGACAGGCAAGGTGTCCATAAAATTTAGGGTTGCAACCACCTCACCGGTTGTGGGGGTCGACATGGGGCCGGTCGATAAAGGCAATCTGCTCAGTGCGTCGGCATTTGCTATCTGCGTTCCTGGTTTGTGCTCCAGAGAATACTCATATGCAGCAAGCAACAAAGCCCAGCGCTGGATCTGTGCGGAAGCAATGGGCGGTATTGGCTTATCCTCTCTGAAAAGTCCCAGCAGAGGCTTATGATCAGTCACGATAGTGAAATGACGGCCATACACGTACTGGTGGAAGCGTTACACCGCAAAAACCACTGCCAGGCCCTCCTTCTCGATCTGCGCGTACTTTTTCTCCGCTGCAGTCAATGTGCGGGAGGCGAAAGCTATCGGTCGCTCGGCCCCGTTCTCCATCTTGTGGGACAGGACGGCCCCAATACCATACGGGGATGCACCACATGTGACGAGCAAAGGCTTTCCAGGATCATAGTAACCCAGACAACGACAATTGTTGCTTTACCCGCTGGAAAGCGGTTTCTTGCGGCTGACCCCAAACCCAGGTGTGATTTTTCTTTAGCACAAGGTGCAACGGGGCCAGCGTAGTTGCCAGATTGGGGAGGAACTTCCCGTAATAGTTTACGAGACCGAGAAAAGAACGAAGATGCGAAGTGTCAGTCGGGGCGGGGGCCTGTTGAATCGCACGCACCTTCTCTGCGACGGGGTGCAAACCTTCGCGGTCCACCCGATAACCTAGGTAGACTACTTCCTTTGCCTGAAATACGCACTTTGTGCGACGTAAACGGACTCCAGCCTCCGAAAAGCGTCTAAGGACAGCCTCCAGATTTTCCAAATGTTCCTGCTCCGACGTCCCTGTAATCAAAACGTCATCTAAGTAGACAGCGTCACGCGGTAAACCTCTCAAAATGCCCTCCATAACACGTTGAAAAATAGCGCAGGCAGTGGATACTCCAAAGGGCAACCGTGTATATTCATACAGGCCCCGGTGTGTATTAATCGTTACATATGGTCGGGAGGCAAGGTCCAGCTCCAGCTGTAGGTAGGCGTGACTCATATCTAATTTTGTGAACGAGAGTCCGCCTGCAAGCTTTGCGTAGAGATCCTCTATGCGAGGCATTGGATATCGGTCGAGTCGGGAAGCCGTATTCACTAAGTTTATAGTCGCCACACAAGCGAACTGTGGCATCTGGCTTCATTACAGGTACAATTGGTGCTGCCCGGTGCAAAACAGACGGGCCTGATAATACCCAAACTCTCCAAACGAGTGAGCTCCCCTTCTACCTTCTCGAGCAAGGCGTAAGGCACCGGGCGCGCCCGGAAATAGCGCGGCGTGGCTCCTGGTTCAACTTGGATACGGGCTACGGCCCCTTTTATTTTCCCTAAACCAGGCTGGAATACATCTGGGTATCGTCCTAGCACCTCAGTCAACCCTTCAGAAACTGTTTGGAGGATGTGCTGCCATTGCAACCGCAAATGGCGCAACCAGTCACGACCCAACAGGCTGGGCCCATGGCCGCGCACCACGATAAGTGGGAAACGCCCCTCCTGGCGTCCATAAACAACGGGGGTCATTGTAGCTCCTGCAATGTCCAGTGGTTCCCCCGTGTAGGTGGCCAACCTGGCCTGTGAGTCGGTTAATGTCAGGGGCTCTATACCCTGCTTGATGCGGTTGAATGTCCTCTGGGCGATCACGGAGACCGTTGCGCCAGTGTCCAACTCCATCTCAAGCGGGTGACAATTGACCCGTACTGTCACCTTAATGGGGGCCACACGGGGAGCTGCCACACAATGCAGTTGCAGGCAGTCGTCCTCCGTCTCCACGTCCTCAGGAGTAGTCGCTGCAGGTTCATCCACATGGAAGGTACGGCCCCTGGGCTGGTCCTAGTTTCAGTCGGAATGACGGCGCCTCTGGCATCCCCAGGACCGGTGTCCGCGACGGGGTCGGCGCCTACAAGTCTGACACGGACATGGCTCCTCATCCATTGGTTCTGGAGAAGGCTCCCTTTGGGGAGGAATGTCCGACGGCCACTGGCGTCGGTCCGGACGTTGCCTCGCCCAAGGTACCGCAGGAATGCGGGGGACGTTTTCGGACGGAAGGGGTTGCGCCCCAAGGCATGCACTTCCATTCCCTGTAGCTCCTGCACTCCTCGTTCTGCGCTCTCTCGGGACAATACTATTTGAATGGCCTGTTGAAAAGTCAATGTTGGCTCAGCTAACAACTTTCTCTGGGTGGCCGCATTGTTAATACCGCAAACCAAACGGTCGCGTAACATTTCTGACAAGGTCTCACCATAGTCACAGTACTCCGCAATCCTGCCTAGCCTGGATAGAAAATCGGCAAGGGATTCTCCAGGGGTCCTCTCAGCGGTATTAAACCGGTAACGTTGGACTATCGTGGACGGGGTTGGGTTAAAATGTTGCCCCACTATATTCACAAGTTCATCAAACGTTTTGGTGTCCGGCGCAGCTGGGTACGTAAGGCTCCTAATCACCCCAAATGTATGCGGGCCGCAGACGGTGAGCAATATGACCACCTGGCGCTCGTTTTCGGTGATATTGTTTGCCCGGAAATAGTAATGCATCCGTTGTGCGTACTGGATCCAGCTTTCCAGCGCAGCATCAAAAACATCCAAACGTCCGTACAGAGGCATGGTATAATAGAAAACAACTTCCAACCTGTATCCAACAAAAATCCGGGGAGGTGGCTTCAGCAGTATAGACAGCTATTCACTTTAACCCTCGTCGCCAGTTTTGTGAGGGCCACGAAGAATCCAGCACGAGTTTTAAGGATACAAAGTAATAACATTTATTTACAATAACATATATCTATATCAGCAGCAGCAACTTCCCTTGCTTCACACTCCTTCCTGCTGGTTCCAAACTGGCCAGCTTTATTTATACTTGGAGTTTACTAATGGTTTCTCCGCCCCCCCCCTCATTGGGGAAGCTCATACTCCCACAGGATTGTGGGATTGTCATTAGTCCCCAGCCAATGGTAAGCAGGCAGGTTATAACACTAACCTAGGCCCAATTCCCCACCCTATCCTTGTAACCCCACCTAGGAACAATTTAGCATATCCAATCCACCTAACCTGTCCATCTTTGGACTGTGGGAGGAAACCGTAGCAACCGGAGGAAACTCGCACAGACACGGGGAGAATGTGCAAACTCCACACAAACAGTTGCCCAAGATTGGAATCGACCCAGGGTCCCTGGCGCATTGAAGCAGCACTATGCCACCGTGCTCCGACTGTTTAAATGTGTCAGAGAAGGGAGCCTTTGGGGATTCTTTGTCACCAGGCCTATCATGTTCTGAATCAGGGTTCGTAGACGAATGCTTTGTCAGTGTGGCTGTCTGCAGGGTTTTCAGATAGAATATGGCTGCTGGTGAATGCAATTCATAGGCCACAATGATTGGATGGTAAATGTGGCTATAAAATGGAGGCTGAGGTTGATAGATTTCTCATGGCCTCACAGTTGTGCAGGAAGTAATGCAAGTGCTTGTAACTATGTGTGGTGTACCTTTGTTGTATTGACTATTTAAAGTGAAATTTACTTCCTTGTTTGAAATATTTTTTGCTAATGTTTCAATTATGTTGATTTTAGTTGTTTGGGTTATAAAATGAAATCTTGTCGAGTGGTTGTTCTTTCCACTGGTGTCATAGGGATTCCTTTCTTTTTTAAAGTTATAGGTCTTAATAGGGATTATAACAAAGGGTGTAATTTAATTGCATGCATAATCCTCTTTATTAGATTAAATTGTGTTGGTCGAGCTAGTTTTTAAAGTTTGGCTGTTAAAAAACACTAAGAATTCATGTTAATAGAAAACAGGAGTTTTCTCTGAATTGAACATCTTTCTGAGTGCTTTCATTGCCCAGCGGGCTGTTTAAAGGGAGTCTCTGGGGGATTCTTTGTCATCAGGCATGTCCTGACCTGAATGAGGGAGGGTTCGTAAACAAACTGTGGTGGTATGTATTAGGGGTATTAAAGTACCCTGTGATGCCGAAAGGCTATTGGTGGATAGAAACTGGATCCCGATTGGATCAGCCGCCTGCTGGCTCCACCCAGTAAGGCGGAGTATAAGAGCCCGGTTTCTCCCAGCAGCGGCATTCTGTAACTGAGCTGCTGGGGAACAAGTCTGCGTAATAAAGCCATCGTTCGACTCCTTCTCATCTCGTCTCGTGAATGATTGATTGTGCTACACAAACGCTTTGTCGGTGTTGACCATGTCCACGTTTTTCGGATGGAATACGGCTGCTGGTGAATGTAATTCACGGACCAAAATGATTGGATGACAAATCTAAACACATCTCCTGACGCCAAGACTGTACATAATATGGCTGACTCTCCAACCCATTACCATATGATCGGCTGACCAAACTTGGCCATTAACTGTGGTGAATTATTTCTGTTTAACCTGAACTGTGTCAAACTTGACGATTTTTGTTTTAAATTCATTCGTGGGATGTGGTCATCGCTGGCTTAGCCAACATTTATTGCCCATCCCAGAGGACGTTTAAGAGTCAACCACATTGCTGTGGATCTGGAGTCACATGTAGGCCAGACCAGGTAACGATGACAGATTTCCTTCCCTAAAGGATATTAGTGAACCAGATGGGTTTTTATGACAATTGACATTGGTTTCATGGTTGTCATTAGAATTTTAATTCCAGATTTTTTATTAAATTCAAATTGCACCAAAGGCCCTGGTGGGATTCGAACCTGGGTCCCCAGAGCATTACCCTGGGCCTCTGGATTACTAGTCCAGTAACAATAAATACCACTACACCACTGCCTCCCCAAACAATTCCCAAACCCCATTTGGATAGTGTTACATCTTGGAGCATTTTTTCCTCTACCCTTTATCAATCATCCAAGTTCCAAACAAATTCCTGTTATGCCTATGACACAAAGCAAGATCACACATTAATGGTCAGAGGGAGTAAAATTATTGTTGTAAAATTGGTTTCTCTCTGGATTGCGTGTCAGTGCCTCGATCATTTACAGCCAGGCTAGTAGTCCAAAGACTGCGATTCATTAAAAAAAAGAAGTGGCTGTCAGCAGAAAGAGAGACACAATTGCATCACTTTACATAATTTGTTTTAAAAACTTCCCCAAGCACAAAAAACAAACTCCATTTTAAACCTGCTGTTAAATTTCTTCAACTTCCCCAAATTGTGGATCAACTTTCAACTATTTCAAAACCTTTTTAACGTTTTATAGGAGACAACAGTTTCTTAAAAACACCCCGCAACTTCACAGACTCTAGAAAAGGAACTGAAACGTAATAACCAGCACGCGACATCTGGTGTGGGGATGATTGTTTTCCCCAGACTCCTTGAGGAGTACGAGCTCCCCGCTAGGAGTGGGGTAGTTTACCCGTACTTGTATAAAAGGTCGGCCAATGTAGAACCGACTGACAGGAGAGAGTACCTGGACAGTGAGAGCCTTTTTCCTCGGATGGTGATGTCTAGCACGAGGGGACATACCTTTAAATTGAGGGGAGATAGATATAGGACAGATGTCAGAGGCAGGTTCTTTACTCGGAGAGTAGTAAGGGCGTGGAATGCCCTGCCTGCAACAGTAATGGACTCGCCAACACTAAGGGCATTCAAATGGTCATTGGATAGACATATGGACGATAAGGGAATAGTGTAGATGGGCTTTAGAGTGGTTTCACAGGTCGGTGCAACATCGAGGGCTGAAGGGCCTGTACTGCACTGTTATGTTCTATGTACCCACTGAGATTCTACTGGTGCTCCTGTATATAACTGTTGTAAAATAAATATTGTTCACTTTTACCCACTTTGGCTTTTCCCCGGGGTAGAGGAGTCAATTACTATGGGGCATAGGTTTAAGGTGAGAGGGGCAAGGTTTAGAGTAGATGTACGAGGCAAGTTTTTTACGCAGAGGGTAGTGGGTGCCTGGAACTCGCTACCGGAGGAGGTGGTGGAAGCAGGGACGATAGTGACATTTAAGGGGCATCTTGACAAATACATGAATAGGATGGGAATAGAGGGCTTTGGACCCAGGAAGTGTAGAAGATTGTAGTTTAGTCGGGCAGCATGGTCGGCACGGGCTTGGAGGGCCGAAGATTTGTGCTGTACATTTCTTTGTTCTTTGTTGGACTCCCCAAACTTTCCTAAATTTTCCTCCTGTGATAAATGGAAGAAATTGTCATTTTTTTGCAATACTGTTAGATTAAGATGCATACACAGTATGACTGCTAGAGAGGTGATTAAGGTGTCGTTCAAATCATTGATTTGCAGGTGGAGTGTTCTGCTAATAGATATTGAGAACCATTTACTTGTTTACAGATAGCTGGTTAACGGCATATGGGCCGGGATTCTCTCATCCCGGGGCCGGGCCAAAGAATCGCCGCAACCGGCGCGAATCGCGCCACGCCGCCCTGACGCCGGGACATGATTATCCGCAGAGCGGAGAATTGGCGCCCGTGCGGCGCGGCCGGGGGCCGCTCTACGGGGCCCCCCCCGGCGATTCTTCACCCGGGATGGGCCGAGCGGCCGTACCAAAAACCCCAAGGCCTGCCGGCGCCGTTCTAACCTGGTCTTACCCGGTGGGACCTCGGCGTGGAAGGGTCCGGGGGCGGCCTGTGTGGGGGGGAGATGGGTCCGACCCCATGGGAGGCCTCCGCTGTGTGCCTGGCCCGCGATTGGGGCCCACCAATCGGCAGGCCGGCGTCTCGGGCTGGAGGCCTCCTTTGTTCTGCGCCGGCCCCTAGCCCTACGCCATGTTGTGTCGGAGCCGGCGCGGAAATCGTGTTGGTCCCACCGCCGGGATCGGCAGCTGGAGCGGCGTGGGTCGCTCCAGTGACATGCTGGCCCCCTGAAGGGGCCAGAATTGCTGATCGTGAGGCCATGTTGACGCTGTCAGGAAACGCGATGGCGTTTACGACGGCGACAACACTTAGCCTCAGGATCAGAGATTCCCACACATGGTTTATGTTTGAAGTACCTCTGGGGTATAGATAATTTATGAGGGATATTGTGTTTGGTTCTTGCTAAACAAGTCAAGGGACATCTTGTAAGAAGAGACAAAGGAATGTCTTATGCGTTGGGTACAGATGATGTAATCTTTAAAGACAAATTTCCAATTAAGGAGCAATATTTAGCGTGGCCAATCAACTTACCCTGCACATAGAAACATAGAATTTACAGTGCAGAAGGAGGCCAATCCGCCCATTGAGTCTGCACCGGCCCGTGGAAAGAGCACCCTACTTAAGCCCACGCCCCACCGTATCCCTTGAACCCAGTAACCCCACTTAACCTTTTTGGACAATAAGGGCAATTTATCATGGCCAATCCACCTAACCTGCACATCTTTGGACTGTGGGAGGAAACCAGAGAACCCGGAGGAGACCCACGCAGACACTGGGAGAACGTGCAGACTATGCACAGACAGTGACCCAAGCCGGGAATCGAACCTCGGACCCTGGAGCTATGAAGTTAATCTGGAGAAGCTAACCACTGTGCTACCGTGCCGCCCCTAGGGATAGGAAGACATCAACATTAAATGAAAGGAAGGTGTTGTAGACGGGAACTGCACATCCCACTCCTCTTTCCCCACTATCCTACAATTTGTTTCCTCTTCAAGTATTTATCCAACTTCCCCTTTTGAGCGTCCCTATTGAATCATTGGGGTGTGGGCGAGACCCATGCAGATAAGGAGGAAATGTGCAACAGATGATGTAGTTAATGGGAGGAGCCAGGTATGTCTTAAATTCAGTTGGTCCTAAAACTCTCATCTGAACTGAGGTGTTTCAGTTTGATCCTGAAAGGTTCTCTCTTAAAGAGCAAAGAACAATAGCACTTCCTTGTACCATATCCCTCTATACCCATCCTATCCATGTATTTGTCAAGATGTCTTTTGAACGCCGTTAATGTATCTGCTTCCACAACCTCCCCTGGCAACGTGTTCCAGGCACTCACCACCCTCTGTGTAAAAAAACCTGCCTCGCACATCTCCTCTAAACGTTGCCCCACGGACCTTAAACCTATACCCCTGATGACTGACTCCCTCCACCCTGGGAAAGAGTGCCCATCCACTCTATCCATGCCTCTCATAATCTTGTAGACCTCTATCAGGCTCACCTCTAAACCTCTGTCATTCTAATGAAAACAGTCCGAGCCTATTCAGCCTCTCCGCATAGCCAAAAACCTGCAGACCAGGCAACATCCTGGTAAACCTCCAAAGCCTCCATATCCTTCTGGTAGTGTGGCGACCAAAATTGTGCGCAATATTCCAAGTGCGGCCTTATCAAGGTTCTATACAACTGTAGCATGGCTTGCCAGTTTTTATACTAGATGCCCCGTCCAATGAAAGCAAGCATTCCGTATGCTTTCTTGACTACCTTGTCCACTTGTGTTCTCCAAAGATTCTGCACTGAGAAAAGCAAGTAGAAACCTGGTTGTTAACTTCATTCATGAGTGGTATTTGAAATATATTGGTTTGTGTTTTTGTTATTTACACTGGAGGGTCTGAGGGGTTGTATATACTTGTTGTATTATGTTGGGGTGTTAATGTTAATTTATTATTTATGTACAGGGGAAGAGGGGGGTGTGGAGGGTTGTTTTTCTGGACTGTGCTTTGTACTTAACCCTGTTGGGTTTCTTTTTCATTTTGTTATTGATATTTTATGAAAACCTTTAATAAAAATTATTTAAAAAAAATATATATATATATTGGTTTGCTTAATTGGGATATAGTGGCAGGTTTAGTAAGTAAGTTCAGGTTTTCTCTTTTATTTCGAACTGCTAACTGTAAAACTATTTCTTTATTGCTAATGTGATTAATTCTATGTTTAAATATAACTTTGTTTTAACCATACAAGATGTTTATTGGTCAGGGTTATCACTCCTGTGGTGTCGTAACATTTCCTCACAGTTTTAGAAATTGCAAATAGTTGGGTTCTCGTCCAGGACCACAACACCCCTTCAAACCAATTTTAAAATTTTCATGTTTGTTAATTAACCAAATTTGAAAAAAATACTTTGTGAAATATGTTGTTAATTTGAATTTTAGTTCATGTTCAAACTCAAATGTTTTGAAAAGTTCAAATTGGGTTGTTGCTAAATTCCAGGCTGATTTTAATATTTTGGGAAGAAACTGTATTTCTTTACCTTTGCATTTAGCACAGCTCAAATTTATTTTTTAAACAGAAACGTTAAAGGTTTCTCCTCAATTTTAAACATTTTAGCTTCTTCTTCAAACCCGATTATTTTGGATCTCTAAAGTTTGCGAAAACGCTCCACAGGCGTTTTCTCTAAATTGAACAATTTTCTCAGTGTTTCCATTGCCCACTGAGCTGTTTAAAGGGGTCAGAGAAGGGAGTCTCTGGGTATTCTTTGTCATCAGGCATGTCCTTACCTGAATGAGGGAGGGTTTGTAAAGAAGCGCTTTCGGTGTTCACCATGTCCAGGTTCTTCGGATGGAATACGGCTGCTGGTGAATGCAATTCGCGGACCAAAATGATTGTGATTGGATGACAAATATAAACACATCTCCTGACACCAAAATTCAACTATACAGTTTGGACAATTTTCCCGCTTTTTCACCTCCCCCAGCATGACGAACAACTCCTCAAACATGGTCACAAACATTGTCCACCTTGCCTCAAACCCTCTGTGAGCCACATAGCTCACACTTTATCTTTTCTAACTGCAGGAAGTCGTACAGGTCACCCAACCAGGCTGCTACCCCCGGTGGCTATGCCGAACGCCGATCCAGTAAGATTCGTCACCGGACAGTCAGGCAGGTGAAGGCCACGACATCGGCCTTCCTCCTCTCTATGAGCTCCGGCTTTTCTGAAACCCCAAATATCACGACCAAAGGATCCGGGTGCACCTCCTGTCCCACTATCCTGGCTAAGACAACTCCCACCCAGAATCTCTCCAATTTTACCACAACCCCAGAACATATGCACGTGATTCGTTGGCCCCCACCCTCGCCTCTCACACTCATCTGCCACACCCTGGAAGAACCCACTCATTTTCGCCCGAGTCATATGTACCCTGTGTCAACTTTAACTGTATCAGGCTCATCCTTGCGTACGTGGAGGTTGCATTCACCCTGCGCAATGCCTCACTCCATACTCCCCAATTCATCTCCCCTCCCAATTCTCCTTCCCATTTTTCCTTAATCTTCACCCACTCACCTCCCTGCTCCCCCAGCCACTTGTATAGATCCCCAATTCAACCCTCCCCTTCCACATCTGGCGCAGCAGTCGCTCCAGCAGGGTGTATCCCGGCAACCTAGGGAACTCCTTCCGGGCCTTTCGCACAAGGTCCCTTACCTGTAGGGTACCTGAACTCACTCCCTCTCGGGAGCTCCACCCTCTCCCTCAGCTCCTCCAGACTGGCAACCCCTTCCTCCAAATACAGATTCCTCACCTTGACCAGCCCCACTTCCCTCCACCTCATGTACACGCTATCTAGCCCCCGGCACAAACCCATGATTCTGACACAACGGCGTTAACACCGACATCCCCATCATCCTAAAATGCCTCCTCAACTGATTCCGTATCTTCACCATGGACTGCACCACAGGGCTCCCTGAATACTGACTCAGCCATTGGCAAAGCTGCCGTCACCATAGCCCTTAAATCTGGACCCCTTACAAGATTCCTTCTCCATCCTAACCCACTCTACCCTTTCTCCTTCCCACCATCGCCGCACCTTGTCCACATTTGTTGCCAAATAATAATGAAGCAGGTTCGGCAATGCCAAACCCCCTGCTGCCTCTGTAGCAAGGTCCCCCTGAACCGTGGCACCTTCGCCGCCCATACAATGTCCGAAATAATCGTGTCCAGCTTCCGTAAAAAGGCCTTTGGTATAAAGATCGGGAGTGTCTGAAGAAAATACAGGAACCTTGGCAGAATATTCATTTTTACCACTTGGACCCTCCCTGCCAGAGTCACTTGCAGTGTATCCGATCTCTTAAAATCCTCCACCAGCTTCATTAAGTTCCACTTGTGGAGCATCGTCCATTCCCTCGTTACCTAAATCCTCAAATAACTGAACCTATCCCTAGCCACCTTAAATGGCATCCTCCTAAATTGGCTCACCATCCCAACACATTCACCGGGAACACTTCGCTTTTCCCTACAATTAGCTTATACCCCAAAAACTCCGCAAACCTCCCCAGCAGGCTCATGATCCTTCCCATAATCCCCAGCGGGTCCAAAACATACAACAATAGGTCGTCGGCATAAAGAGACACCCAATGCTCCCTCTGTCCCCTCATAATTCCCTGCTATTCCACCAACACCCTAAGAGCCATCGCCAAAGGCTCTATGGCCAGCACAAACAACAATGGCGATAGGGGGCACCCTGCCTTGTTCCCCTTTGTAGTTCGAAGCTCCGTGAGCTCATAACATTCGTCCGCACACACCCCCTTGGTGCCACATATAGCAAGCCACAAACCTTGGCCCAAACCTTCCCAGAACCTCAAACAGGTACCTCCATTCCACCCAGTCGAATGCCTTCTCCGCGTCCATGAACACCACTACCTCCGGTACCAGAGGCCCGGACAGTTTCATGGCTCCATTCAACAACCAATTATATTGTATTATATTACTCGCGAGCTGCCTGCTTTTCACAAAGCCTGTTTGATCCTCTGCAACCACCCCCGGGACACAATCCTCCATCCTGCCCGCCAACAACTTAGCCATTGCTTTCACATCAGTATTCAACAGCGATATGGGCCTATATGACCCACATTCCATCGGGTCCTTCCCCTTTTTTGGGATTTGTGTGATTACTGCCTGCGTCATCGTCTCCGGCAACACCCACTTCTCCCAAACACCCCCAAAAGATGTGGTGCCAGGTCCGTCACAAACTCCTTATAAAATTCCGCCGCATATCAATCCGGCCCTGGGGCCTTCCCCGACTTCATGCCCCTGATACTATCCAGCACCTCCCTCAGCCCCAGGGGCTCCTCCAACGCCTGCCTCTTTACTTCCTCCAACTGGGGAAACTCCAGCTCGTCCAAAAAACGTCCATGTGTCCCTCCTCGCGCCCCCCCCCCCCCCCCCCCCCCCCCCCCCCCCCCCAGGTCCACCTTGTACAATCCCTGGTAATACTCCCTAAACGCCTAATTTATTTTCCCCGGCTCCGACATCAAATCCCCATCACAGTCCATATCCTCAATATTTCCCTGGACGCGGCCTGCCTCCGCAGCTGGTGCGCTAGCATGCGACTCGCCTTCTCCACATACTCGTATTGCACCCCTCTTGCCCTACATAACTGTCCTACCGCCCACCCCATTGTCAGCCTGTCAAATTGCCCCTGGAACTTTTTTCTCCTCGCCAATCCCTCCGTGGTGGGCATCCTCGAATACTCCCTATCCACCTCCACTATCTCATGCATTAGGCGGTCATATTCTGCCCTCTTTTCCCAATCCATGTGAGCCTTGAACGAGATAACCTCCTCCCGGACAACTGCCTTTAGTGCTTCCCAGAAAATGGCCGCCGACAACCTCCCCATTTTGGATCAACTCCACATATTCCTTAATCGCCGCCCGCACCTTATCACAAAAGCCTCCATCTGCTAACAACCCTGAATCAAACCTCCACCCCGGTTTCTGCTCTCGTCCAGGTCTAAGCCGAATCTCCAGCCAGTGGGGCGCGTGATCCGAATTACTATCCCCGCGTACTCTGCCCCCTCCATCCCAACCAAAATCTCCCGGCTCACCATAAAATAATCAATTCTCGAATACACCTTATAAACTTGTGAAAAAAAAGCAATACTCCCTTCTTCCGGATTCTTAAAGCGCCATGGATCCATCATACCCATCCTTTCCATAAACCTACCCAGCTCCTTTGCCATTCGTACCTGGGGCTCAATCTATCCACCCGGGGCTCTAGGACACAGTTTAAAATCTCCTCCCATAATCAACTGGTGCGTGGCCAAGTCTGGATTCGCTGCCAGAAACCCCCTCATAAAACCCACATCATCCCAATTTGGTGCATGCACATTTACCAACTCCATCGGCGTCTCTTCCAACCCCACTCACAATCACATATCTCCCACCCGGATCCCTCACTTCTTTCGCACTCAAAACCCATTTTCTTGCTCATTAAAATTTCCACTCTCAGTGATTTTGAGCCAAATCCCGAGTGGGAAAACCTCCCGACCCACCCCTTCCTTAACCTCACCTGGTCCGTCACGCGGAGGTGCGTCACCTGCAGAAATACCACCTCCGCTTTCAAGCTCCTGAGGTATGCAAACACCAGCGATCGTTTAACTGGCCCATTAATGCCACGGATGTTCCATATCGCCAACCTTACCTGAGGTTTACGCCTCTATTCCCCTCTACCGTCCATCATCTCCCCCACTTAACTCCAGCTATGTTAATTCCACCTTGTAACTAGCCCATCCCAGGTGACCACCTTCTCCGCCCCTGACCATGTCATCTCTCATCCCCTGGTCACCTCTCTTGGCCTTCTCCACCTCACTTCCGTTCACCAGCATTACTTGCTAGCATGGCAGCCCCTGCCCAAAGGCTCCTCGCAATGACCTCCTCACCCCCCACTCTTCTGCTCAGGGAAGAAGGCTCCCTGCACCACTCAAACAAAAACTCATCCTGAACTCCAGGTCACCTCCCCCGAGAGCAAACACGGCAGAGTGAGAAGGATGCAGAGTGACCGGAATCTCTGCATAGTCCAGGTTGGGGACAACAGGAGGGCGTGGCACCGGTGGAGGATCACGTAGCGAGCGTGGAACGAGACGAAGGGCACGCCGATTGCGGTGGCGAATAGAACCATCTGGCAGACGAACCAGGAACGAGCGGGGAGACACCTGCCGAAGAACCACAGCAGTTGCAGACCAGCCACCCTCCGGAAGATGGATGCGGACGTTGTCATCCGGCGCCAGAGCAGGGAGATCAGTCGCCGAGTGTCATGCGCCGCCTTGTGTTGTGTACGAGAATGTTGCATCCGCTGAAGGACCGGAACGTGGTTGAGGTCTGGGACGTGAATGGACGGCAGCGTGGTCGTGAGGGTGTGACTCATGAGCAGCTGGGCTGGCGACAGGCCCGTGGAGAGTGGGGCCGAACGATAGGCCAGCAAGGCGAGGTAGAAGTTGGATCCTGCATCGGCAGCCTTGCAGAGGAACCGTTTGACGATGTGGACGCCCTTTTCCGCTTTGCCATTGGATTGGGGGTGCAGGGGACTGGATGTCACATGCACAAAGTTGTACCTGCTGGCAAAGTTGGACCATTCCTGGCTTGCGAAGCAGGGGCCATTGTCCGACATCACAGTGAGTGGGATGCCGTGCCGAGCAAAGGTCTCCTTGCAGGCACGGATGACCACCGATGATGTGATGTCGTGCAGGCGTACGACCTCCGGGTAGTTCGAAAAATAGTCGACAATCAGAACATAGTCCCTGCCGAGCGCATGGAACAGGTCAACGCCTACCTTAGACCAAGGGGACGTGACCAACTCATGGGGCTGTAGGGTCTCACGTGTTTGGGCCGGCTGGAACCGCTGACAGGTGGGGCAGTTGAGCACTGTGTTGGCGATGTCCTCATTGATGCCGGGCCAGTACACAGCCTCTCGGGCCCTCTGTCAGCACTTCCCCACGCCAAGATGGCCCTCGTGTAGCTGTTCCAAAACGAGCTGATGCATGCTGTGCGGGATCACGATGCAGTCGAGCTTCAGGAGGACACCATCGACTACTGCCAGATCGTCTCTGATATTGTAGAACTGTGGGCATTGGCCCTGGAGCCACCCGTCCGTCATGTGGCGCATGACACGCTGTAGTAGGGGGTCAGCCGCAGTCTCGCGGCGAATGTGGATAAGGCATTCATCCGCGTCCGGCAGATTGGAGGCAGTGAAGGCCACATGGGCGTCAACCTGGCAGACGAACCCCTCTGGGTCACACGGGGTGTTGATTGCCCTGGACAGAGTGTCGGCTATGATCAGGTCCTTGCCCGGGGTGTATAGGAGCTGGAAATCGTACCGCCGGAGTTTAAGCAGAATGCGCTGGAGGTGAGGTGTCATATCATTCAGGTCTTTTTGTATAATGTTGACCAGCGGGCGATGGTCGGTCTCAACAGTGAATTGGGGGAGGCCGTACACGTAATCATGAAATTTGTCGACCCCAGTCAACAGGCCCAGGCACTCCTTTTCGATCTGTGCGTAGTGCTGTTCCGTGGGGGTCATGGCACGTGAAGCATATGCAACGGGGGCCCAACTTGAGGCCTCATCGTGTTGCAGGAGCACTGCCCCAATGCCGGATTGGCTGGCATCCGTTGAAATTTTTGTTTCCTACGTGGGATCAAAAAATGCCAATACCAGGGCCGTGGTAAGCTTTGTCTTAAGTTCCTCCGATTCGCGCTCGTGGGCGGGGAGCCATTGGAAGTCTGTTGTCTTCCTCACCAGGTTCCGGAGAGCTGTGGTATGGGAGGCGAGGTTGGGGATGAACTTCCCCAGGAAGTTGACCATGCCCAAAAATCGGAGGACCGCCTTCTTATCCGCTGGCTTCTGCATGGCCGTGATGGCTGCCACCTTGTCTGCATCCGGCCGCACACCCAACCGGGAGATGTGGTCCCCTAGGAACTTGAGTTCCGTCTGGCCGAAGGAACATTTGGCTCTGTTGAGGCAAAGGCCTTTGTCGCGTATTCATTTGAAAACGCGCTGGAGGCGACTGATATGCTCCAAATGATGATGTCGTCAACATAGATGCGCACACCCTCAATGCCCTCCATCATTTACTCCATGATCCGGTGGAATACTTCTGATGCCGATATAATCCCAAACGGCATCCTGTTGTAGCAGTATCTGCCAAACGGGGTATTAAAGGTACACAGCTTTCTGCTGGACCTGTCTAGTTGAATTTGCCAGAATCCTTTCGAGGCGTCAAGTTTGGTGAAGATGTTGGCCCGAGCCATCTCGCATGTGATCTCCTCGCGCTTGGGGATAGGGTACTGCTCCCTCATTATGTTGCGATTCAGATCCTTTGGGTCAATGCAGATCCGGAGCTCGCCGGAGGGCTTCTTTACGCACACCATGGAACTGACCCAGTCGGTTCCATCACTCTGGAGAGCGCTCCTTGGTCCTGGAGGTCCTGCAGCTGCTGCTTGAGGCAGTCCTTGAGGGGTGCTGGGACTCTGCGAGGTGCATGAACCACAGGCGTCTTGTTTGAGCAGGATTTTGTAAGTGTATGGAAGCGTGCCCATGCCTTCGAAAACGTTGCGGTGCTGGCCGATGATGGCATTGAGTTGCGCCCTGAAGTCCACATCCTGGAAGGCAGATGTGTCCTCTGGAGAGAGAGAGTGTACTCTTTGAACGAGGTTTAGGAGTTTGCACGCCTGTACGCCTAGCACAGAGTCCTTCGAGGAGCCCACGATCTCGAAGGATGGCTTTTCGCGAATTGTGCGTCACTTTGAGTTGGCATGAACCGGTAGCAGGAATGACGTTGCCATTGTAGTCCACTAGTTGGCAGGTCGACGGAAGAATGGTTGGTTTAACCCCAAAGGTCTGAAAGTCTGACCACGCTAGGAGATTAGCGGAAGCACCAGTGTCCAGGCGGAATCGTATCTGGGATCGGTTGACCATCAGGGTGGCACACCACTCGTCGTCTGGATCAATGCTGTGCACCGACAGTGGCTGGTGGTTTTGATTCGGGGACAGCCTGTTCTTTGTTATAACAGCGACTCGAAAAGGCTCCCTCGAGTCCTCGGTGTCACTGGTCTGCTGGAAGTCAGAATCGGACTCGGTTTGGGGGTAGGTAACTGCTTGTTGCAGGGTTCTTCGGAGGTTTATTTCATTTCCTGGTTCAATTTGAGGCATTGTGCTGTCATTCCAGGTGAAGGAAGGTTGTTTTCCAGCTTTAAAATATTTTTTCTTTGATTTGGGACGTTTGTTGGAGTGTGTTTTCCTCACAGTATTTGCCGAATTTGTCCAGGACTGCCTGGAAGTCGCTCCTGTTTTGCCCCTTGGAGAACTTGAATTTTTAAAAGATTTCTTCTGCTCTGGCACCGGCAGTGGTGAGGAGAAGCTCTGTTTTTTCAGGATCGGCCAGGTCTTCTAGTTCGGCTGCCAGCAGGAAGATTTCAAACTTTTGCCGGAATGCCCGCCAGTTTTCGCGGAGATCGCCATGGCACTGGAGCTGCGGCGGAACCCAGATCTTGAACATCTTGCCTGGGTATCGTTGCTGGTTGTCACTGTACGCTGAGGTGCCGGCGATGCGGAGCGGCGGCGGCGGGTTGATGTTCCCCATACTTCAGGATGCCGGAATGCTGATTTGTTGCAGGTGGGTCTCAGAAGTGCTAGTATGCAACCACTCCTTGTACTATGATGTGTTGGGTGTTCTGGATCACAAACAGATCACCAACACAGGAAGTGGTGCAACTCTATTTTATTCTAAGGTTAACTATATTAACATACTTGAACTGTGGGTAAATGCAATACCAGCTTTAACTGTTGACTCTTGCCTGGTCCTAACCAGGTGATGCACTCAGCACATGGTGAATGTCTGTGTTGCAGGCTGTGAGCTCTGTGCTCCGAGCTGGCTGCTACTAGAATGAGCGGGAACTCCCCTGTCCCCTGTCTTTATAGTGCGTGTGCTGTCACTGGTGATTGGCTGCGGTGTTGTGTATGCTGATTGGTCCCACTGCATGTCCATCAGTGTGTGTGTGTGTGTCAGCACCATGATATACTGGTGTAGATTATGACATCCGTCACCAGCCCCGCCAGTATCTTTCAGACGTACCTCATGGCACTCACACCTTCTACTCCTTCAGGCAGGCCCACTATTCGCAGGTTCTGCCTTCTCAAGGTGTTCTTCTGTTCTTCCACCTTTTCTCTCCACGTTTTGCAAAGGTCTCTTTAGAGCCCCACCTCCACCTCCAGAGCCACCACTCGATTGCTGTGGTCCGGGATCACTCCCTCAGTCTCTCGGATCTGCGAAACCTGCACCTCCAAACACTTCTCCACCCACTCTATCAAGCTCTTCAGGGGCACCATAGCTGATTCGATGGCCTTCGAGCGATCCTCCCACATTTCCTTCCTCTGCTGGCAGAATTCCTCCTTAATAAAAGCATCTTCTGCTCCATCTGGGGATTGCCATCTTGCACCAACCCTTTCCCCGCAGCCATTCTTACACTGCTGCTGCAGGACAGGCTTGCTCCAACTCTTTAGCGTGGTCTCTCACCGTCTTCTGTCGGGTTTGGTAACCAGCAGATATACCACTCCCGGGGGAAACTACTCCTCCAACCTTGAAACTACACCTCTTCGTTAAAATTACACCTAATATTGGATGAAAACAGCTCTTTCCTATGTCTTCGAGCAGGAGTTGCCCTGTGTGCGACCACTCACACCATGGCCGCCACTGGAAATCCCAAAACTGTACATAATATGACTGACTCTTCAACCCATTACCATATGATTGTCTGACCAAACTTGGCCATTAACTGCTGAATTATTTCTGTTAACCTGAACTGTGTCAAACTTGATGATTTAAAAAAAAAAATCATTCATGAGAAGTGGGCCTTGCTGGCTGGGCCAGCATTTATTGCCCATCCCTGAGGGCATTTAAAAGTCAGCCACATTGATGTGGGTCTGGAGTCACATGTAGGCCAGACCAGGTAAGGATGACAGATTTCCTTTCCTAAAGGACATTAGTGAACCAGGTGGGTTTTTACGACAATTGACAATGGTTTCATGGTCGTCATTCGACTTTTAATTCCATATTTTATTATTGAATTCAAATTGCACCAACTGCTCTGGTGGGATTCGAACCAGGAACCCCAGAGCATTATCCTGAGCCTCTGGATTACTAGCCCAGTGACAATAAATACCACTACACCACTGCCTCCCCAAACAATTCCCAAACCCCGTTTGGATATTGTTACAACTTGAAGCATTCTTTCCTGTACAGTCACCCTTAATCAATCCAAGTTCCAAACAAATTCTTATTATGCCTTTAACACAACGCAATGCCAGTAACACAACAATACATATTTTACCTCTTTAACTCCCAGCCCCTCTCAGCCCTCTCTTCCCCTGAACCTTCCTTTGATGCTGGGCTGGCTCAAGAAGGTCCCTTCCCAGTCCAGGTGCAATTATCTTTAAAGGCGATGATACTGTATCTGTCAGTGGACATTTGGGTGGCCTGCCACATCCCTTGCTGTTGTATCTCAAAATCCTGTCCTTATTCTTTATCAGTAGTGCTGCTAATTTCTGAGTTCTTAGCATAGAAATACATAGAATTAAAGAAATAGATCATGCATAGACTGAAAATATTCTCCATTCACCTTATCCGTCTAATTCGTATTAAAGATAATTTCTTCATCGCCTTCATTTGTCCAAAGCCAAAATTCCTTTTGACTTTAATTTGACGCTCAGATGTTAATGGTCAGAGGGAGTAAAATTAATTGTTGTAAAATTGGTTTCTCTCTGGATTGCGTGCCAGTGCCTCGATCATTTACAGCCAGGCTAGTAGTCCAAAGACTGCGATTCACTTTAAAAAAAAGAAGCGGCTGTCAGCAGAAAGAGAGACACAATTGCATCACTTTATGTAATTTATTTAAAAAACTTCCCCAAGCACAAAAAACAAACTCCATTTTTAAACCTGCTGTTAATTGTTTTCTTCAACTTCCTCAAATTGTGGATCAAATTTCAACGTTTTCGAAACCTTTTTAACAGTTTCTTAAAAACGCCCCGCAACTTCACAGACTCTAGAAAAGGAACTGAAATGTAATAACCAGCACGGGACATCTGGTGTGGGGATGATTGTTTTCCCCAGACTCCTTGAGGAGTACGAGCTCCCCGCTAGGAGCGGGGTAGTTTACCCGTACTTGTATAAAAGGTCGGCCAATGTAGAACCGACTGACAAGCGAGAGTACCTGCTGAGATTCTACTGGTGCTCCTGTATATAACTGTTGTAAAATAAATATTGTTCACTTTTACCCACTTTGGACTCCCCAAACCTAAACTTTCATCCTGCAATAAATGTAAGAAATTGTGTTTTTTTTTGCAATAATGTCATTAAAACCTGGGTTAAGTTGCATACACAGAATGACTGCTAGAGCGGTGATTAAAGTGTCGTTCAATTGAGGTAATCACTGATTTGCAGGTGGAGTGTTCTGCTAAAAGATATTGAAAACTTTTTACTTATTTACAGATAGCTAGTTAATGGAATATGGTTTATGTTTGAAGGACCACTTGGGTATAGATAATTTATGATGGATATTGTGTTTGATTCTTGCTAACCAAGTCAAGGGACATCTTGTAAGAAGAGACAAAATAATGTCTTATGTGTTGGGTACAGATGATGTAGTTTTTAAAAACAAATTTCCAATTAAGGAGCAATTTGTAGCGTGGCCAATCAACCTACCCTGCTCATCTTTGGGGTGTGGGAGTAAGACACATGCAGACTCGGAGGTAGGGGGCGGGGAGAATGTGCAATAGATCATGTAGTTAATGGGAGGAGCCAGGTATGTCTGAAAAGTCAGTTGGTCCGAGAACTCTCATCTGAACAGAGGTGTTTCAGTTTGATCCTGAAAGGTTCTCTCTCAACGAACAAAGAACAATACAGCACAGGAACAGACCCTTCGGCGCTCCAAGCCTGTACCGGTTGTGGTAAACACCACTAGTAAGACATTGCATGTATTACGGTACTGCTACTGTATTACAGGTACTACAGTAAATCCCAGCCTGCTGGCTCCTCCCAGCAGGTGGCGTATAAAAGTGTATGCTCTCCCGCGCTGCTCCCATTCTGGTTCCAACTGCAGGAGGCACAACATCTTGTGCAATAAAGCCTCGATTGTTTCACCATTCACGTCTCGTGGTAATTGACGGTACATCACCGGTCATGATACTAACCTTGGCCAGAACCCTCAGCACTTCCTTGTGCCGTATCCCTCTATACCCATCCTATCCATGTATTTGTCAAGATGCCATTTGAACACCGTTAATGTATCTGCTTCCACAACCTCCCCTGGCAACATGTTCCAGGCACTCACCACCCTCTGCGTAATAAATCTTCCTCGCACATCTCCTCTAAACTTTGCCCACGAACCTTAAACCTATGCCCCTTGGTCACTGACCCCTCCACCCTGGGAAAGAGTGCCTGCCCATCCACTCTATCCATGCCTCTCATAATCTTGTCGGTCAAGTCACCCCTCAACCTCCGTCGTTCTAATGAAAATAGTCCCAGTCTATTCAGCTTCTCCGCATACCTAACACCCTCCAGACCAGGCAACATCCTGGTAAACCTCCTCTGCACCATCTCCAAGACCACCACATCCTTCTGGTAGTGTGGCAACCAGAATTGTGCGCAATATTCCAGGTGCGGCCTCACCAAGGTTCTATACATCTGCAGCATGACTTGACAGTTTTTATACTCGATGTCCTGTCCAATGCTTTCTTGACTACCTTGTCCACTTATCCTTTCCAAAGAGTCTGCACTGAGAAAAGCAAGTAGAATCCTGGTTGTTAACTTCATTCATGAGTGGTATTTGAAATATATTGGTTTGCTTAATTGGAATATAGAGGCAGGTTAAGAAAGTTAGTTCAGGTTTTCTCTTTTATTTCGAACTGCTAACTGTAAAGCTATTTCTTTATTGCTAATGTGGTTGATTCTATGTTTAAATGTAGCTTTGTTTTAAACATACAAGATGCTTATTGGTCAGGGTTATCACTCCTGTGGTGCCAAAACATTTCCTCACACAATTTAGAAATTGCAAATAGTTGGGTTCTCGTCCAGGACCACAACACCCCTTCAAACCAATTTTTTTGATGTTTGTTAATTAACTAAATTTGAAAAAAATACTTTGTGAAATGTGTTGTTAATTTGAATTTTAGTTCATTTTTTAACTCAAATGTCTAGAAAAGTTCAAATTGGATTGCTGCTAAATTCCAGGCTGATTTTGTTTTTTGAAAAGTTCTTTTATTATAAATTTTAACACAATGAACAACCACACACCAAGAAAAAGCCCTCCAACCAACATGGCTCACATAAACAACAGCGCCCAAACAATTCCCCACCAACCTACCTTGCTCAACTCCCCATGCTTCCCCTTTTTAATCCCCCCCCTCCCCCAACCCCCTGCGGACAGCTTAGTTCTTTCCAAAGAAGTTGATAAATGACTGCCACCTCTGGGTAAACCCTAGCATCGATCCCCTCAGGCGAACAAACTTGATCTACTCAGGCCTGAGAAACCCAGCCATGTCACCAATCCACACCCCCGACTTTGGGGGTTCCGAGTCCCTCCTTGCCAGCAAGATCCGTCTCTGGGCTACCAGGGAGGCAAAGGCCACGACATCGGCCTCTCTCACCCTGGACTCCCGTGTCTTCTGACACACCAGAAATCGCGACCTCTGGACTCGGGACCAACCTTACTTTCAGAATCTCCGACATGACATCAGCAAACCCCTGCCAGAATCCCCCAAGCATCGGATATGCCCAAAAGATATGGACATGATTCACAGGCTCAACAGCATACTACCCACACCTATCTTCCCTTCAAAAAATCATCTGCTCAAACGGGCCACAGTCATGTGTGCCCTGTGGACCACCATAAATTGTATAAGGCTAAGCCTGGCACACAACGAGGATGCATTGACTCTCCTCAGGGCGTCCTCCCATAGCCCAGCCTCCAACTCCCTCCCCAACTCTTCCTCCCACTTCCTCTTCACCTCCCCTATCGGGGCACCCTCCCAATCCATCAGCTCCTCATATATTTCCGATACCTTCCCCTCCCCCACTACCGTTTTCGACACAACCTTATCCTGTAGCCCCTGAGACAGCAGGTGCGGAAAGGTTGATACCTGCCTCCGCACAAAGTCCCTCACCTGCAAGTAACGGATCCCATTCCCACCGGACAGCTCAAACTCCTCCTCCAATTCTACCAAGCACGGAAAGCTTCCGTCCATCCGCAAACCGCTCAATCCCCGCCTGCTGCCACCCCTGAAATGCCCTATCTAGCCTCCCCGGAGCAAACCGGTGGTTGCCACATATCGGTGCCCAAACCAAAGCCTCCTCCAGCCCCATGTGCTGTCGCCACGGTCCGCACACCCCCAGGGCGGCCACTACTACCAGGCTTGTGGAGTACCGAACGGCAGAGGCACTGTGAACAGTGCCCCCAAACTCGTGTCCTTACATGAGGCTGCCTCCATCCGTTCCCATACCGACCCCTCCCCCACTACCCATTTCCTGACTATCGCTATATTCGCCATCCAGTAGTAATTTACAAAGTTCAGGCGAGCCATCCCTCCCCCTCCCACCCCTGCCAATCCACCCCCGACCTCGCTCCAGCACCACCTTCTTCACTCGCGGGGCTTTACCCACTCAAACAAACCCTGAAATCAATGTATTCACCTTCCTAAAAAACGCCTTGGGAATGAAGATCGGGAGGCTCTGAAATACGAACAAGAACCTCAGGAGGACCGTCATCTTCACCGTCTGAACCCTCCCCGCCAATGAGAGCAGGAGTGCATCCCACCTCCTAAAGTCCCCCTTCATCTGCTCTACCAACCGAGCCAGCTTTAACTTATGCACCTGCCCCCACCGCCGCGCCGCATGTATGTCCAAGTACCGAACCCCCCCCCCTCACTACCACCACCTCGAACGGCATCGCTCCAAATTTCTTCTCCTGCCCTCTCGCCTGGATCGGCAAGACCTCACTCTTCCCCACGTTCAATTTACACCCCACAAACCAGCCGAATTCCTCTAAGATCCCCATGATCCCCCCAGTACCACCCAACGGGTCCGAAATATACCGTCACAAATCGTCCGCGTTAAGCGAGACCCAGTGTACCCTCCCCCCCCCCCCCCAACGGTACTATCCCCTGCCAGCCCCTCGACGCTCTCAAAGCCATCACCAGCGGCTCTATAGCCAGGGCAAAGAGCAATGGGGAGAGTGGACATCCCTGCCTCGTTCCCCGGTGCAGCCTAAAATAGTCCGAGCTCACCCAGTTCGTCCGCACACTCGCCACCGGTGCCTAGTACAGCAACCAGACCCAGTCCACAAAACCCTGCCCAAACCCAAACTGCCCCAAAACCTCCCACAGATACTCCCACTTTATCATTATCACATTTAATAACTTCCTAATATTAGCCACCAGATGCCTCCCCTTCACGAATCCTGTCTGGCCCTCCCCTAACACCCTTGGCACACAGTCCTCAATTCTTGAGGCAAGATCTTGGCCAATAGCTTGGAGTCCACATTTAACAGTGAGATCGGCCCATACGACCCACACTTCTCCGGATCTTTATCTTGCTTCAGAATCAAGGAGATCGAGGCCTATGATTGCGTCGGAGGGAGCACCCCCTGCTCCCTCACCTCGTTAAACGCCCTCACCAACAAGGGCCACAGGACCCCCAAAAACCTTTTATAGAACACTACTGGATACCCATCCAGGCCCGGGGCCTTGCCCGACTGCATCGCCTACAGCCTCTCCACCAGATCCTCTTCCACCCTCGGGAACTCCAATCCCTCCAAACACCGCCTCATCCTAGGGGTTCCGACTCAGTCAGCCTATATATCATAAAACAGCCTAAACACCCCATTCACCCCCACCAGGCCCAAAACCATGTCCCCCGTCCTTCACTTTCCCAACCTCCCTCGTTATCTCCTGCTTCCTCAACTGGTGCGCCAACATTCTGCTCGCCTTCTCCGCATATTCATTTTTATTAAATATTTTTATTAGCGTATTTGCAAGTTTTTATAATAATAACAATAACAGCGACATAAGCATGGTACAATAAGCATTTACACCCCCATCCCAATCTTCATCCTCCCCCAACAATAAGGGGGGAAAAAACAGTCTGGACCCCCCCCCCTTTGTTTGGAATTCTGCTCCTGCTGACATTTTAATTTTCCCCGAGAAAGTCGACGAACGGCTACCACCTCCGGGTGAACCCTATCATTGACACTCTTAAGGCAAACTTTATTTTCTCGGGACTGAGAAACCTAGCCATGTCACTAACCCAGGTCTCTACACTCGGGGGCTGCGAGTCCCTCCACATTAATAAGATCCGTCTCCGGGCTACCCAGGGAGGCAAAGGCCATGACGTCGGCCTCTTTCACCCTCTGAACTCCCGGCTCTTCTGATACTCCAAAGATCGCCACCTCCGGACTCGGCACCACCCGTGTTTTGAGTGCCGTGGACATTGCCTTAGCGAAACCCTGGCCTTCCCGTGCACATCGCACACCTGTCCTCTACCCCAAAAAACTTGCTCATCCGGCCACCATCATGTGTGCCTGGTGGACTACCTTGTATTGTATCAGGCTAAGCCTGGCACATGATGAGGATGTGGTAATCCTGTTTAGGGCATCCGCCCACAGACCCGCCTCTATCTCTCCCCCTGCTCGTCCTCCCACTTGCCCTTAAGCTCCTCTACTGGAGTTTCCTCTGATTTCAAAAGTTCCTGGTAAATATCTGATACCTTCCCCTCTCCCACCCAGGTACTGGAGACCACTCTGTCCTGTATCCCCCGTGGCGACAGCAGCGGGAAGGCCGGAACCTGCTTTCTCAAGAAGTCTCACACCTGCAAATACCTAAACCCATTCCCTGCTGGCAATTCAAATTTATCCTCCAAGGCTTTCAAGCTGGGGAAGTACCCGTCTATAAATAGATACCCCATCCTCCTAATTCTTGCCCTTTGCCATCTCCGGAGCCCACCATCCAGCCTACCCGGGACAAACTGATGATTATTATAAATCGGGGTCCAAACCGATGCTCCCTCCGCTCTCATATCTCCTCCACTGCCCCCAGTTTCTCAGAGCCGCCACCACCACCGGACTTGTGGAGTATCGGGCCGGCGAGAACGGGAGAGGTGCCGTTATCAGTGTTCCCAAACTTGTGTCTTTACATGACGCCGCCTCCGTCCACTCCCACACCGACCCCTCCCCCACAACCCACTTCCTCATCATGGCTGTATTAGCCGCCCAGTAGTAATTGCAAACGTTCGGCAGCACCAACCTACCCTCCCCCCGACTGCGCTATAGCAACACTTTCTTTACGCCCACACAAAGCCCAAAATAACTTTATTCACCCGCTTGAAAAAGGCCCTTGGGATGAAGATGGGGAGGCACTGAAAGACAAACAGAAATCTGGGGAGGACCGTCATTTTCACAGTCTGTACCCTCCTCGTCAGTGATAGCGGGAGCATGTCCCATCTCTTAAAGTCCTCTTTCATTTGTTCTGCAAGCCGGGATAGGTTTAACATGTGCAGTGCCTCCCATTCCCGGGCCACCTGGATTCCCAGATACCGACAGCTTCTTCCTACCATTCTAAGCGGCAGCTCTCCCAGTCTCTTCTCCTGCCCCCTCGCCTGGATCGCAAACATCTCGCCCCCATGTTCAATTTATACACCGAAAAATTACCAAATTCTCCAAGGATCTGCATAACTTCCCCCATCCCCTCCAATTGGTCTGAGATGTACAGGAGCAAGTTTCGCTGAAAGCGAGACCGGGTGCTCCATCCCCCCCAACCCAGCCCTTTCCAGTTCCTAGAGGTTCTTAACACCATGGCCAATGGCTCTATGGCCAGAGCAAACAGTAGCGGGGAGAGGGGGCACCCTTGCCTCGTCCCTCGGTGTAGTTTAAAATACCCCGACCCCAGCCGGTTCGTACGCACACTCGCTACTGGTGCTGGATAGAGCAACCGCACCCAACCAATGAAGCCCTCACCAAACCTTGCCAGCACCTCCCACAGGTAATCCCACTCTACCTGATCAAAAGTCTTCTCCGCATCCATAACTACCACCACCTCCATCTCTCCTCCTTCTGAGGGCATCATAATAACATGTAAAAGCATTTGAACATCGGCCGTGAGTTGCCTGCCCTTTACAAATCCCGTCTGGTCTTCCCCTATCACCCCCGGGACACAATCCTCTATTCTTGTGGCCAGTATCTTAGCCAGCAGTTTGGCGTCCACATTATGTAAAGAAATTGGCCTGTATGACCCGCATTGCTCCGGATCGTTCTCCCATTTCAGGATCAATGAAATCGAGGCCTGCGACATTGTTGGGGGAGGACTTCCTTCTCTCTTGCTCATTAAATGTCCTCACCAGCAGTGGGCTCAATATCTCTGAAAACATCTTATAGAATTCTACCAGGTAGCCGCATGGCCCCGGGGACGTTCCGACTGCATGCCCTCCAGTCCCTCAATTATTTCCTCAATTTCAATTGGGGCTCCCAGCCCTTCCACCAAATCCTCATCCACCCTCGGGAACCTCAACTGACCCAAAAACTGCCTCATCCCCTCCACTCCAGCCGGTGGTTCTGACTCATATAATTTACTGTAAAAGTCCTTAAACACCTCATTCACCCCTACTGGGTCCAGGACCGTAATCCTACCTTTACTCTTTACTCTCCCTATCTCCCTGGCCGCATCCCTTTTTCTGAGCTGGTGCACTAACATTCTGCTTGGCTTTTCCCCATACTCCGAAATCGCCCCCCTTGCCTTTCTCAGCTGTTCCATCGCTTTCCCTGTAGTCAACAGCCCAAACTCCACCTGTAAACTCCGCCGCTCCCTCAGTAGCCCCCTGGCCGGGGCCTCTGAGTATCTCCTGTCCACCTGGAGTATCTCCTCAACTAACTGTTGCCTTTTTTACCTACTGTAAATATGGCAATCAATAAGGTTGCCCTTCTTTCTTTGGATATCGATATTATATTGCTCAGAGTCGGCAGGTATCAAGTGATACCACCACAAGGTTCAACCGGATATCGATCAAAGAGTCAAACACCAGTTAGTTAGTAAAGATCAAGGATACTTTATTTACACACACAATTAATCATGCAACATAGACACTATTAGTTAAACTACATCTATCAACTATGACAACCTGTACTTCACTTCAGGCACCCGGCTTAGGTCAGAGGAACAGTGGCCGCTGTTCGGATCTGTATCTATTGGGTCTGGAGAAGTAACTGCTACTTAGCTGGGCTCATCTGTCTGGTAGCGGGTGTTGAACTTGAACTTGCTTCTG
Source organism: Scyliorhinus torazame (assembly GCF_047496885.1). Taxonomy (NCBI): domain Eukaryota; kingdom Metazoa; phylum Chordata; class Chondrichthyes; order Carcharhiniformes; family Scyliorhinidae; genus Scyliorhinus; species Scyliorhinus torazame. The sequence continues at coordinate 84,861,672 of NC_092723.1, read as the reverse complement.
GTGGTGCTGCAATTGGAGATGGACTTTGCCGGAGCGCCAGGTCGAACACATGGTGGTCTCTCTCTTTATCCTTGGGGATTTTTGTGCTCTTTTGGGTGGTCCTTCGGTTTGGACCCCACTAATTGGGTAATTCTTGATCCAATGACGATCATGATGCAGATCATCAGGTTCGTCTTCATCTTGTGCGTCTCTTCCTCTATCTTCTGGTATATTTGTATCTTCCAGGGGGTACAAGCATAATATCTGTTATTATCTTGTTGTTTAATATCTTGTTTGTCTGTCTGTTTCTCCTTAACATCAATTTCCCATTTAGAATCGTCACCATATGTGAATCCCTCATTATTATTTTTTTTAAATCAACCATTTGGGAGACAAAACATCCGAAAATACAATTCTGTCACGGTGCGAGCACTCTCGCAGCCTGTGTTTGAGTGGGTGGACAATTTCTCGTCCAGTGCAAATCGTTTCAACCAAGTGTTTTAACATGTAAATAGCAGGTGGGGGATAACAACCGAAGGGTCGCCGGAAAGGAAACAAAAGCTGTGGCAAAGTGCATTCTTTAAACCACATTTTTAAAACAACAGCAAAAGAGTTTCGAAAACAACTTTACGAACGGGGTGCGTATGAGCCACGCAGGGCAAGAATGGATGGAATCTCCAGGTAGGGTGGTGATCAGTGCCGTTGCTCCACTACCTGAGCTTGGCTGACCAAATACATAGGGGGGCCTCAGGCAGGGCGGGGATAAGTGATGTTACTCCACAGCCTGAGTGACCTCACAAGAACGGTAAGAATTTGAATATTTATGAACTTTCAGCAAACTTGTGTCTTTAACTGCCATGTGGCCTCAGAGGAGTAGTCATAACTGTATCAAGAAATCTTCGTGAGATCGACACAAAAAGTCATACAAGAGATAAACATTCAACATTTTAAAAAAACTAAAGAAGAAAGTGGGCAGGTTCTATCAGGGAATAGGACACCATAAATCTCAATCGGTTCCTGGCTCTCATCATTTGGATACCTCAGGGTTCCATTCCAAAAAGGGTCTCAAAGGGGTTAGCATGGTGGGACTCAAACTCTGAGTCATCACCATCTCCCGGGTGCCAAACCTGTGCCAGGAGTTTCAGTGCCAATCCGGCGTGGGCCGATGTGGGATCCTTGTCAGACGATAAGAATTATCGCGGTGTCATTGTTTCGTATTCTGTAAATAAATACTCGGTACCCTTCATGGGTCGTCTGGTCATGAGGGTATGGGGGCTGTATCCTGTCGAACTCAACACCGTGTTTCTAATAAACATCAGTGCGAATGGGAGCACTGTGTCCCATGTCGTATTGTGCTGCTGAGTGTCTTCCTAAGTGTTGCCTTTAGGGTGCGATTCATGCTTTCCACAATGCCGCTGGACTGCGGGTGATAGGCAATATGAAACTTCTGTTTTATGCCGAAAATTGTCAGGACATTTTTCATAACTCTGCCTGTGAAGTGCGAACCTTGGTCCGACTCAATACTATGGGGGAGTCCCCATCTAGTGAAAATTGGCTCGGTTAGAATTTTTGCCGTGGCTTTGGCCGTGTTTGTTCTTGAAGGGAATGCTTCTACCCATTTTGTGAATGTGTCGATGATGACCAACACATATTTGTATCCATTTCTGCAGGGGGGGAGGGGACCAATATAGTCTGACTGCAAGTTCGTCCATGGACCATTAACAGGGCGGGTGTGTCTTAGCTGACCTTTCTTTGCATATCTATCCGGGTTGTTCTGGGCACAAATCAAACAGTTCTCAATGTAATGGGTTACGTCGGTTTTTAAATCGGGCCACCAGCAGAGAGGTGTAAGGTGGCCAAGGGTGGATTCTATCCTTGGTGTCCGTGTCCGTCATGGAATTGGCAAATAATCTGGTTCCTGTTCTGGGTGGGGACCACATAAATACCATCCTTTAAAACGATTCCCTCATGGATTGTTAACGTGTTTTAAACTTATCACGGGGAGCTGGGAAGTCTCCTTTTAAAATTTGCTTTAGCATATCATCTTCTTTTTGTGCCTGGGACAAATCTTGAATGTTGGTCTGTGACACCTGAACCGCGTGTACAGGGGCACTCTTGGGGGGTTAAAAGTGGCCATGTCGTGAGCCTGCTTTCGCTAGGGTGCCTGCTTTCACGTTACCGGGTGGGGAGGAACGATGGTGGCGTCTAACTTTTATGATTCCGTATTTTCTACCTTTCGCTGTCTGGAGAATGGGTTTGAGTAATGGCGCTGAGGGCAGGGGTTTTCCGTCGGCAGATATAAATCCTCTAGATTCCCACAGGGGCAGGAATTTTGTCAAGCTGTTGCAGACGTACAAACTGTCCGAATATATGTCTGCTGGGGTCGAGAACGAATCTGGGTGCTGCACAATGTAAGCAATGGTTCAAACTCGGCCACCTGCGAACCTAAATGTCCAGGCAACTTTAATGAGATTTCCTCTAACGCGCGACCCTGCACGTCCTCTACATAAATTCCACATCCTGTGATCCTTTTTCCATTTAGAACTGTGGAGGAGCCATCTACATAAATTTTTAGAGCTTTGTCTGTAGGCTGGGTCGACTGTGGTCGGATGCCTGTCTTTTTTGGCACCGATTTGGAAACAAAGGGGCCTGTGCTGTGCTTGGCTGCAATGATCTCGCACTCATGTGGGGTTACTGCATAGTGTAAATTGTCGACCAGAAACGTGTGCGTCTTTGTCCTTTTCACCGTAATGTCGCGTCCTTGCAGGAGGAGGGTACTGTGCCGTCCTTTAGTCTACCGTCTAACAGTAGCTGTGTCGGGGTGTGCTTGGTCAAAATGGTTACGGGGTTGAGTCCTGTTGTGTATGAGAAGTATTGTACAGCCCAAAAACTGCGAGCAAGTGCCTTTCGCAGGCAGAAAATCCCTGCTCTACTGGATCTAAAACTCATGAGGCATAGGCTAGGGGTCCTAAACGATCGTGCCTTTCCTGTAGGAGTACGGCCGAAAGGGTTCGGTCGGTGGTCGCTACCTCAATTGCGTATGGGGAGTGTGGGTCTGGGGCCTGCAAAGCGGGAGCTGTGCTTAGGGCACGTTTCAATGTATCCACGGCATCCGTGTGCTGTGGAAGCCATTTCTATGGGGCCTGTTTCTTAAGGAGCTCGGAAAGTGGGGATGCTTTTGTGGCAAAACCGTCTATGTGGTTCCTGCAGTAACTGACCAGTCCTAGAAATGACCGGAGTGCTGTAACATTTTGGGGCAAGGGCAGTTTTACAATTGAATCTATCTATCTATTCTGTTCTATCTCACGCTTACCATGCGTGATGACCGTACCTAAATAAGTGATCTTTTCCTGGAGAATTTGGACGTTTTTGGGGTTGATTTTGCATCCAATTTTTGTTAGGAGTCCTAATAGTTCCGAAAGAAGCGAAATGTGCTCTTCCTTGGTGTCAGTCTGTAGGAGCAAATCGTCCACATACTGAACGAGGTATTCAGGTCGGGAAAATTTTGCTAATCCGTTCGGCAATTGTCTGTGAAAAATGGAGGGGGAGTTGTGGAAACCTTGTGGAAGGCACGTCCACGTGTACCCTGGAAAGTGTACGCGAATTTGTACTTGCACGTTTTGTCCAATGGAATGGACCAAAAGCCATTGCTAATGTCCAAAACCGTGAAAAGTTTTGACTGAAGTCCCTGTTTTAACATGGTCTTGGGGCTCGTGGCAACAGTAGGGGCTGCTAACGGAGTTACTTTGTTTAATTCCCTATAATCGATGGTCAGTCGCCATGAACCATCTGGTTTCCTTACGGGCCAAATCGGAAATTGTTCGTTGAGGCTACGGGCCGAATGACTCCTTGGTCCAATAAACTCTGGATTACTTTGGCTATATCTCCCTCGGCTTGCTGTGGAAAACCGTATTGTTTCTGGGGCTTAGAATCGGGACCTGTAATGTTGATCATTCCTGGAATTTTACCGCAATCATGCTTGTGCTGGGCAAACGATGCTTTATGTCTCTTCAAGATTTCTCTAACTGTTTTGGCCGTGGTAGTGGTTTGTGGATCAAACCAGTAATCTCCCACTGAGCTAATCCTCCTACTGTGAGCGTGGCGGAGGCTCGTGCTGTTCTGGCCATTTTCCACACACATTTATTTACTGGGTCGAAAGAAAGGTTGTTATAGCTCATAAAATCTATTCTCAAGATGTGTTCTGCTGTCAGGGGTAATTCTACCAAAACGACTGAGTGCTTAGTTTTAATGTTACAGATCTGGACATCCACAGGGGCTGTAATGTGTCTCTGCTGGAGGTGTCCTGTAAAGCCACTAAGAGTGATGGTGTCTGTAGTGGGCCATATATCTCGCTGGTACATCGTGGAGGAGTTTAATGTGGTTCGGGACCCTCCTGTGTCCCAAAGGAACTCTACTGGGTGTCTCCGGACTGTGCCTGCAACTACCGGTCTTCCGGACTTATCCCAAAGTGTGTCGCAGACCCAAGTTGGGGAGTCCGAACAACGTCAATCGGTGCCATTTATGGCCAAATTATCTGTTCGGGCGCAAACGCTGTGGATGGGTCTGGCATTGTTCCTAGGGGGGGCGTTTGTGGGCTGATTCCGTTGCTGTTTCGGGGGGGCTTGGCATTCTCTGGCATAATGTCCCTTCTGTCCGCAATTGTAGCTTCCCTGCGCTTTAGGGTGCTGCGCTGTACATCTGCCTTCATTTACCCATGCGGGGTCTTGGTGTGCCCTTACTGGATTCATGTTGGCATCTACTCTTTCCTGCTCTATCTTTTTCTGTAGGGACTGTTCCCAAGTTCTAGATAATCGCTTCAGTACCCACACTTCATTGTGTGCCTGGTCTGAGTGGTCGTAATTCACACATGCCTATTGTCCTGCCTCCATGGCGTGGGAGACTAGAAATGAAAATGAAATGAAATGAAAATCGCTATTTGTCACAAGTAGGCTTCAAATGAAGTTACTGTGAAAAGCCCCTAGTCACCACGTTCCGGCGCCTGTTTAGGGAGGCTGGTACGGGAATTGAACCCGTGCTGCTGGCCTGCCTTGGTCTGCTTTAAAAGCCAGCGATTTAGCCCTGTGCTAAGCCAGCCAATTGGCCGTATTGTCTACAGATAAATGGGCGCGGGCTAAATCACCGAATACTGCGGTGAAGTGGATCCAGAGGCGTCCAGCAAATGCTGTTGGATGCTCTCCCTTTTTATGTCTACACCGGTTGATTCCTTCTGGACCTCCTCTATTGTAGCCAATGGCGTCTAAGATGACTGTTTTTATATCTTGGAGGCTACCTCCTATTTTGTGGATCGGGAAGGGCTGAACTAACTGACGGGTCAAGGCTCATTACTATGAGCTTTACTTCTTCCTGCTCATCCAGACCGTACATGACGGTCTGTTGCCTAACTCGTTCAAAAAAGTGGTGTGGGTCTGGGGTGAAAGGTCTCAATTTTATCGCGGGCATCTCTTAACTGGGTGATGGTTAATGGGGTGGTGTACACAAAATCGGGTTGGTCTTCTGTTGTTACTCTACGCTGCATGTTGATGGGATTCATTGGGTTGGGTGCTGCCTGTGCAGTCAGTGGTGCGGGTGCTTTCCTTTTCGGGGCCTGGGGGGCTCTATTCTGACTTTCTGTCCCGTTCACATATTGATGGGCTGTTTCATTAAGTTCCTGCCAATCGGGGCCATCTTCCTGATCTAACTGTGGGCCAAAGGTATCTCTGAACCCGTTCTGAACTGAGAGCAGTGATTGCAATCTTGCAATTTGCTGTCTGAACTTGGCATGGTGTACGGAACTCTGCCTCTGTTCCGTGGTGGAAGTGTGGAGTGCTCAGAGGCTGCCTTTAAATCCTTACATTGTTTTCTCAACTGTTCTGCTTGGTTTTCCGTTTCCTCTCTTACCAACACCGCCTGTTGCGTGTTCTGGTCGGCCTTATCGTATTGAATCTGAAAGCTACTTAGGTGGGCGAGACAAGATTGGTGTACCCGACTTCCGGTAGCGGCTATGAGGGAGTAGGTCGCACATTTGGTGGCTCCCGTTTTGGTTGGACTTTTGGACCTTTTCCCCTGATTTTTTTGATCTTCTGAGTGCGGTACTGGAAAGCAATAGTACTCAGGCGCCGAACCCATACAGAGGTGTATGGACTTAAGAAGACGGAGGGACCGTAAACAGCAGAAGAAGTGGTCAAGCAAGGGCATGGTGGAGGCTGTGAGAGAGACCAATATGGCCGATGTCCAGAGCAAGGTGCCGACAGCCCAGCCTACAATGGAGCAGCTGCTACAGGCCATGCAGGAAGGCTCTGAAGTGCGATAATTTGGAGCCGCTCCAGAAGTCGATGGACCGATAGGAAAAAAGGCTGGATGGTCAGGCTGAGAAGCTCCAGAAGCTGGAGAAGACGGTGGAGGAGCAGGCCGACTTTCAAACGGTGGCGGACGTGGAGATTCGGAGGTTGAGGGATCAGCAAAAAATGCTCCTGGAAATACTGGACAACAGATCTCGCTGGCAGAACCCCCCGGAGGGGGCTGAGGGGCTGGATGCTGCTGCGTATGTGGAGGGCATGTTTCAGAAGCTGCTGGGGAACTAGGTGTTTCCTCGACCGCCGGTGGTGGACAGGGCATACAGAGTGCAGGTGAGGCAGCCGCGACGAGGGGGTCCCGCATGAGCGATGGTGGTCCAGTTCCACAGGTACCTGGACAAGGAGCGGGTTCTGCAATGGGCCAAGAGCACACAAAGCTGTACCTGGGACAATAGCACCCTGCGTGCTTACCAAGGCCTGAGCACTGAAGTGGCCAGGAGGGGAGGCTACAGGCAGGTGAAGGAGATTTTGTATAAGAACATAAAATTTGGGCTGCTTTTTCCGGCGCGACTGTGGGTTACGTATGAGAGTCAGCACCACTATTTCGAGGAACCCGAGGAGGCGATGGACTTAGTTAAGAAGCAAGGGCTCCCTCAGCTGAGGACCCTTGGACTCATGGTAGAACTTTTAAGTCTATTTTGTTTCTGTCTTGCTGTGAGAGATGCCTGCATGCTTGGGTCCGTTCTTTTCGTTTTTTCGACCTTTTTCGGTTGTTGTATTTTGGTTGCGATGTGTTTTCTTGTTCTTTTTCCTTGAATGTTTCCTTTTTGGGGTCTCTTGTTTGGTTGGAGTTTTGGTAGGGAGAAAATACAAAAAAGAAAATAGTTAAAAAGGTGCGGTTATGATGAGGGTTTCGGGGGAATTTTTTGCAATCTTTTTCTGTGTGTGGAGGGGAAGGGCTGAGAGTGCCTGGTACTTATCTCTGTCTGTTAGATCTAAATTGCACTATTGTAGGGGATGTCTTTGACTTGTATAGAGTGTGTGTTTAAGCAGGGCTGGTTTGGGGAAGTAGTATGGATGGGCCAGGGGGGAGGGGAGCCAGGGAACAATGGGTGAGAGACGCGCTGGCGCCGAAGCGGGGAGCCACCAGGCTAGCTGGGTGGGCTAGTCAACGGAAGCCAGGTGGGGGGGTTTCATACAGTTAGACTAGAGCAGGGGTTAGGTGGTAGGATGGTGTTGCTAGGGGGGGAGGGGGAGTGTTAATCTGCTGACGAGGATGGAAATTGGACATGGCAACAGTGAGGAGGTCATGGGTGGAGCCGGCCAGGAGGCGGGCCAGAGGATGCGCGACACATGGCTGGGGGGCTGGCCAAGGAAAGGGGATGGCTGACCGGCATATGGGGGGGGGGGGGGGGGGGGGGGGAGGCGAGGCAAGGCGAAGCGAAGCGAAGTGCCCCCCCAACCAGGCTGATCACCTTAAATGTTAGAGGGCTAAACGGGCCAGTGAAGAGGGCGAGTGTGATCGCGCATTTGCGGGTTCTGAAGGCGAACATTGTCATGCTGCAGGATACACACCTGAAAGTGGCAGACCAGGTTAGGCTAAGGAAGGGCTGGGTCAGTCAGGTCTTTCATTCGGGGCTCAACACTAAGACTAGGGGAGTTGCGTTCCTGATTAATAAAAGGGTTCAATTTGAGACGGAGGGTACAGTTGGTGATGGGGCGGCATATTTGTTATGGTTGAGGGTAAGCTCGAAGGGGTGAGAGAAGTCTTGGTTAATGTGTATGCCCCTAATTGGGGCATTGTGGATTTTATCAGGAGGTTGCTCGGGAAGATCCCCGACTTGGACTCGCGCAAACTGATAATGGATGGGGACTTTAACACAGTCCTGTGGACCCGAGCCTGGATCGGTCGTGTTCTCTGATCTCTGGGTAAGCGTTCTCCAAGGCGGCCATCAGGACGCGCGACAACGCAGAATCGCCGAGCAGAGCTTATAGCCAAGTTCCGCACACATGAGTGCAGCCTCAACCGGGACCTGGATCATGTCGCATTACATTCATCACCCCACCATCTGGCCTGCGAAATCCTACCAACTGCCCTGGCTTGACACAATTCACACCTCTTTAAACTGGGGTTACCCCAACTCTGGATCTGTAAATACTTAATTACCTGCTAATTCTCTCATTCCAAGCATTGTCTGGCATCTTTAAATCTGTCTATATATGTGTTTCTGGAACATACCTCTTCATTCACCTGAGGAAGGAGCTGCACTCCGAAAGCTAGTGACATCGAAACAAACCTGTTGGACTTTAACCTGGTGTTGTAAAACTCTTACTGTGCTCACCCCAGCCGGCATCTCCACATCATCTCCTCAAGCTGTCTACGGAGCGTCCTCACGACCTCTGTGCCTCTCAATTGTGTCAAGCAGGACACAATTGCCATCGGCTTACGAACTCTACTCAATTCTTCTTGTGGATCTCGGTCAGGTGTCCCACCAAATTTGTCCTATGCTACCAGGACCTGTTTCCTCATTCGCACAAAACTCGGACCATCCTTTCCCCGTTAGGTATTTTCTAATCTCACTCTTCTATATGGGACACTGTTCTGCTCTATTGGTCGCTGTGACCTCGGGCTCTTGTGGATGCATAAGGCGTTCCATTGCCCTTCATTGCCATCTCTATGATTATCTCTGTCTCTACCGGGAATTTGGGACAAGGGGGAACAAAGCGGTGGTGCAAACACAGGTACGGTTCAAGCTGTTTTCCGGTTTACGCAACCTCCCGAAAGTTTCACGCAACAAAATCTATCGAGGTTACTTTATATCCCTTGTTAGTATGCATGCAAATTACACACTTCCGAATTTTGGAGGTTTGATCGATGCTTGTGGTTTCTTTTGCTTTCCCAATTTGGATTTCTAATTCAAACCGTTTTGTGGGTTCTCTCGGGAGTGACACGGTCAATTCTGGGTCGAGTCCCGACGGAGTCCGCCATAACTGTTGCCTTTTTTACCTGCTATAAATATGGCAATCAATAAGGTTGCCCTTCTTTCTTTGGATATCGATATTATATTGCTCAGAGTAGCTAGGTATCAAATGATACCACCACAAGGTTTAACCGGATATCGATCAAAGAGCCAAACACCAGTTAGTTAGTTCAAGATCAAGGGTACTTTCTTTACACACACAATTAATCATGCAACATAAACACTGCTAGTTAAACTACATCTATCAACTATGACAACTTGTACTTAACTTCAGCCACACGCTTAGGTCAGAGGAACAGTGGCCATCGTTCGATTCTGGGTCTATCAGTGTCTGTAGAAGTAACTGCTGCTTAGCTGGGCTCATCCGTCTGGTAGCGGGCGTGGAACTTGAACTTGCTTCTGGTGGTGCTGCAATTGAGATAGACGTTGCCAGAGCGCCAGGTCCAAGGAGAGGTGTTTCGCGCTCTTTTGGGCAGTCCTTCGGTTTGGACCCCATTAATTGGGTAATTCTTGATCACTGGATTTGATTGAGCCAATAAAGGGGCGGGTGCCCTCGATTGGCCGGGCGTGTCCTAAGCGGTCATTAACCCTGTTGTTGATGCGTCCTGGGTACAGGGAGTGGCGCAAAATGTCTGGGATTGTATTGGTTGCTCAAGTATCAGTCTTTTGTCTTACGGAGATGGGCAATCAAAATGCTAATCGGTTGAGGGTTTCCATGCTGTCTGGATTCTGTGCTCACAAATATACATTCAGACTCTGAGCCTGAATGAACCTTACATTGGCCATTTTTCCAGTTATGCTTTGCGACCGTCCATGTTTCTTATTGTATGTGGCCATCCCAGATGGCTACATAACCTATCCCTCTCAGCCACTTCCGCCTTCTCTCTGTGGGCCAGTATCGAGATTAATTCCCTTCTGACCACTGCCTCCAAAGCTTCCCAAACCGTTGCCACAGAGACTTCCCCCGTATCATTTGTTTCCAGGTAGTTCTGGGTGGACTTGTTCACCCTGTTATGGGCCAGGGTTTAGAGAACCCCAAAGTGTATCATGCAGTTCACCTGACCCACAACTTTTAATATGTGGTATGGGGAGCACACGGCCCACTCTACAGGTGTGGTACAGCAGAAATGGAAAAGTATTTTTTAAGCAAAACAATGTTTATTCTATGAACTCAAGTTAACCTTTTTAAAACATACAGTGAACATCTTAGCAACCATCAATTCAAATACAACCCCAAAGAATATAACACTAAGTAATCCTTAATAGCTTCCCAAACAACATCCAAAAGACAGAAGAAACACCTTTTAACAGAAGCACATCAGGTTAGAGTCACTGCTGAAAACATTTACAATTCTGAATTCACCAAATGATCAAGAGATAGTCTTTTATGGCAGAGAGGTCAACAGTGCACCTGCTCTGTCTGGCTTCAGCTCCAACCCTGAAAACGAAACTAAAACACACCCTGCAGCCTGCTCAAAAACAAAAGTAAAAAGCTGACACAGACAGCCCAGCTCCACCCACTCTCTGACTCACTGCAGTAGTAAACACCCATTTCTTAAGGTACTCTCACTACAGATATTTATATACACACCCATTTGTAAACACCCATTTCTTAAAGGTACTCTCACATGACAACCGCCCACAGATCGCTTCGTCCGCTAACAACCCCACATCAAGCCTCCATAGTGGGCGTTGTCCCTCTCTCCAAACTAACCCATAGATCCACCCAATTGGGGCATGATCCGACACTGCGATTGGCGAGTACCCAGTACCCACCACCCCCGGTATTAGCCCTGCTCAGAACAAAAAAGTTGATGGCAGAATATACCTTGTGGACATGGGAGAAAAAAGAAACTCCTTCACCTTGGTCGTGCAAACCTCCATGGTCTACTCCCCCCATCTGTTCCATAAACCCCTTCAACACCCTCCCTGTCCTGGATTTTGACCCGTCCAATTCCGGATCAATGACTGTGTTAACATATCCCCCATGATCAAGTTATGTGACTCTAAGTCTGGGATCTTACCTAACACCCGCCTCATAAATTCCACATCGACCCAATTCGGAGCATATACGTTCACGTGTACCACCCACCACCCCGTCCAGCTTCCCACTCACCATTATGTACCTACCCCCCGTGTCTGACACGATTCCCCCTCGAATGCCACCCGTTTATTGATCAAGATCGCTACCCCCTGGTCTTTGAGTCCAGCCCTGCCTGAGTGGAATACTTGGCCAACCCACCCCTTTCTCAATCTAGTCTGGTCTATAGCATTTAAATGTGTCTCTTGTAACATTGCCACGTCCACGCAAACACGCTAGCCCTCTTGACCGGCCCATTCAGTCCTCTAACGTTCCATGTAATCAGCCTGGACGCCCCCCCCCCCCCCCCCCCCCCGCCGCCGACTAGCTATCACCCTTTTTAGGCCAGCCTCCAGCTCGCATCCCTGACCTCCTCAAGCCCCCCTTGGGCATTCGGCGTCCCCAAACTCCCATTTGTCCCCTATTAACAGCTCCTCTCCTGTCAGCAAAGAAGCTCCACCCCCCGGCTCCCTCCCCTCCTGGCAACCGCACCAGAAACCCAACCCCCCATATCACGCTCCAGCTTAACACCTGCTCGCCCGCTGTGCTTCCGTGAGTCAGCTGTCCTAGCTGACTTGATAGCTCCCAACCATGGCACCAAACACTCTGTCTCCCCATTGTTCTCTCCCCTCTTCCCCCACTTGGACAAACATATTCCAAGCATCTCATTCCCCAGTAAACAAACACCAGAAAAAAGTGACAAAACAGCCACAGAAAAAACAACCCCAGAAACCACCCCCCTCCACCCAGCTCGCAGTAAGACAAAGTTAACTTTAACCATCAAAACAGCCCCTTATTGCACATGACACTACTTATTCAAACCAGCAGAATAGTGATTGTCAACAAATCATCACTACAATACTCTCCCCAAGGATTCAGTGTCTTTTGTTCACATCCAGTGTTTTTTCCTTGATGTAAGTCAATGCATCGTCTGGTGTTTCGAAGTAAAAATCCCGTTCCTCATGTGTGACCCACAGACACGCTGGGTACAACATCCCAAACTTCACCTCCTTCTTAAAGAGGGCCGCTTTTGTCCGATTAAACCCAGCTCGCCTCTTGGCCAAATCCGCGCCCAGGTCTTGATAAATGCGCAGCTTACAATTCTCCCACTTGCTGCTCCGTTCTTTCTTGGCCCACTGCAGAATTCCGTGTCCAGGAATCGGTGTAAACGTACCACCATCGCCCTCGGCGGCTCGTTCGCTCGGGGCTTCCTCGCGAGGGCTCTATTCGCTCTTCCAGGAGCCGAGGGACGCCTCAGCCCCCATCAACTTCTCCAGCATGTTCGTCACATAGACCCTCGCATCCAATCCCTCACTGCCCTCAGGGAGGCCGACGATTCTCAGGTTCTGCCTCCTGGACCTGTTCTCCAGCTTCTCCTGCCTTCTTTTCTGGCGGTCATTCATCATCTCCACCTTGATCTCCTGCACGGTTATGTATTCCTCGTGCTTGGACACATTTTTCTCCACCTCCTGGATCGCACGTCCGTGGGTGTCTTAATTCTGCAACACTTGATCAATCGAAGCCTTGATTGGGTCCAGCATGTCCTTCTTCAGCTTGGCGAAGCAATCTTCAAAAAACGTCACCAGCTGCTCCGTCGACCACTGTGCCGTCTCCCCGCGGCCCTGCTTCTCCACCATGCTTTCTCGCGTTATCATCTCTTCTTGTCTTCCTTGTAGAACTTTGTCTTCTCACACGGCCACTTCTGGTCCAAATATCCATACACTGGAGGGGGATTTCTCCTCACGGTGTCTCACTATTCACCGATCTCGCCAATAAAATCTGGGGGAAAAACAGGAAAAAAAGGTCCAAATGTCCGTCACAGGCGGGAGCTATCAAATGTGCGACCTACTCCTCCATGGCCGCCACCGGAAGTCTCCCTCCCCATATTCATAAACCACCCCTTTCGCCCTCCTCAGCTGCTCAACTGCTTTCCCCGTGGATAATAACCCGAACTCTATCTGCAGCTTCTGTCGCTCCTTCAACAGCCCCGCCTCCGGGGTCTCGGAATGCTTCCTGTCCACCTGCAAGATCTCCACTAGCCTTTCCACCTTCACCCGCCCCGCCTTCTCCCTGTGTGCCATATTGAGATAAGCTCCCCCTACACTACTGCCTTCAATGCTTCCCACAACGTGGCCGCCTCTCCCGTGTCGTTCAGCTCCACATACCCCCGAATGGCTGCCCTCACCCGCTCACAAACCTCCTCTTCCAACAATAGACCCACATCTATCCTCCACTGCGGGCCCTGGCCCCCCACCCTTATTCACCTGCAAGTCCACCCAATGCGGAGCATGTTCCGACACCACAATCTCTGAATACTCCACATCAACCACCCCCACCAACAGCATCTTGTCTCGGACAAAGAAGTCAATTTGGGAGTACACCCTGTGTATGTGCGAAAAGAACGAAAATTCCTTTGCCCTCGGCCTCCCAAACCTCCACGGATCCATCCCCCATGTGCTCCATAAACCCCCTCAGCTCCTTCGCTAACGCAGATACCCTCCCCGATCTCGAACTCGACCGATCCAACCTTGGATCCAGAACCTTCTTCTGAATTTTAAACATTTTAGCTTCATCTTCAAACCCGATTATTATGAATCTCTAATGTTTGCGAACAACGCCCTGCTTTAATAATGACTGAATCGAATGTAAGATCTACTGTCAGCTGGGCAATTTACTCCATAGGATTGGGGTAAGGATCGTGGATGATGGTGGGGCAGAAGTCCATTCTCTGTGAGTACACTCGGGTTTTCGCTGGGGAACTCCTTGATCTTAACGAGGGTCTTGTGAGTGTCCCTAGGGAGCCTGCAGCTAGAAGGATCATAGAGTCATATAGTACAGAAGAGGCCCTTCAGCCCATCGGATCTGCACCAACAAAACTACACTAATTGCACTTTTATTTTGATTTGTTTATTGTCACAGTGAAAAGTATTGTTCTGCGTACAGTCCAGAAAGATCATTCCATACATGAAAAGAAAACATAGTAAATCCATAGGCGCAGGCAACGGGTGTAGCATACGGAGTGTAGATCATAGAATTTACAGTGCAGACAAGGCCATTCGGCCCATCGAGTCTGCACCGGCTCTTGGAAAGGGCACCCCACTTAAGCCCACACCTCCACCCTATCCCCGTAACCCAGTAACCCCCACTTGAACCTTTTGGACACTAAGGGCAATTTAGCATGGCCAATCCACCTAAGCTGCACATCTTTGGATAGTGGGAGGAAACCGCAGCACCTGGAGGAAGCCCATGCAGACACTGGAAGAACGTGCAGACTCCGCACAGACAGTGACCCAAGTCAGGAATTGAACCTGGGACCCTGGACCTGCGAAGCAACTGTGTTAACCACTGTGTTACCATGCTGCCCCTCAGTAGAGAAGATGTGTGAAGAGGTCAGTTCAGTCCATAAGGAGAGTCATTCAGGAGTTTGGTAATCGCGGCGAAGAAGCTGTTTTTGAACCTGTTAGTGCGTGCTCTCAGACTTTTGTACCTCCTGCCCGATGGAAGAAGTTGGAAGAGTGAGTAAGCCAGGTGGGAGGGGTCTTTGATTATGCTGCCTGCTCTCCTAAGCGGGAGGTGTAGATGGAGTCAATGGATAGGAGGCAGGATCGCGTGATGGACAGGGCAGTGTTCACGACTCTGTAGTTTCTTACGGTCTTGGGCCGAGCAGTTGCCATACCAGGCTGTGATACAGACAGATAGGATGCTTTCTAAGATGCATCTGTAAAAATTGGTAAGAGCCAATGTTAGTTTCCTGAGGAGATTTAAGCGCTGTTGTGCTTTCTTGGTCATAGTGTCGACGTGGGTGGACCAGGACAGATTTTTGGTGATGTGCACACCTAGGAATTTGAAGCTGTGAACCATCTCCACCTCGGCCCCGTTGATGCAGACAGGGGTGTGTATGATACTTCGCTTCATGAAGTCAATGACCAGCTCTTTAGTTTTGCTGACATTGAGGGAGAGATTGTTGTTGTTACACAACTTCGTCCATAGCCTTGAATGTTATGACATTTCAAGAGCTCATCCACATACTTTTTAAAGGTTGTGAGGTTTCCTGCCTCTACCACCCTCCCAGGCAGTACATTCCAAACCCCCACCACCCTCTGGGTGAAAATATGTTTCCTCACATCTCCTCTAAACCTCCTGTCCCTCACCTTAAAATTATGCCCCCCCCCCCATTATTGACACTTCAACTAAGGGGAACAGCTGCTTCCTATCCACCCTATCCATACCTGTCATAATCTTATACACCTCAATCAGGCCCCCCCTTAGCCTCCTCTACTCTAAAGGATTCATAGAATAAACACTGTTTTGTTTTAAAAGTACTTCAGATCTCTAATGCATCACATCTGTAAAGTGGGCCCTTGTGCTCCCCATAACCAAAATCTATTAAAAGTTGTGGGTCAGGTGAACTCCGTGATACACTTTGGTGTTCTCTAAACCCTGGGCCATAACAATTCAAGAGAATTTTTTTTAACCAAAACCTAGCAAGCCCGATGAGCGGGCGTGCTATTCTAGATTTAGTTTTAGGAAATGAAGCTGGACAAGTGGATAAAGTAGCAGAGGGAGACCATTGTGGAGATAGTGAGATTTAACATCATTATGAACAAGGACAAAGATAAAACAGGAGCAAAGTTCTAAATTGGTTGGAAGACAAAATTTTTAAAAGCTGAGAGATGAACTGGGGATAGGGTGGGGAGTCGGCCTAGGTAGGGTACTCTTTCAGAGGGTCAGTGCAGACTTGATGGGCCAAATGGCCTCCTTCTGCACTGTAGGAATTCTATGGTTCTATGGATTGGAGGTCTGCAAACATTGTACCATTATTTAAAAGGGGTGCATAGGATAGGCCAGAAAACAATAGGCCAGTCAGTCTGACTTCAGTGGTGGGAAATTATTAGAAATAATTCTGAGAGACAGGATAAACTGTCATATCGAAAAGCACAGCTTGATCAGGGATAGTCAGCATGGTTTTGTTCGGGGAAGATTGTGTCTTATTAACTGAATAAAGTTTTTGAGGAAGTAACAAGAAGGATTGATGAGGGTAGTGTGGTGGATGTTGTCTATATGGATTTCAGTAAAGTGTTTGACAAGATCCCACATGGCAGACTCGTCAGAAAAGTGAGATCTCATGAGATACTCACCTCAGAGGTGGACAAGAGGTGGGCAGCATGGTAGCACAAGTGGATAGCACTGTGGCTTCACAGTACCAGGGTCCCAGGTTCGATTCCCCGCTGGGTCACTGTCTGTGCGGAGTCTGCACATTGTCCCCGTGTCTGCATGGGTTTCCTCCTGATGCTCCGGTTTCCTCCCACAGTCCAAAGACGTGCAAGTTATGTGGATTGGCCATGCTAAATTGCCCTTAGTGTCCAAAAATGTTGGGAGGGGTTATTGGGTTATGGGGATAGGGTGGAAGTGAGGGCTTAAGTGGGTCGGTGCAGACTTGATGGGCCGAATGGCCTCCTTCTGTACTGTATATTCTATGTTCTATACGGGGAAGGTGGCAGGATGGATCTAAATTGGCTTAATGACAGGAAACAAAGGGTCGATGAATGTTTTAGTGAATGGAAAGTGGTTTCCAGTGGTGTTCCACAGTGTTCAGTGTTGGGGCCCTTGCTGTTTGTTGTTATATTAATGATTTAGACTCAAATATGGGAGGCGTGATTGGGAAGTTTGCAGAAAATTTAATAGTCTCAAAAATTGGCCCTGTTGTTGATTGTGAAGACGATTGCTGTTGACTCCAGAATGATATCAATGGTTTGGTTGAATGGGCAGAGAAGTGGAAAATTGAATTCAATCTGGAAAAGTGAGAGTTAATGCATTTGGGAGGGTAAATAAAGCAAGAGAATGTTCAATAAACGGGAAGATATTGGTGAGGAAATGAGAGACCTTGGAATGAATGCCCACAGGTCCCTGAAGGTGGCAGGACAGGTGGACGAGGTGGTCAGGAAAACATATGGAATTCTCTCCTTTATTGGGCGAGGTATTGACTACAGAAGCAGGGATGTAAAGCTGGAGCTTTGTGCACAGTTCTAGTCATCGCATTACAGGAAGGTCATATTTGGTCTGGAGAGAGTGCAGAGGAGATGCACAAAATGTTGCCTTGAATGTTAAAGCTCTGAGGAGAGATTGGGCAGGCTGCGGTTGTTTTCCTTAGAACAGGAGGCTAAGAGGTGATCTAATTGAGGTGTAACCATTATGAGGGGCCTTGATAGGGTAGACAGGAAAGATGTGTTTCCCCAAGCAAAGGGTCAATTCCCGAGGGTATAGATTTAAGGGGAATAGTAGAAGGATTCGAGCGGACATGAGGGAAACCTTTTCATCCAGAGGGTGGTGGGTGTCTGGAATTCACTGCCTAAGTTGGTGGTTGAAGCTGAAACAGTCAATTCATTGAAAAGATACTTGGATAAACATCTGAAATGCTGGAACCTGCAAGGCCATGGACGAGGTGCTGCAAAATGGGATTAAAATAAGCAGCTCGTTTCTTTCTCTTTTTTGGCTGGAGCAGACATGATGGCCTGAATGGCCTCTTTCTGAACCGTAGGTTTTCTATGGTCACTGGACTGTAATCCAGAAGCCCAGGAAACAAAGGTTCAAACCCCAACTTGACAGCTGTTCGAATTTAAATTCGCTGGATACGGGCTGACCCTAATTGTACCAGCCTCCCCGAACAGGTGCCGGAATGTGGCGACTAGGGGCTTTTCACAGTAACTTCATTTGAAGCCTACTTGTGACGAGCGATTTTCATTTCATTTTTCATTTCATTTCATTTCATTGTCCTGGAACTGGGCTTGCTCAGGACATTTAAGTGTCAACATATAATATTGAATCTGGAATTACATGTAAGCCAGACCGGGTGAGGATGGCAGATTTCCTTTGCTAAAGGATATTAGTGGACCAGATGGGTTTTTACAACCATCGACAACTATTTCATGGTCATCATATGACTTTTTTAAATTCATGAATTCAAATTTATGAATTATGAAATTCAAATTTCACCCTCTGCCAGGGTGGAATTCAAACTCGGGTCCCTGGAGCATTATCCTAGTATTACAATCCCAGACCAGACCCCAACAGTGGCTAGGATACGGGCAGAAACCCCAATATTTAATTTTAAATTTGTAAGACTGTGAGGAAAGGATACTTCGTTCCAGGAGTGATTTCACACAAAATAGGATATGGTAGATTGAAACAAACTTTATTACCAACACAGTATTAAAATATCTTTAACATCACAAAAGAAAAATAGTTTCCTTACCCCTTGAACAATGCTAATCAATGCAGTGGCACAATAACCCTTAACTGCTATCTTTATTCCCACTCAAACAACAAGAAAAAATCTCAGGTCCCAATCCACTTTCAAATATAGTTAGCTCTCAGGATTACCTGCTGTACAGAGATGTCTGGATACTCTGCTTTAAGGTCTTTTGACACTGCTAAAAGAAAGAGACCAGGATGTCTAGCTGAAGTCTTCAGAAACTGACTTCACTGTTTGACTTCCACTTCCAGAACCAAATGCATCCTGTCTGTCTCGACTCACTCTTGAAACTTCCTACCTTGTTCAGAGGCAAACCCTGCTTCTGGTCTGTCCCCAGACAAATCATTAACTGAACTGCAGTGTGAGCAGATGCTTGACTTCTGCTCACATTCCAATCTAAGCACACGTTTTAGTGAGGATCTGAAGGAAATTATTATTAGTAGAGAAATGGTCTTGGGGAAATTATTGGGATTGAAGGCGGATTAATCTCCAGGGCCTGTTAATCTGTATACCAGAGTACTTAAGGAAGTACTGTGCAGGACTGGAACCTATGTACGAGGAGGTTTTTTTGCTAGCGCTGTTGGGAAGGGTTTAAACTAATGTGGCAGGGGGGTGGGAACCAATGCAGGAAGTCAGAGGGTAGTAAAGAGAGGATAGAAACAAAAGGCAGTAAGGAGAAAAGTGGAAGGCAGAGAAACAGAGTGAACTGCATTTATTTCAATGCAAGAGGCCTAATGGACAAGGCAGATGAACTCAGGGCATGGATAGGTACATGGGATTGGGATATTATAGCTATTACTGAAACATGGCTAAAAGAGGACAGGGCTGGCAGCTCAATCTACCGGAGTACAGATGCTTTGGAAAGATAGACCAGGAGATAGGAGAGGAGGGGGAGTTGCGTTTTTGATTAGGGACAACATCACAGCAGTACAGAGAGAGGATATATCCAAGGGTTCTCCCACTGAGTCTATATGGGTAGAACTAAAAAATAAGATGAGTGAGATGACTTTGATAGGACTGTACTATGGGCCCCCAAATAGTCAGTGGGAAATCGAGAAGCAAATATGCAAGGAGGTTACAGATAGCTGCCGGAAAAATAGGGTGGTAATAGTAGGGGACTTTAACTTTCCCAACATTAACTGGGACAGCCATAGCGCTGGGGGTTAGGATGGAGAGAAATTTGTCGAGTGTATTCAGGAAGAATTTCTCATTCAATATGTGGATGGCCCGACTAGAGAGGGGACAAAACTTGACCTCCTCGTGGGGAATAAGGAAGGGCAGGTGACGGAAGTGTCAGTGACAAATCTACTGGAATTCTTTGAAGATGTAACTAGAAGAGTTGACCAGGGAGAACCGGTGGATGTGGATTATTTAGACTTTCAGAAGGCTTTCGACAAGGTCTCATATAGAAGATTACTATGTAAAGTTAAAACGCATGGGATTGCGGGTGGTGTCTAGAGATGGATAGAAAGCTGGTTAGCAGATAGGAAGCAAAAGGTTGGAATAAATGGATCATTTTCCAATTGGCAGGCACTGACTAGTGAAGTATCGCAGAGATCTGTGCTCGGACCCCAATCGTATATTAATGATTTGGATGAGGGAACTAAATATAGTATCTCCAAAGTTGCAGATGACACAAGGTTGAGTGGGAGGTGAGCTTTGAGGACGATGCAATGATGCTTTAGTGGGATTTGGACAGGCTGAGTAAGTGGGCATATGCATGGCAGATGAGGTATAATGTGGATAAATGTGAGATTATCCACTTCGGTAGCAAAAATAGGAAGGCAAATTATAATAATAATAATCTTTCTTAATGTCACAAGTAGAGTAGGCTTACATTAACACTCCAATGAAGTTACTGTGAAAATCTCCTAGTCGCCAAACTCTGGCGCCCGGACAAAAACCCACGCAGGCACTGGGAGAATATGCAGACTTCGCACAGACGTGACCCAAGCCGAGAATCAAACCCGGGTCCCTGGCACTGTGAAGCAACAGTGCTAACCACTGTGCTACCATGCCATCATTATTTGACTGGCTGTAAATTGAGAGAAATGGATACTCAGTGAGACCTTGGTGTCCTCGTGCATCAGTCTCTCAAAGTAACGCGCAAGTCCAGCAGGCAGTAAAGAAGGCACATGGTATGTTGGCCTTCATCGTGAGAATAGGAATGTTTTACTGCAATTGTTGAAGCCACACCTGGAGTATTGTGCGCGGTTCTGGTGTCCTTATCTGAGGAAGGATGTTCTTGCTATGGAGGGAATACAGCAAATGTTTACCAGGTTGATTCCAAGGTGGCGGGTCTGTCATATGAGGAGAGACTAAGTCGGTTAGAATTATATTAATTGAGGGTGACATGCAACGCAGTGGTTAGCACTGGGACTGCGGAACTGAGGACCCAGATTCGAATCCCAGCTCTGGGTCACTGTCCGTGTGGAGTTTACACATTCTCCCCGTGTCTGCGTGGGTTTCACCCCCACAACCCAAAGATGTGCAGGTAAGGTGGATTGGCCACGCTAAATTGCCCCTTAATTGGAAAAATAAATAAATAATTGGGTATTCTAGATTTATTTTTTAAAAAAGGATTATATTAATTGGAGTTTAGAAGAGTGAGAGGGAATCTCCTAGAAACATAGAAAATTCTAACGGGATTAGACAGGATAGAGTCAGTACGAATATTGCCGTTGGTGGGGGTGACTAAGGTCATGGTTTGAGGATAAGGGGTAAACCTTTTAGGACTGAGGTGAGAAGAAATTTCTTCACCCAGAGAGTAGTGAATCTGCGGAATTGACTACCACAAAAAAGTAGTTAAGGCGAAAACATTATGTAATCTCAAGAAGGAGTTAGATGTAGCTCTTGGGGTAAAGAGATCAAGGGATATGGGGGGGGGAAGGCGTATTGAACTTGATGATCAGCCATGATCATAATGAATGGCGGAGCAGGCTCGAAGGGCCGAATGGCCTTCTCCTGCTTCTATTTTCTATGTATGTTTCTATGTCTGGAAAACTGAACTAAATTGCTTTCATGCAAAACGCCTGGTATTCTAGCTCCTCCCATTAGGCAAATGGAATCTTGTCAGTTTATTGCAAGGGGAATGGAATATAAAACAGATCTTTTGTTACAGGATATTGGTCAGAACACAGCTGGAATTACTATCTACAGCTTTGGTCTCCTCATTTAAGAAAGGATCTAAATATGTTAAAGCAGAGTCTTGGTGGAGGGCTGGTGTCCGAGCTGCTCCCATCATTGCTCGGCTCATGGGGGAGGGCGTCAGATGGACCCGTCCCATTTCCAGCAGGCCCTGCAAGACACAAGACAAAGACGCATGATTAGAGTGCGGGTGGTGTAGGGTGGGGGGCAAGGATTAAATTTTTAAAAAAAAATAATCTTTATTAATGTCAAAGTAGGCTTACATTAACACTGCAATGGAGTTACTGTGAAAATTCCCTGGTCGCCACATTCCGGCGCCTGTTCGGGTACACAGAGGGAGAATTTAGAATGTTCAAATTACCTAACAGCACGTCTTTCAGAACTTGTGGGAGGGAACCGGAGCACCCGGAGGAAACCCACACAGACACGGGGAGAACGTGCAGACTCCACGCAATGATCCAAGCCAGGATTAGTACCTGAGACCCTGGAGCTGTGAAGCAACAGTGCTCACCACTGTGCCGCCCAGAGGGTGGTGTTGGGGGGTGGTGTTGGGGGGTGCGGTTTGACACACATGCCACAGGGAACCGCAACTAAGCGGGGTCTCACTTCCTCGCCCGTGGCTGATCTCCACCCTGGCGACCTCCCTTTCCTCCGGGCCGCCAACCACGTTCAGGGCCCTCTGCTCTGCCATGGTGAAGGGCTGCAGGTCCGGTGGTTCCCCCCCCCTTGTGTTCTCCCACTCCCGGCGGTTGTGCGCGACCTTCTCCTGGGGGGTACCACAGAAAACGACAGCGTTAGATCATCCGCTGCCCAGGGGCTGGGTAGCTGGTGGCTTCAGTGGCCCGGGCACCTGGCCATGGCGGCCAGTATGGGTACCCGTATGTGGTGCAGGGTAGGGGTTCAGCTGCCCTCCGAGAGGTGGGGTGGGGGGTAGGGTAGGGTTACGGGTGTGTGGGACGTGGTTGGTGCCAGGGGCACAGTCCTACAGACCCTGGCTGCCCTGAGGAGGTTGTGCAGTTTTTTCCGGCACTGCTGGCCCGTCCAGATGGTGTTGCCCATTGCATCTGCCACCCAGGCACGGCGAACGACGGCGGCTGGCATCCTCCTTCCCGGCTGGCGTACAGGGTCCTCCGCCTCTCCTCCACTGCGTCCAACAGGGTCTGCAGCTCGGTGTCTATAAACCTCGAGGCTGCTCTCCTCGCTGCCATCTTGTTGGCTGGGATGGTGAGTGTGGGGGGAGAATTGCTTCTATAAGGCTGCAGCTTGTCAGCCTCCTGAGTGTCAATCACAAAACCGGTGAATCTCGCACCGTTTCCCATTAGAATCGATTGTGTTCCACGTGGCGCTGGTGCCAGCCCCTTAACAGTAGCAGAATCGGTGAGGTGCAGCGCCGGTCTTTCTGTCGTAAAAGTCCACAGATTCTGCGTTGGCGCCAACACTTAGTCTCAGAAACGGAGAATCCCGCCGAAGGGGGTCTTCCATTTAAGACGGAGCTAAGAAGAATTTTTTTCTTTCAGAGGGTTGTGAGTCTTTGGAACTCCTTTCCTCAGAGAGTGGTGTAGGCAGGGTAATTAATATTTTTAAGGCAGAGGTGGATAGATTCTTGACTAACAAGGGAGTGAAAGGATATCTGGGCAGAGGTGGAATGTGGAGTTGAGGTCACAATTAGATCAGCCATGCTCAAGGGGCCAAAAGGCCTCCTCCTGCTCCTAATTCAGATGTTCACATGTTCAGAGGAATCTGGGTGTGCTAGTGCATGAATCACAAAGTGTTTGTATGCAATTAGTAATTTGGAAGGCAAATGGAATGTTGGCTTTTATTGCAAGGGGGGGTGGAGTATAAAAGTCGGAAAGTCTTGCTACAACGTACAGGGTATTGGTGAGACCTCATCTGGAGTACTGAGTACAGTTCTGATCTCTTGGCTTCAGGAGCCATCTGCTTACTTTGGACTCAGTTCATAGAAGGGTCACTTGGCGTATTTCTCGGATGAAGGAGTTGTCTTGTGAGCAAAGGTTAAGCAGGTTGGGTTGGGACTCATTGGGGTTTCGAGGGATGAGAGGTGATCAGGGTAGATGCTTCCCTGAGGGGAATCTGGAATGAAAGGACACTGTTTAATATAAAGGGTCTTCCATTGAAGAGTAAATTCTTCTGTCTGAGGGTCATTAGTCTGTGGAAGTCTCTTCACCAGAGAGCAGTGCGGGCTGTGGGTCATTTAATATATTCAAGGCTGAGTTAGACAGGTTTTTGATTCTAAAGGGAGTCAAGGGCGATAGGAGGCAGACAGGAAATTTGTCTTTCGACCACAGTCAGAACAGCCATTGTCTTATTGAATGGTACCGACTCGATGGGCCGAATGGCCTACTCCTCTTTCTTTTGATGAGATTTTCAGTCACAGATGAGCTGAGCTGAAGTTGGACAGTGTGACAGAGATGGAAGTAGGTGGTCGTAGTGATGGCCAAAATTTATGGAACCATATTTTTGTAAATGACCTTAGTTGGGTTTAAATGAATATTCTTTGCATTAGTCCAGGCCTCTGGATTACTCATCCCAGCTACATAACCACTATATCACTGCACCTTGACACCTGAACTGAAGTAAAGATACCTGCAGGTTGCAGTTCACTCGCTGATGTTCTTGGTCTTTTTCCCCCTCAGGTGTTGTGACAATATACGTACGATACAAACAGGTGGAGACTCTAAACCAGGGGGATGGGCACAGCATCAATAAGCTGAATCGGACGAGTCTGGTACTGGGCCTCATCAGCTGCCTGGGACTCTGTATAGTAGCGAATTTCCAGGTAATGATCCATCTGCATGGAGCTTCTGAGTAGCACTGATAGAGAGAGAGGAGGAATGGTGTGGTTGGTTAATTCAGACATTGATACTTGGCGGTAACCGTGGAAACCCTGTGTAACCGTGTTATTGAGGGACCTAGGGAAACCACAATTGATATCTCAGGATTTGGTCCACAAGTGGGATAAGCCACAAAACTGTCAAAGTATTACATTTCTATCAGAACTTTAAATTAATTTCTCAGCAACACTTGTACTGGGATGGAGTAATGCATAGGTTCTGAATGCTGATCTGTGTGCGCTGAGTGACGCCATCTCAGCGGCCACAGCTTGTCATGGTACCTACCAACCATCACCATCATGGAGTGACACCGATTGAGAGCAACATGCTCTTTGAGATGAGGCATTTTAATACCAGGAGCTAGAACACTTGCAATTTCATAAATCCAAAGTCAACATCAGTACTGCGAACAGGTACAGCCCAGTTTAGGTATCAAGCAAATCTTCCTCTACGCCGTTGCCACCAAACACTACCACAGAGGTAGAGCACAAGGTTAGATTCAGAGTAAAGCCCCCTCTACACTGTCCCCATCAAACATTTCCATGACAGGACCAGCACAAGGGTTAGACACAAAGTAAATCACCGTCTGCAACGTCCCCATCTAACACTTTCAAGACAGTTACAGCACGGTGTTAGATACAGAGCAAAGCCTGTCTACACTGTCTCCATCAAACACTCCAAGGGCAAGTAGAGCATGGGGTTAGAGACAGAGCAATGCATCCTCGACACTGTCCCCATCAAACTCTCCCTTGGCAGGTACAGCAGGCAGTTCAATATAGAGTAAATCTCCATCTACATTGTCCCCATCAAATATTCCCATGACAGGACCAACACGGCTGTAGGTTCAGAGTAAATCTCCCTCTACACTGTCTCCATCAAACATGCACAGGACAGGAACAGCATGGGGTTAGATACAGAGCAAATCTCCCTCTACACTGCCCCCATCAACTACCCACAGGGCAGGTACAGCACGGCCTTGGGTATAGAGTAAATCTCCCTCTACACTGTCCCTGTTAAACACTCCCAGGTGTAGAGGGTTCCATCTCTGCTACTCCACTACTGGGCCGATATCTGGGGTTTGAGTATCTGTGTGTGTCTCTCTCCAGCTGGCACTGAAACTTCAGAGGCCAGGGGATGCCGCACTGGGACACCTCCACGGGAGAGAGCACTGAATCAAGCCTGCCGTTTATCCCTAACCGGAAGCCTGAGGCTTATATCACACAGATATCCAGACCCCCACCAATGCCCAGGTGATTCTCTCTCTTGCCGGTGGTGCAACACCCACCCGGTTCCTACTTCGCTGGAGTAGCTTTCCCAAGAGAGAGAATAGGACACTGCTGTTTATTACCTAACCAGCAGCCTGTCCTGAGTGAATCGTTCAAGATGACCCTAGATTCTCGACCCCGGAATTAAGGTGAGGAATATCTTAACAATGACTTGGTCAGAGATCGCTGGTGAGAGATTGAAGAATTTAAACGACTCCAATTATCAGCAAATCAAGGTTTATTGCAAAACCCAGGTCAAAATCATCAAACAGAAGAAATTATAATAAAATCTTAAACTCTAACACAAACTAAGTCTATTCAGAAAGTACTATAACGGACACAACGTAAAATCTTATTGTTACACAGTTTTAGCAATGGCACAAAACACAAATCAAGTCCCCTGCCCCAAAGCCTCAACCACTATCAAGGTCAAGGGAGTTTTGCAAGCTGCTGCAGGGTACTTACGGTCACAGGCTGCAGGAGGTCAAGTCGAAGGTGGAGAGGTCAAGCCAAGAGACCCTCAATCGAAACACAGCCCCTTTTATATCCGTTTTACCTGGCTTTTTCCTGTGTTCGGCCAGCCCCTTTTGCATTGAATCCATAAGGTTTAAAGTTCCCGCTGGTCCTGCCCCCTTTGAGCCGGTCAGACCTGTCAAGATGGGAGTACCTCCCCTAGGTCCGCCTCCAGTCTGCTTTTTGAGATTACGAGGTTGAGCTCCCTTGTGAAGATTTTCAAAGTCTTCCATCTGCTCTGGAGATCGCTGCTATGTTGATGGGGTGTTGATTGGATTCTGCTCTGGTGGAGGCCAAGTCATTTACATCTGCATGGGGCTATGACCATCCCATTGTCCTGCTTGCAGGCAGGCCCCTTACAGCATTACCATGCCCCTTTGTCTCTGTGTTTAATCTTATCTAGTTGTCTGGCTCCTTCTTCCTTGTAGCTCCTGGGGGGGTTTGTAAATACCTATGCCCCTACTCGGCTCAGCGGACCAAGCCTGCTGGGAAATTTGGTTACGTTCCCTTGGCTGAAAAGTGTCCAGTTTACAGTCTCTGGGTTTTATCCTTGGGCAGTCCAAAAAGGGCCGAATTGCCCGAAAACCTTACACAGGATAGGTACACCCATGGTTAGAAACAGAGTAAAGCTCCCTCTACACTGTTCCCATCAACTAACCCCAGGACAAGTAGAGCATAGGGTTAGATGCAGAGCAAAGCCTCCTCTACACTGTCCCCCTCAAACACTCCCAGGACAGGTGCAGCACGGGGTTAGATACAGAGTAAAGCCCCCTCTGAGTGTTGGTGGGGTCTCTCTCTCTCTCTCTCTCCATACTTTAAGGCATTGCTTCTTCTCAAACTATCTCTTATCTTGAGGTAGGCTGAGTGTCGACCAATAATTAGTGAACATCACTGTCTATCATTTAGAGTTGAGACATATTCCTTCCAGTCAAGGTTAACAAGTCATGTTATCTCTTTTTTTGTTCTGTGACCTGAGAAGTATACAAGATTCTTGTCCCCCACAACACTCTAAAGGCGCGATTTAATGGAAAGGTTTTGGTGTGGTAGCAAGCGGGAACTGCAGGGAGCTTCCCGATGATCGACCCAGTGAGGCCATCACCGGTATCAATGTTAATTGGTTCACTTAACAAGGTTCCATGGGCTTCACACCGCTAATGACTGTCCCACCAGGTGAGTTTTCCGAGGAGCTGTGGTATCTCCCAGTCTCAGGTGGGCATTGCCGGGCCGCTGCGGAGCATGTCCCAGTCACTGGGGGACGTGTCCCAGTCTCAGGTGGACATTGCCGAGTTGCTGGGGACCATGTCCCAGTCACTGGGGATGTGTCCCAGTCTCAGGTGGGCATTGCCGAGCCGCTGCGGAGCCCCAGTCTCAGGTGGGCATTGCCAGGGCACTGTGGAGCATGTCCCAGTCACTGGGGGACGTGTCCCAGTCTCAGGTGGACATTGCCGAGTTGCTGGGGACCATGTCCCAGTCACTGGAGGACGTGTCCCAGTCTCAGGTGGACATTGCCGAGCCGCTGCGGAGCATGTCCCCCAGGGAAAAAAGGAATTTTTTCGCACCGGCTCCGCTGTTTTGAGGCCTACCTTGCCACCTCCTCCTCACCCACCGTCACCGAGGAACAGAAACTGAATCTCCTCTACGCCCGGGTGAGCGACAGAACCTCCGTGCAGATCGAGGAACCGGCAACGTACGCAGACGCGATCCTGAAAAGGCAGTACGTGAGGCTGGTGAACGAAGTGTTTGTGTGGCATCTCCTCACCACTAGTCGCCAACGCCCTGGGGAATCGCTGGAGGAATACCTACGCCACCTGAAGGTACTCGCTCGAAACTGCAATTATAAGGACGTCACGGCCTCGCAGCATATGGAACTCGCCATCCGGGACACCTATGTGGCTGGAGTCCGGTCCAACTACGTCAGACAGCGCTTGCTTGAAAAGGGCGCCCTCGACCTAGAAAAGACTTTGAAACTATCCACCTCCTTAGAAGTAGCGTTTCAGAGCCTCAATGCTTTCCCCTCCGACCACGCGACCCCCTCGTGGACACCCGACCAGAGAGTGCCCCAGGCCTGTGCCGCGCGGCTGCCCGCCCAACCCAGAGGGCTGCCCTGCTATTTCTGCGGCCAGAACCAGCACTTCAGGCAGCGTTGCCCGGCTCAGAACGCGACCTGTAGCGACTGCGGCAAGAAAGGACACTTTGCCAAAGTCTGCCTGGCCAGATCCAAATCTTCTAAATCACAGGCCCGACTTTCAGACTCACAGGCCGGCAGACCCCGCAGCGTGGCGGCGTGCCTGCCGTTACCGCCCCCTTCGATCGCGTCATCAGCCTCGTGCTGTCCGTGGGGGCAGCCATCTTTAATGCAACCCAACACGTGCGACTCATGGGGGCCGCCATCTTGGCCACCATCTTCAACGCCACCCGACACGTGCAACCGGCGGGGGCCGCCACCTTGGCCACCATCTCCAACGCCGAACCACGGGGGCAGCCATCTTGGGACCACCTCCAACCACACTAGCTACCCGCAGCTCGGCGCTGTCATCCTCGACCAGTCACAGCCCAAGCACCTCATAAACTCGATGATGACCGTCCGGGTCAATGGGCACGAAACGTCCTGCCTGTTTGACTCTGGGAGAATGGAGAGCTTTGTACATTCAGACACGGTAAGGCGCTTTTCTCTCCAAATTTCCCCCGCATTCCAAACAATCTCCCTCGCTTCCGGATCACATTCGGTGCAGATCCAGGAGTACTGTGACGCGAACCTCGCGATAAAGGGCGCCAAGTACGCCAATTTCAAACTATATGTCCTCCCCGACCTCTGCGTTCCTCTCCTGTTGGGACTGGACTTCCAGTGCAACCTCAGGAGCCTGACCCTGAAGTTCGGCAGGCTCCTACCCACTCTCACCGTATGTAGCCTCGCGATTCTGAAGGTCGCTCTTCCCCCGCTCTTCGCGAACCTCACCGCCGACTGTAAACCTGTCGCCACCAGGAGCAGGCGGTACAGTGTCCAGGACAGGACTTTTATCAAGTCAGAGGTCCAGCGGCTCTTGAGGGAGGGGGTCATCGAGGCCAATAATAGCCCCTGGAGAGCTCAAGTGGTGGTCGTCAGGACCGGGAAAAGAACCGGATGGTTGTTGACTACAGCCAAACCATAAACCAGTACACGCAACTCGATACGTACCCCCTTCCCCGGATAGCGGACACGGGGAATCAGATCGCACACTACCGGGTGTTCTCCACGGTAGATCTGAAGTCCGCTTACCACCAGCTTCCAATCCGCCCGGAAGATCGCCACTACACAGCTTGAGGCAATCGGCCGCCTCTTCCACTTCCTCCAGGTCCTCTTCGGCGTCACCAACGGGGTCTCGGTCTTCCAAAGAACGATGGACCGAATGGTGGACCAGTACGGGCTGCGGGCCACATTTCCGTACCTGGACAACATCACCATCTGCGGCCATGATCAGCAGGACCACGACGCCATCCTTCAGAAGTTTCTCCAAGCCCTCAATCTCACCTATAACAAGGAGAAATGCGTTTTCCGCACAACCCGACTGGCCATCCTCGGCTATGTCGTGGAAAACGGAGTCCTAGGGCCCGACCCCGACCACATGCGCCCCCTCCTGCAACTCCCCCACCCCCACTGCCCCAAGGCCCTGAAAAGATTCCTCGGGTTCTTTTCGTATTATGACCAGTGGGTTCCTAACTATGCGGACAAAGCCCGCCCACTTATCAAAGCCACCATCTTCCCCCTGACAACTGAGGCCCTCCAGGCCTTGAGCCGCATCAGGGCAGATATTACCAACGACGCGATGCACGCGGTGGACGAGTCCATCCCGTTCCAGGTGGAGAGCGACGCATCAGAGGTCGCCCTGGCCGCTACCCTTAACCAGGCAGGCCCGTAGCCTTTTTTTCCCGTACCCTCAACGCCTCTGAGATTCGATATTCCTCAGTCGAAAAAGAAGCTCAAGCCATTGTGGAAGCTGTGCGACATTGGAGGCACTACCTGACTGGTAGGAGGTTCACCCTCGTCACCGACCAACAGTCGGTAGCCTTCATGTTCAACAATACACAGCAGGGCAAGATCAAGAATGATAAAATCTTAAGTGGAGGATCGAACTCTCCACCTATAATTACGATATTGTGTATCGTCCCGGGAAGCTCAACGAGCCCACAGATGCCCTGTCCCGCGGCACATGTGCCAGCGTGCAAGATGACCGACTAAGGGCCATCCACAATGACCTCTGTCACCCGGGGGTCACCCGGCTTCTCCACTTCATCAAGGCCCGCAACCTGCCCTACTCCACCGAGAGAGGTCAGGACCATGACCAAGGACTGCCAAATCTGCGCGGGGGGTAAGCCGCACTTCTATCATACAGGCAAGGCCCACCTGGTGAAGGCTTTCCGGCCCTTTGAGCACCTCAGCACCGATTTCAAAAGGCCCCTCCCCTCCACTGACCGCAATGTGTATTTTCTTGACGTCGTTGATGAGTACTCCCGTTTCCCCTTTGCAATCCCCTGCCCCGACATGACCTCGGCCACTGTCACTAAGGCCCTGCATAGCATCTTCACCCTGTTCGGTTTCCCCACTTACGTCCACAGTGACCAGGGCTCCTCGTTTATGAGCGACGAACTGTGTCAGTACCTACTCGGTAAGGGCATCGCCTCGAACAGGACTACCAGCTACAACCCCCAGGGAAACGGACAGGTGGAGAGGGAGAACGCGATGGTATGGAAGGCCGTCCTCCTGGCCCTACGGTCTAGGAGTCTCCCAGTTTCCAGCTAGCAGGAGGTCCTACCCGACGTGCTCCCCTCCATTCAGACACTCCTTTGCACAGCCACAAACGAGACCCCTCATGACCGCCAATTTGTTTTCCCCTGGAAATCCACCTCCGGGTCTCGCTTCCGTCCTGGCTGACGACACCGGGGCCTGTCCTCCTCCGAACGCATGTGAGGAGCCATAAGTCCGACCCCCTGGTCGAGAGGGTCCAGCTCCTTCACGCCAATACAGTCTCCCTCCAGGACCTGGCACCCGCCGGTTCCCCTGCAACCATCACCTACCACCCCACCCTACACTGCCCTCGCCCCTACATGGCCTACACCCCCCTCCCACCATCGCCGATCTACAGGTATGAAGCTCCAGAAGACACGCTCCCGGAGTCAACACCCGTGCCCGCAGCGACGAGTTCAACACCTTTGCCCGCAGCGACGAGTTCAACACCCGTGCCCCCAGCGAAACCAGAGCTCAGGCGATTGCAGTGAACAATCAAGGCGCCGGACAGACTCAATCTGTGAGCCCACTTCTCCCCCGCTGGACTTCAATTTTTAACAGGGGATGAATGTGGCGAATGTATTACTGCTACCATTCAACATTGTGTTACATTACATTACATTGTAATGTGCCCTTGTGGGCTCCGCCTATGGCTCCACCCCCTCGGGGGAGGTATATAGATCAGCAGCCTGTAGGCGGCACTCAGTACAGAGCAGTCGCAGGCCGGCACAGTTCTAGCTGATTAAAACCACTGTTCACTTCAACTCTCCGTCTTGTGTGAATTGATGGTCGCATCACGGAGCCGGTCCCAGTCTCAGATGGGCGTTGCCGAGGCACTGCAGAGCATGTTCCAGTCACAGGTGGGCATTGCCGAGGCACTGCAAAGCATGTTCCAGTCTCAGGTGGGCATTGCCGAGGCACTGCAGAGCATGTTCCGGTCTCAGGTGGGCATTGCCGAGGCACTGCAAAGCATGTTCCAGTCTCAGGTGGGCATTGCCGAGGCACTGCAAAGCATGTTCCAGT
Organism: Scyliorhinus torazame; assembly: GCF_047496885.1. Lineage (NCBI taxonomy): Eukaryota > Metazoa > Chordata > Chondrichthyes > Carcharhiniformes > Scyliorhinidae > Scyliorhinus > Scyliorhinus torazame. The sequence continues at coordinate 84,829,525 of NC_092723.1, read as the reverse complement.
CTCAGGTGGGCATTGCCGAGGCACTGCAGAGCATGTTCCACTCTCAGGTGGGCATTGCCGAGGCACTGCAAAGCATGTTCCAGTCTCAGGTGGGCATAGCCGAGGCACTGCAGAGCATGTTCCGGTCTCAGGTGGGCATTGCCGAGGCACTGCAAAGCATGTTCCAGTCTCAGGTGGGCATTGCCGAGGCACTGCAGAGCATGTTCCACTCTCAGGTGGGCATTGCCGAGGTGCTGCGGAGCATGTTCCAGTCTCAGGTGGGCATTGCCGAGGTGCTGCGGAGCATGTTCCAGTCTCAGATGGGCATAGCCGAGGCGCTGTGGAGCATGTTCCAGTCTCACGTGGGCATAGCCGAGGCGCTGCGGAGCATGTTCCAGTCTCAGGTGGGCATTGCCGAGGCGCTGCGGAGCATGTTCCAGTCTCAGGTGGGCATAGCCGAGGCGCTGCGGAGCATGTTCCAGTCTCAGGTGGGCATTGCCGAGGCGCTGCGGAGCATGTTCCAGTCTCAGATGGGCATAGCCGAGGCGCTGCGGAGCGTGTCCCAGTCTCAGGTGGGCATAGCCGAGGCGCTGCGGAGCATGTTCCAGTCTCAGATGGGCATAGCCGAGGCGCTGCGGAGCATGTTCCAGTCTCAGGTGGGCATTGCCGAGGCGCTGCGGAGCATGTTCCAGTCTCAGGTGGGCATTGCCGAGGCGCTGCGGAGCATGTTCCAGTCATTGAGGGCCATTGCCGAGGCGCTGCGGAGCATGTCCCAATCTCAGGTGGGCATAGCCGAGGCGCTGTGGAGCATGTTCCAGTCTCACGTGGGCATAGCCGAGGCGCTGCGGAGCATGTTCCAGTCTCAGGTGGGCATTGCCGAGGCGCTGCGGAGCATGTTCCTGTCTCAGGTGGGCATAGCCGAGGCGCTGCGGAGCATGTTCCAGTCTCAGGTGGGCATTGCCGAGGCGCTGCGGAGCATGTTCCAGTCTCAGATGGGCATAGCCGAGGCGCTGCGGAGCGTGTCCCAGTCTCAGGTGGGCATAGCCGAGGCGCTGCGGAGCATGTTCCAGTCTCAGATGGGCATAGCCGAGGCGCTGCGGAGCATGTTCCAGTCTCAGGTGGGCATTGCCGAGGCGCTGCGGAGCATGTTCCAGTCTCAGGTGGGCATTGCCGAGGCGCTGCGGAGCATGTTCCAGTCTCAGGTGGGCATTGCCGAGGCGCTGCGGAGCATGTTCCAGTCATTGAGGGCCATTGCCGAGGCGCTGCGGAGCATGTTCCAGTCTCAGATGGGCATAGCCGAGGCGCTGTGGAGCATGTTCCAGTCTCACGTGGGCATAGCCGAGGCGCTGCGGAGCATGTTCCAGTCTCAGGTGGGCATTGCCGAGGCGCTGCGGAGCATGTTCCAGTCTCAGGTGGGCATTGCCGAGGCGCTGCGGAGCATGTTCCAGTCATTGAGGGCCATTGCCGAGGCGCTGCGGAGCATGTCCCAATCTCAGGTGGGCATAGCCGAGGCGCTGTGGAGCATGTTCCAGTCTCACGTGGGCATAGCCGAGGCGCTGCGGAGCATGTTCCAGTCTCAGGTGGGCATTGCCGAGGCGCTGCGGGGCATGTTCCAGTCTCAGGTGGGCATAGCCGAGGCGCTGCGGAGCATGTTCCAGTCTCAGGTGGGCATTGCCGAGGCGCTGCGGAGCATGTTCCAGTCTCAGATGGGCATAGCCGAGGCGCTGCGGAGCGTGTCCCAGTCTCAGGTGGGCATAGCCGAGGCGCTGCGGAGCATGTTCCAGTCTCAGATGGGCATAGCCGAGGCGCTGCGGAGCATGTTCCAGTCTCAGGTGGGCATTGCCGAGGCGCTGCGGAGCATGTTCCAGTCTCAGGTGGGCATTGCCGAGGCGCTGCGGAGCATGTTCCAGTCTCAGGTGGGCATTGCCGAGGCGCTGCGGAGCATGTTCCAGTCATTGAGGGCCATTGCCGAGGCGCTGCGGAGCATGTTCCAGTCTCAGATGGGCATAGCCGAGGCGCTGTGGAGCATGTTCCAGTCTCACGTGGGCATAGCCGAGGCGCTGCGGAGCATGTTCCAGTCTCAGGTGGGCATTGCCGAGGCGCTGCGGAGCATGTTCCAGTCTCAGGTGGGCATAGCCGAGGCGCTGCGGTGCATGTTCCAGTCTCAGGTGGGCATTGCCGAGGCGCTGCGGAGCATGTTCCAGTCTCAGATGGGCATAGCCGAGGCGCTGCGGAGCGTGTCCCAGTCTCAGGTGGGCATAGCCGAGGCGCTGCGGAGCATGTTCCAGTCTCAGATGGGCATAGCCGAGGCGCTGCGGAGCATGTTCCAGTCTCAGGTGGGCATTGCCGAGGCGCTGCGGAGCATGTTCCAGTCTCAGGTGGGCATTGCCGAGGCGCTGCGGAGCATGTTCCAGTCATTGAGGGCCATTGCCGAGGCGCTGCGGAGCATGTCCCAGTCTCAGGTGGGCATAGCCGAGGCACTGCGGAGCATGTCCCAGTCTCAGGTGGGCATTGCTGAGGTGCTGCGGAGCATGTTCCAGTCTGAGGTAGGTATTGCCGAGGCGCTGCGGAGCATGTTCCAGTCTCAGCTGGGCATTGCCGAGGCGCCGTGGAGCATGTTCCAGTCTCAGGTAGGCATTGCCGAGGTGCTGCGGAGCATGTCCCAGTCTCAGGTGGGCATTGCTGAGGCGCTGCGGAGCATGTTCCAGTCTCAGGTGGGCATTGCCGAGGCGTGCGGAGCGTGTCCCAGTCTCAGGTAGGCATTGCCGAGGCGCTGCGGTGCATGTTCCAGTCTCAGGTGGGCATTGCCGAGGCACTGCAAAGCATGTTCCAGTCTCAGGTGCGCATTGCCGAGGCGCTGTGGAGCATGTTCCAGTCTCAGGTGGGCATTGCCGAGGCGCTGCGGTGCATGTTCCAGTCTCAGGTGGGCATTGCCGAGGCGCTGCGGAGCATGTTCCAGTCATTGAGGGCCATTGCCGAGGTGCTGCGGAGCATGTTCCAGTCTCAGGTGGGCATTGCCGAGGTGCTGCGGAGCATGTCCCAGTCTCAGGTGGGCATTGCTGAGGCGCTGCGGAGCATGTTCCAGTCGCAGGTGGGCATTGCCGAGGCGCTGCGGTGCATGTTCCAGTCTCAGGTGGGCATTGCCGAGGCGCTGCGGTGCATGTTCCAGTCTCAGGTGGGCATTGCCGAGGCTCTGCGGTGCATGTTCCAGTCTCAGGTGGGCATTGCCGAGGCTCTGCGGAGCATGTTCCAGTCATTGAGGGCCATTGCCGAGCTGCTGCGGAGCATTATCCAGTCTCAGGTGGGCATTGCCGAGGCGCTGCGGTGCATGTTCCAGTCTCAGGTGGGCATTGCCGAGGCTCTGCGGAGCATGTTCCAGTCATTGAGGGCCATTGCCGAGGTGCTGCGGAGCATGTTCCAGTCTGAGGTGGGCATTGCTGAGGCGCTGCGGTGCATGTTCCAGTCTCAGGTGGGCATTGCCGAGGCGTGCGGAGCGTGTCCCAGTCTCAGGTAGGCATTGCCGAGGCGCTGCGGTGCATGTTCCAGTCTCAGGTGGGCATTGCCGAGGCACTGAAAAGCATGTTCCAGTCTCAGGTGGGCATTGCCGAGGCGCTGCGGAGCATGTTCCAGTCTCAGGTGGGCATTGCCGAGGCGCTGCAGAGCATGTTCCAGTCTCAGGTGGGCATTGCCGAGGCACTGCAAAGCATGTTCCAGTCTCAGGTGGGCATAGCCAAGGCGCTGCGGAGCATGTTCCAGTCTCAGGTGGGCATTGCCGAGGCGCTGCGGAGCATGTTCCAGTCTCAGGTGGGCATAGCCGAGGCGCTGCGGAGCATGTTCCAGTCTCAGGTGGGCATAGCCGAGGCGCTGCGGAGCATGTTCCAGTCTCAGGTGGGCATTGCCGAGGTGCTGCGGAGCATGTTCCAGTCTCAGGTGGGCATTGCCGAGGTGCTGTGGAGCATGTCCCAGTCTCAGGTGGGCATTGCTGAGGCGCTGCGGAGCATGTTCCAGTCTCAGGTAGGTATTGCCGAGGCGCTGCGGAGCATGTTCCAGTCTCAGGTGGGCATTGCCGAGGTGCTGCGGAGCATGTTCCAGTCTCAGGTGGGCATTGCCGAGGTGCTGTGGAGCATGTCCCAGTCTCAGGTGGGCATTGCTGAGGCGCTGCGGAGCATGTTCCAGTCTCAGGTAGGTATTGCCGAGGCGCTGCGGAGCATGTTCCAGACTCAGGTGGGCATTGCCGAGGTGCTGCGGTGCTTGTCCCAGTCTCAGGTGGGCATTGCTGAGGCGCTGCGGAGCATGTTCCAGTCTCAGGTGGGCATTGCCGAGGCGCTGCGGAGCGTGTCCCAGTCTCAGGTAGGCATTGCCGAGGTGCTGCGGAGCGTGTTCCAGTCTCAGGTAGGCATTGCCGAGGCGCTGCGGTGCATGTTCCAGTCTCAGGTGGGCATTGCTGAGGCGCTGTGGAGCATGTTCCAGTCTCAGGTAGGCATTACCGAGGCGCTGCGGTGCATGTTCCAGTCTCAGGTGGGCATTGCCGAGGCGCTGCGGAGCATGTTCCAGTCATTGAGGGCCATTGCCGAGGCGCTGCGGAGCATGTTCCAGTCTCAGGTGGGCATTGCCGAGGCGCTGCGGAGCATGTTCCAGTCTCAGGTAGGCATTGCCGAGGCGCTGCGGAGCATGTTCCAGTCTCAGGTGGGCATTGCTGAGGCGCTGCGGAGCATGTTCCAATCTCAGGTAGGCATTGCCGAGGCGCTGCGGTGCATGTTCCAGTCTCAGGTGGGCATTGCCGAGGCGCTGCGGAGCATGTTCCAGTCTCAGGTAGGCATTGCCGAGGCGCTGCGGTGCATGTTCCAGTCTCAGGTGGCCATTGCCGAGGCATGCGGAGCATGTTCCAGTCTCAGGTGGGCATTGCCGAGGCACTGCAAAGCATGTTCCAGTCTCAGGTGGGCATTGCCGAGGCACTGCAGAGCATGTTCCAGTCTCAGGTGGGCATTGCCGAGGCACTGCAAAGCATGTTCCAGTCTCAGGTGGGCATAGCCGAGGCGCTGCGGTGCGTGTTCCAGTCTCAGGTGGACATTGCCGAGGCGCTGCGGAGCATGTTCCAGTCTCAGGTGGGCATTGCCGAGGCACTGCAAAGCATGTTCCAGTCTCAGATGGGCATAGCCGAGGCGCTGCGGAGCATGTTCCAGTCTCAGGTGGGCATTGCCGAGGCACTGCAAAGCATGTTCCAGTCTCAGGTGGGCATTGCCGAGGCACTGCAGAGCATGCTCCAGTCTCAGGTGGGCATTGCCGAGGCACTGCAGAGCATGTTCCAGTCTCAGGTGGGCATTGCCGAGGCACTGCAGAGCATGTTCCAGTCTCAGGTGGGCATTGCCGAGGCACTGCAAAGCATGTTCCAGTCTCAGGTGGGCATAGCCGAGGCGCTGCGGAGCATGTTCCAGTCTCAGGAGGGCATTGCCGAGGCGCTGCGGAGCATGTTCCAGTCTCAGGTGGGCATAGCCGAGGCGCTGCGGAGCATGTTCGAGTCTCAGGTGGGCATTGCCGAGGCACTGCAAAGCATGTTCCAGTCTCAGGTGGGCATTGCCGAGGCACTGCAGAGCATGTTCCAGTCTCAGGTGGGCATTGCCGAGGCACTGCAAAGCATGTTCCAGTCTCAGCTGGGCATAACCGAGGCGCTGCGGAGCATGTTCCAGTCTCAGGTGGGCATTGCCGAGGCGCTGCGGTGCATGTTCCAGTCTCAGGTGGGCATTGCCAAGCCGCTGCGGAGCGTGTCCCAGTCACAGGTGGGCATTGCCGAGGCGCTGCGGAGCATGTTCCAGTCTCAGGTGGGCATTGCCGAGACGCTGCGGTGCATGCTCCAGTCTCAGATGGGCTTTGCCGAGGTGCTGCGGAGCGTGTCCCAGTCTGAGGTGGGCATTGCCAAGCTGCTGCGGAGCATGTTCCAGTCTCAGGTGGGCATTGCTGAGGCGCTGCGGAGCATGTTCCAGTCTCAGATGGGCATTGCCAAGCTGCTACGGAGCATGTTCCAGTCTCAGGTGGGCATTGCAGAGGTGCTGCGGAGCGTGTCCCAGTCTCAGGTGGGCATTGCCAAGCTGCTACGGAGCATGTTCCAGTCTCAGGTGGGCATTGCTGAGGCGCTGCGGAGCATGTTCCAGTCACTGAGGGGCATTGCCGAGGCGCTGCGGAGCATGTTCCAGACTCAGGTGGGCATTGCCGAGGTGCTGCGGAGCATGTTCCAGTCTCAGGTGGGCATTGCTGAGGCGCTGCGGAGCATGTTCCAGTCTCAGGTGGGCATTGCTGAGGCGCTGCGGAGCATGTTCCAGTCACTGAGGGGCATTGCTCAGGTGCTGCGGAGCATGTCCCAGTCTCAGGTGGGCATTGCCGAGGCACTGCGGTGCATGTCCCAGTCTCAGGTGGGCATTGCCGAGGCGCTGCGGTGCATGTTCCAGTCTCAGGTGGGCATTGCCGAGGCGCTGCGGAGCATGTTCCAGTCTCAGGTAGGCATTGCCAAGCCGCTGCGGAGCGTGTCCCAGTTTCAGGTGGGCATTGCCGAGACGCTGCGGTGCATGCTCCAGTCTCAGGTGGGCATTGCCGAGGCGCTGCGGAGCATGTTCCAGTCTCAGATGGGCATTGCCGAGGCGCTGCGGAGCATGTACCAGTCTCAGGTGGGCATTGCCGAGGCGCTGCGGAGCATGTCCCAGTCTCAGGTGGGCATTGCTGAGGCGCTGCGGAGCATGTTCCAGTCTCAGGTGGGCATTGCCGAGGCGCTGCGGAGCATGTCCCAGTCTCAGGTGGGCATTGCCGAGGCACTGCAAAGCATGTTCCAGTCTCAGGTGGGCATTGCCGAGGCACTGCAAAGCATGTTCCAGTCTCAGGTGGGCATTGCCGAGGCGCTGCGGAGCATGTTCCAGTCTCAGATGGGCATAGCCGAGGCGCTGCGGAGCATGTTCCAGTCTCAGGTGGGCATTGCCGAGGCGCTGCGGTGCATGTTCCAGTCTCAGGTGGGCATTGCCGAGGCGCTGCGGAGCGCGTTCCAGTCATTGAGGGCCATTGCCGAGGTGCTGCGGAGCATGTTCCAGTCTCAGGTGGGCATTGCTGAGGCGCTGCGGTGCATGTTCCAGTCTCAGGTGGGCATTGCCGAGGCGTGCGGAGCGTGTCCCAGTCTCAGGTAGGCAATGCCGAGGCGCTGCGGAGCATGTTCCAGTCTCAGGTGGGCATTGCCGAGGCGCTGCGGAGCATGTTCCAGTCTCAGCTGGGCATTGCCGAGGCGCTGCGGTGCATGTTCCAGTCTCAGTTGGGCATTGCCAAGCCGCTGCGGAGCGTGTCCCAGTCACAGGTGGGCATTGCCGAGGCGCTGCGGAGCATGTTCCAGTCTCAGGTGGGCATTGCCGAGACGCTGCGGTGCATGTTCCAGTCTCAGGTGGGCATTGCCGAGGCGCTGCGGTGCATGTTCCAGTCTCAGGTGGGCATTGCCAAGCCGCTGCGGAGCGTGTCCCAGTCACAGGTGGGCATTGCCGAGGCGCTGCGGAGCATGTTCCAGTCTCAGGTGGGCATTGCCGAGACGCTGCGGTGCATGCTCCAGTCTCAGATGGGCTTTGCCGAGGTGCTGCGGAGCGTGTCCCAGTCTCAGGTGGGCATTGCCAAGCTGCTGCGGAGCATGTTCCAGTCTCAGGTGGGCATTGCTGAGGCGCTGCGGAGCATGTTCCAGTCTCAGATGGGCATTGCCAAGCTGCTACGGAGCATGTTCCAGTCTCAGGTGGGCATTGCAGAGGTGCTGCGGAGCGTGTCCCAATCTCAGGTGGGCATTGCCAAGCTGCTACGGAGCATGTTCCAGTCTCAGGTGGGCATTGCTGAGGCGCTGCGGAGCATGTTCCAGTCACTGAGGGGCATTGCCGAGGCGCTGCGGAGCATGTTCCAGACTCAGGTGGGCATTGCCGAGGTGCTGCGGAGCATGTTCCAGTCTCAGGTGGGCATTGCTGAGGCGCTGCGGAGCATGTTCCAGTCTCAGGTGGGCATTGCTGAGGCGCTGCGGAGCATGTTCCAGTCACTGAGGGGCATTGCTCAGGTGCTGCGGAGCATGTCCCAGTCTCAGGTGGGCATTGCCGAGGCACTGCGGTGCATGTCCCAGTCTCAGGTGGGCATTGCCGAGGCGCTGCGGTGCATGTTCCAGTCTCAGGTGGGCATTGCCAAGCCGCTGCGGAGCGTGTCCCAGTTTCAGGTGGGCATTGCCGAGACGCTGCGGTGCATGCTGCAGTCTCAGGTGGGCATTGCCGAGGCGCTGCGGAGCATGTTCCAGTCTCAGATGGGCATTGCCGAGGCGCTGCGGAGCATGTTCCAGTCTCAGGTGGGCATTGCCGAGGCGCTGCGGAGCATGTCCCAGTCTCAGGTGGGCATTGCTGAGGCGCTGCGGAGCATGTTCCAGTCTCAGGTGGGCATTGCCGAGGCGCTGCGGAGCATGTCCCAGTCTCAGGTGGGCATTGCCGAGGCACTGCAAAGCATGTTCCAGTCTCAGGTGGGCATTGCCGAGGCGCTGCGGAGCATGTTCCAGTCTCAGATGGGCATTGCCGAGGCACTGCAAAGCATGTTCCAGTCTCAGGTGGGCATTGCCGAGGCGCTGCGGAGCATGTTCCAGTCTCAGATGGGCATAGCCGAGGCGCTGCGGAGCATGTTCCAGTCTCAGGTGGGCATTGCCGAGGCGCTGCGGAGCATGTTCCAGTCTCAGATGGGCATAGCCGAGGCGCTGCGGAGCATGTTCCAGTCTCAGGTGGGCATTGCCGAGGCGCTGCGGTGCATGTTCCAGTCTCAGGTGGGCATTGCCGAGGCGCTGCGGAGCGTGTTCCAGTCATTGAGGGCCATTGCCGAGGCGCTGCGGAGCATGTCCCAGTCTCAGGTGGGCATAGCCGAGGCACTGCGGAGCATGTCCCAGTCTCAGGTGGGCATTGCTGAGGTGCTGCGGAGCATGTTCCAGTCTCAGGTAGGTATTGCCGAGGCGCTGCGGAGCATGTTCCAGTCTCAGCTGGGCATTGCCGAGGCGCCGTGGAGCATGTTCCAGTCTCAGGTAGGCATTGCCGAGGTGCTGCGGAGCATGTCCCAGTCTCAGGTGGGCATTGCTGAGGCGCTGCGGAGCATGTTCCAGTCTCAGGTGGGCATTGCCGAGGCGTGCGGAGCGTGTCCCAGTCTCAGGTAGGCATTGCCGAGGCGCTGCGGTGCATGTTCCAGTCTCAGGTGGGCATTGCCGAGGCGCTACGGAGCATGTTCCAGTCTCAGGTGGGCATTGCCGAGGCGCTGCGGTGCATGTTCCAGTCTCAGGTGGGCATTGCCGAGGCGCTGCGGAGCATGTTCCAGTCATTGAGGGCCATTGCCGAGGTGCTGCGGAGCATGTTCCAGTCTCAGGTGGGCATTGCCGAGGTGCTGCGGAGCATGTCCCAGTCTCAGGTGGGCATTGCTGAGGCGCTGCGGAGCATGTTCCAGTCGCAGGTGGGCATTGCCGAGGCGCTGCGGTGCATGTTCCAGTCTCAGGTGGGCATTGCCGAGGCGCTGCGGTGCATGTTCCAGTCTCAGGTGGGCATTGCCGAGGCTCTGCGGAGCATGTTCCAGTCATTGAGGGCCATTGCCGAGGTGCTGCGGAGCATGTTCCAGTCTGAGGTGGGCATTGCTGAGGCGCTGCGGTGCATGTTCCAGTCTCAGGTGGGCATTGCCGAGGCGTGCGGAGCGTGTCCCAGTCTCAGGTAGGCATTGCCGAGGCGCTGCGGTGCATGTTCCAGTCTCAGGTGGGCATTGCCGAGGCACTGCAGAGCATGTTCCAGTCTCAGGTGGGCATTGCCGAGGCACTGAAAAGCATGTTCCAGTCTCAGGTGGGCATTGCCGAGGCACTGCAGAGCATGTTCCAGTCTCAGGTGGGCATTGCCGAGGCACTGCAAAGCATGTTCCAGTCTCAGGTGGGCATAGCCAAGGCGCTGCGGAGCATGTTCCAGTCTCAGGTGGGCATTGCCGAGGCGCTGCGGAGCATGTTCGAGTCTCAGGTGGGCATAGCCGAGGCGCTGCGGAGCATGTTCCAGTCTCAGGTGGGCATAGCCGAGGCGCTGCGGAGCATGTTCCAGTCTCAGGTGGGCATTGCCGAGGTGCTGCGGAGCATGTTCCAGTCATTGAGGGCCATTGCCGAGGCGCTGCGGAGCATGTTCCAGTCTCAGGTGGGCATTGCCGAGGTGCTGCGGAGCATGTTCCAGTCTCAGGTGGGCATTGCCGAGGTGCTGTGGAGCATGTCCCAGTCTCAGGTGGGCATTGCTGAGGCGCTGCGGAGCATGTTCCAGTCTCAGGTGGGCATTGCCGAGGCACTGCGGAGCATGTTCCAGTCTCAGGTGGGCATTGCCGAGGCGCTGCGGTGCTTGTCCCAGTCTCAGGTGGGCATTGCTGAGGCGCTGCGGAGCATGTTCCAGTCTCAGGTGGGCATTGCCGAGGCGCTGCGGAGCGTGTCCCAGTCTCAGGTAGGCATTGCCGAGGTGCTGCGGAGCGTGTTCCAGTCTCAGGTAGGCATTGCCGAGGCGCTGCGGTGCATGTTCCAGTCTCAGGTGGGCATTGCTGAGGCGCTGTGGAGCATGTTCCAGTCTCAGGTAGGCATTACCGAGGCGCTGCGGTGCATGTTCCAGTCTCAGGTGGGCATTGCCGAGGCGCTGCGGAGCATGTTCCAGTCATTGAGGGCCATTGCCGAGGCGCTGCGGAGCATGTTCCAGTCTCAGGTAGGCATTGCCGAGGCGCTGTGGAGCATGTTCCAGTCTCAGATAGGCATTACCGAGGCGCTGCGGTGCATGTTCCAGTCTCAGGTGGGCATTGCCGAGGCGCTGCGGAGCATGTTCCAGTCATTGAGGGCCATTGCCGAGGCGCTGCGGAGCATGTTCCAGTCTCAGGTAGGCATTGCCGAGGCGCTGCGGAGCATGTTCCAGTCTCAGGTGGGCATTGCTGAGGCGCTGCGGAGCATGTTCCAATCTCAGGTAGGCATTGCCGAGGCGCTGCGGTGCATGTTCCAGTCTCAGGTGGGCATTGCCGAGGCGCTGCGGAGCATGTTCCAGTCTCAGGTAGGCATTGCCGAGGCGCTGCGGTGCATGTTCCAGTCTCAGGTGGCCATTGCCGAGGCATGCGGAGCATGTTCCAGTCTCAGGTGGGCATTGCCGAGGCACTGCAAAGCATGTTCCAGTCTCAGGTGGGCATTGCCGAGGCACTGCAAAGCATGTTCCAGTCTCAGGTGGGCATAGCCGAGGCACTGCGGAGCATGTTCCGGTCTCAGGTGGACATTGCCGAGGCGCTGCGGAGCATGTTCCAGTCTCAGATGGGCATAGCCGAGGCGCTGCGGAGCATGTTCCAGTCTCAGGTGGGCATTGCCGAAGCACTGCAAAGCATGTTCCAGTCTCAGGTGGGCATTGCCGAGGCACTGCAGAGCATGTTCGAGTCTCAGGTGGGCATTGCCGAGGCACTGCAGAGCATGTTCCAGTCTCAGGTGGGCATTGCCGAGGCACTGCAAAGCATGTTCCAGTCTCAGGTGGGCATAGCCGAGGCACTGCGGAGCATGTTCCGGTCTCAGGTGGACATTGCCGAGGCGCTGCGGAGCATGTTCCAGTCTCAGATGGGCATAGCCGAGGCGCTGCGGAGCATGTTCCAGTCTCAGGTGGGCATTGCCGAGGCACTGCAAAGCATGTTCCAGTCTCAGGTGGGCATTGCCGAGGCACTGCAGAGCATGTTCCAGTCTCAGGTGGGCATTGCCGAGGCACTGCAGAGCATGTTCCAGTCTCAGGTGGGCATTGCCGAGGCACTGCAGAGCATGTTCCAGTCTCAGGTGGGCATTGCCGAGGCACTGCAAAGCATGTTCCAGTCTCAGGTGGGCATAGCCGAGGCGCTGCGGAGCATGTTCCAGTCTCAGGAGGGCATTGCCGAGGCACTGCAAAGCATGTTCCAGTTTCAGGTGGGCATTGCCGAGGCACTGCAGAGCATGTTCCAGTCTCAGGTGGGCATTGCCGAGGCACTGCAAAGCATGTTCCAGTCTCAGGTGGGCATAGCCGAGGCGCTGCGGAGCATGTTCCAGTCTCAGATGGGCATAGCCGAGGCGCTGCGGAGCATGTTCCAGTCTCAGGTGGGCATAGCCGAGGCGCTGCGGAGCATGTTCGAGTCTCAGGTGGGCATTGCCGAGGCACTGCAAAGCATGTTCCAGTCTCAGGTGGGCATTGCCGAGGCACTGCAGAGCATGTTCCAGTCTCAGGTGGGCATTGCCGAGGCACTGCAAAGCATGTTCCAGTCTCAGCTGGGCATAACCGAGGCGCTGCGGAGCATGTTCCAGTCTCAGGTGGGCATTGCCGAGGCGCTGCGGTGCATGTTCCAGTCTCAGGTGGGCATTGCCAAGCCGCTGCGGAGCGTGTCCCAGTCACAGGTGGGCATTGCCGAGGCGCTGCGGAGCATGTTCCAGTCTCAGGTGGGCATTGCCGAGACGCTGCGGTGCATGCTCCAGTCTCAGATGGGCTTTGCCGAGGTGCTGCGGAGCGTGTCCCAGTCTGAGGTGGGCATTGCCAAGCTGCTGCGGAGCATGTTCCAGTCTCAGGTGGGCATTGCTGAGGCGCTGCGGAGCATGTTCCAGTCTCAGGTGGGCATTGCTGAGGCGCTGCGGAGCATGTTCCAGTCACTGAGGGGCATTGCTCAGGTGCTGCGGAGCATGTCCCAGTCTCAGGTGGGCATTGCCGAGGCGCTGCGGTGCATTTCCCAGTCTCAGGTGGGCATTGCCGAGGCGCTGCGGTGCATGTTCCAGTCTCAGGTGGGCATTGCCAAGCCGCTGCGGAGCGTGTCCCAGTTTCAGGTGGGCATTGCCGAGACGCTGCGGTGCATGCTCCAGTCTCAGGTGGGCATTGCCGAGGCGCTGCGGAGCATGTTCCAGTCTCAGATGGGCATTGCCGAGGCGCTGCGGAGCATGTACCAGTCTCAGGTGGGCATTGCCGAGGCGCTGCGGAGCATGTCCCAGTCTCAGGTGGGCATTGCTGAGGCGCTGCGGAGCATGTTCCAGTCTCAGGTGGGCATTGCCGAGGCGCTGCGGAGCATGTCCCAGTCTCAGGTGGGCATTGCCGAGGCACTGCAAAGCATGTTCCAGTCTCAGGTGGGCATTGCCGAGGCGCTGCGGAGCATGTTCCAGTCTCAGATGGGCATTGCCGAGGCACTGCAAAGCATGTTCCAGTCTCAGGTGGGCATTGCCGAGGCACTGCAAAGCATGTTCCAGTCTCAGGTGGGCATTGCCGAGGCGCTGCGGAGCATGTTCCAGTCTCAGATGGGCATAGCCGAGGCGCTGCGGAGCATGTTCCAGTCTCAGGTGGGCATTGCCGAGGCGCTGCGGAGCATGTTCCAGTCTCAGATGGGCATAGCCGAGGCGCTGCGGAGCATGTTCCAGTCTCAGGTGGGCATTGCCGAGGCGCTGCGGTGCATGTTCCAGTCTCAGGTGGGCATTGCCGAGGCGCTGCGGAGCGTGTTCCAGTCATTGAGGGCCATTGCCGAGGTGCTGCGGAGCATGTTCCAGTCTCAGGTGGGCATTGCTGAGGCGCTGCGGTGCATGTTCCAGTCTCAGGTGGGCATTGCCGAGGCGTGCGGAGCGTGTCCCAGTCTCAGGTAGGCAATGCCGAGGCGCTGCGGAGCATGTTCCAGTCTCAGGTGGGCATTGCCGAGGCACTGCAAAGCATGTTCCAGTCTCAGCTGGGCATAACCGAGGCGCTGCGGAGCATGTTCCAGTCTCAGGTGGGCATTGCCGAGGCGCTGCGGTGCATGTTCCAGTCTCAGGTGGGCATTGCCAAGCCGCTGCGGAGCGTGTCCCAGTCACAGGTGGGCATTGCCGAGGCGCTGCGGAACATGTTCCAGTCTCAGGTGGGCATTGCCGAGACGCTGCGGTGCATGCTCCAGTCTCAGATGGGCTTTGCCGAGGTGCTGCGGAGCGTGTCCCAGTCTCAGGTGGGCATTGCCAAGCTGCTGCGGAGCATGTTCCAGTCTCAGGTGGGCATTGCTGAGGCGCTGCGGAGCATGTTCCAGTCTCAGATGGGCATTGCCAAGCTGCTACGGAGCATGTTTCAGTCTCAGGTGGGCATTGCAGAGGTGCTGCGGATCGTGTCCCAATCTCAGGTGGGCATTGCCAAGCTGCTACGGAGCATGTTCCAGTCTCAGGTGGGCATTGCTGAGGCGCTGCGGAGCATGTTCCAGTCACTGAGGGGCATTGCCGAGGCGCTGCGGAGCATGTTCCAGACTCAGGTGGGCATTGCCGAGGTGCTGCGGAGCATGTTCCAGTCTCAGGTGGGCATTGCTGAGGCGCTGCGGAGCATGTTCCAGTCTCAGGTGGGCATTGCTGAGGCGCTGCGGAGCATGTTCCAGTCACTGAGGGGCATTGCTCAGGTGCTGCGGAGCATGTCCCAGTCTCAGGTGGGCATTGCCGAGGCACTGTGGTGCATGTCCCAGTCTCAGGTGGGCATTGCCGAGGCGCTGCGGTGCATGTTCCAGTCTCAGGTGGGCATTGCCAAGCCGCTGCGGAGCGTGTCCCAGTTTCAGGTGGGCATTGCCGAGACGCTGCGGTGCATGCTCCAGTCTCAGGTGGGCATTGCCGAGGCGCTGCGGAGCATGTTCCAGTCTCAGATGGGCATTGCCGAGGCGCTGCGGAGCATGTTCCAGTCTCAGGTGGGCATTGCCGAGGCGCTGCGGAGCATGTCCCAGTCTCAGGTGGGCATTGCCGAGGCGCTGCGGAGCATGTCCCAGTCTCAGGTGGGCATTGCCGAGGCACTGCAAAGCATGTTCCAGTCTCAGGTGGGCATTGCCGAGGCGCTGCGGAGCATGTTCCAGTCTCAGATGGGCATTGCCGAGGCACTGCAAAGCATGTTCCAGTCTCAGGTGGGCATTGCCGAGGCACTGCAAAGCATGTTCCAGTCTCAGGTGGGCATTGCCGAGGCACTGCAAAGCATGTTCCAGTCTCAGGTGGGCATTGCCGAGGCGCTGCGGAGCATGTTCCAGTCTCAGATGGGCATAGCCGAGGCGCTGCGGAGCATGTTCCAGTCTCAGGTGGGCATTGCCGAGGCGCTGCGGAGCATGTTCCAGTCTCAGGTGGGCATTGCTGAGGCGCTGCGGTGCATGTTCCAGTCTCAGGTGGGCATTGCCGAGGCGTGCGGAGCGTGTCCCAGTCTCAGGTAGGCAATGCCGAGGCGCTGCGGAGCATGTTCCAGTCTCAGGTGGGCATTGCCGAGGCGCTGCGGAGCATGTTCCAGTCTCAGGTGGGCATTGCCGAGGCGCTGCGGAGCATGTTCAAGTCTCAGGTTGGCATAGCCGAGGCGCTGCGGAGCATGTTCCAGTCTCAGGTGGGCATTGCCGAGGTGCTGCGGAGCATGTTCCAGTCATTGAGGGCCATTGCCGAGGCGCTGCAGAGCATGTTCCAGTCTCAGGTGGGCATTGCCGAGGTGCTGCGGAGCATGTTCCAGTCTCGGGGGGGCATTGCCGAGGTGCTGTGGAGGATGTCCCAGTCTCAGGTGGGGATTGCTGAGGCGCTGCGGAGCATGTTCCAGTCTCAGGTAGGTATTGCCGAGGCGCTGCGGAGCATGTTCCAGTCTCAGGTGGGCATTGCCGAGGCGCTGCGGAGCTTGTCCCCGTCTCAGGTGGGCATTGCTGAGGCGCTGCGGAGCATGTTCCAGTCTCAGGTGGGCATTGCCGAGGCGCTGCGGAGCTTGTCCCCGTCTCAGGTGGGCATTGCTGAGGCGCTGCGGAGCATGTTCCAGTCTCAGGTGGGCATTGCTGAGGCGCTGCGGAGCATGTTCCAGTCTCAGGTGGGCATTGCCGAGGCGCTGCGGAGCGTGTTCCAGTCTCAGGTGGGCATTGCCGAGGCGCTGCGGAGCATGTTCCAGTCTCAGGTGGGCATTGCTGAGGTGCTGCGGAGCATGTTCCAGTCTCAGGTGGGCATTGCCGAGGCGCTGCGGAGCATGTTCCAGTCTCACGTGGGCATTGCCGAGGCGCTGCGGTGCATGTTCCAGTCATTGAGGGCCATTGCCGAGGTGCTGCGGTGCATGTTCCAGTCTCAGGTGGGCATTGCTGAGGCGCTGCGGAGCATGTTCCAGTCTCAGATAGGCATTGCCCAGGCGCTGCGGTGCATGTTCCAGTCTCAGGTGGGCATTGCCGAGGCGCTGCGGAGCATGTTCCAGTCATTGAGGGCCATTGCCGAGGCGCTGCGGAGCATGTTCCAGTCTCAGGTAGGCATTGCCGAGGCGCTGCGGTGCATGTTCCAGTCTCAGGTGGGCATTGCTGAGGCGCTGCGGAGCGTGTCCCAGTCACAGGTGGGCATTGCCGAGGCGCTGCGGAGCATGTTCCAGTCTCAGGTAGGCATTGCCGAGGCGCTGCGGAGCATGTTCCAGTCTCAGGTGGGCATTGCCGAGGCGCCGCGGAGCATGTTCCAGTCATTGAGGGCCATTGCCGAGGTGCTGCGGTGCATGTTCCAGTCTCAGGTGCGCATTGCCGAGGCGCTGCGGAGCATGTTCCAGTCTCAGGTGGGCATTGCCGAGGCATGCGGAGCATGTCCCAGTCTCAGGTGGGCATTGTCGAGGCACTGCGGAGCATGTCCCAGTCTCGGGTGGGCATTGCCGAGGTGCTGCGCAGCATGTCCCAGTCTCAGGTGGGCATTGCCGAGGCGCTGCGGAGCATGTTCCAGTCTCAGGTGGGCATTGCCGAGGCATGCGGAGCATGTTCCAGTCTCAGGTGGGCATTGCCGAGGCGCTGCGGAGCATGTCCCAGTCTCAGGTGGGCATTGCCGAGGCGCTGCGGTGCATGTTGCAGTCTCAGGTGGGCATTGCCAAGCCGCTGCGGAGCGTGTCCCAGTCACAGGTGGGCATTGCCGAGACGCTGCGGTGCATGCTCCAGTCTCAGATGGGCATTTCTGAGTCGCTGCGGAGCATGTTCCAGTCTCAGATGGGCATTGCCGAGGTGCTGCGGTGCATGTTCCAGTCTCAGATGGGCATTGCCGAGGCGCTGCGGAGCATGTTCCAGTCTCAGGTGGGCATTGCCGAGGCCCTGCGGAGCATGATCCAGTCTCAGGTAGGCATTGCTGAGGCGCTGCGGAGCATGTTCCAGTCACTGAGGGGCATTGCTGAGGTGCTGCGGAGCATGTTCCAGTCTCAGGTGGGCATTGCCGAGGCGCTGCGGAGCATGTCCCAGTCTCAGGTGGGCATTGCCGAGGCGCTGCGGAGCATGTCCCAGTCTCAGGTAGGCATTGCCGAGGCGCTGCGGTGCATGTTCCAGTCTCAGGTGGACATTGCCAAGCCGCTGCGGAGCGTGTCCCAGTCACAGGTGGGCATTGCCGAGACGCTGCGGTGCATGCTCCAGTCTCAGATGGGCATTGCCGAGGTGCTGCGGAGCGTGTCCCAGTCTCAGGTGGGCATTGCCAAGCTGCTGCGGAGCATTATCCAGTCTCAGGTGGGCATTGCCGAGGCGCTGCGGAGCATGTTCCAGTCTCAGGTGGGCATTGCCGAGGCGCCGCGGAGCATGTTCCAGTCATTGAGGGCCATTGCCGAGGTGCTGCGGTGCATGTTCCAGTCTCAGGTGCGCATTGCCGAGGCGCTGCGGAGCATGTTCCAGTCTCAGGTGGGCATTGCCGAGGCATGCGGAGCATGTTCCAGTCTCAGGTGGGCATATCCGAGGTGCTGCGGTGCATGTTCCAGTCTCGGGTGGGCATTGCCGAGGCGCTGCGGAGCATGTCCCAGTCTCAGGTGGGCATTGCCGAGGCGCTGCGGAGCATGTCCCAGTCTCAGGTGGGCATTGCCGAGGCACTGCGGAGCATGTCCCAGTCTCGGGTGGGCATTGCCGAGCGGCTGCGCAGCATGTCCCAGCCTCAGGTGGGCATTGCCGAGGCACTGCGGAGCATGTTCCAGTCTCAGGTGGGCATTGCCGAGGCATGCGGAGCATGTTCCAGTCTCAGGTGGGCATTGCCGAGGCGCTGCGGAGCATGTCCCAGTCTCAGGTGGGCATTGCCGAGGCGCTGCGGTGCATGTTCCAGTCTCAGGTGGGCATTGCCAAGCCGCTGCGGAGCGTGTCCCAGTCACAGGTGGGCATTGCCGAGACGCTGCGGTGCATGCTCCAGTCTCAGATGGGCATTTCTGAGTCGCTGCGGAGCATGTTCCAGTCTCAGATAGGCATTGCCGAGGTGCTGCGGTGCATGTTCCAGTCTCAGATGGGCATTGCCGAGGCGCTGCGGAGCATGTTCCATCCTCAGATGGGCATTGCCGAGGCGCTGCGGTGCATGTTCCAGTCTCAGATGGGCATTGCCGAGGCGCTGCGGAGCATGTTCCAGTCTCAGGTGGGCATTGCCGAGGCCCTGCGGAGCATGATCCAGTCTCAGGTAGGCATTGCTGAGGCGCTGCGGAGCATGTTCCAGTCACTGAGGGGCATTGCTGAGGTGCTGCGGAGCATGTTCCAGTCTCAGGTGGGCATTGCCGAGGCGCTGCGGAGCATGTCCCAGTCTCAGGTGGGCATTGCCGAGGCGCTGCGGTGCAAGTTCCAGTCTCAGGTGGACATTGCCAAGCCGCTGCGGAGCGTGTCCCAGTCACAGGTGGGCATTGCCGAGACGCTGCGGTGCATGCTCCAGTCTCAGATGGGCATTGCCGAGGTGCTGCGGAGCGTGTCCCAGTCTCAGGTGGGCATTGCCAAGCTGCTGCGGAGCATTATCCTGTCTCAGGTGGGCATTGCCGAGGCGCTGCGGAGCATGTTCCAGTCTCAGGTGGGCATTGCCGAGGCGCCGCGGAGCATGTTCCAGTGATTGAGGGCCATTGCCGAGGTGCTGCGGTGCATGTTCCAGTCTCAGGTGCGCATTGCCGAGGCGCTGCGGAGCATGTTCCAGTCTCAGGTGGGCATTGCCGAGGCATGCGGAGCATGTTCCAGTCTCAGGTGGGCATTGCCGAGGTGCTGCGGTGCATGTTCCAGTCTCGGGTGGGCATTGCCGAGGCGCTGCGGAGCATGTCCCAGTCTCAGGTGGGCATTGCCGAGGCGCTGCGGAGCATGTCCCAGTCTCAGGTGGGCATTGCCGAGGCACTGCGGAGCATTTCCCAGTCTCGGGTGGGCATTGCCGAGGTGCTGCGCAGCATGTCCCAGTCTCAGGTGGGCATTGCCGAGGCGCTGCGGAGCATGTCCCAGTCTCAGGTGGGCATTGCCGAGGCACTGCGGAGCATATTCCAGTCTCAGGTGGGCATTGCCGAGGCATGCGGAGCATGTTCCAGTCTCAGGTGGGCATTGCCGAGGCGCTGCGGAGCATGTCCCAGTCTCAGGTGGACATTGCCGAGGCGCTGCGGTGCATGTTCCAGTCTCAGGTGGGCATTGCCAAGCCGCTGCGGAGCGTGTCCCAGTCACAGGTGGGCATTGCCGAGACGCTGCGGTGCATGCTCCAGTCTCAGATGGGCATTGCCGAGGTGCTGCGGAGCGTGTCCCAGTCTCAGGTGGGCATTGCCAAGCTGCTGCGGAGCATGTCCCAGTCTAAGGTGGGCATTGCCGAGGCACTGCGGTGCATGTCCCAGTCTCAGGTGGGCATTGCCGAGGCGCTGCGGTGCATGTTCCAGTCTCAGGTGGGCATTGCCAAGCCGCTGCGGAGCGTGTCCCAGTTTCAGGTGGGCATTGCCGAGACGATGCGGTGCATGCTCCAGTCTCAGGTGGGCATTGCCGAGGCGCTGCGGAGCATGTTCCAGTCTCAGATGGGCATTGCCGAGGCGCTGCGGAGCATGTTCCAGTCTCAGGTGGGCATTGCCGAGGCGCTGCGGAGCATGTCCCAGTCTCAGGTGGGCATTGCTGAGGCGCTGCGGAGCATGTTCCAGTCTCAGGTGGGCATTGCCGAGGCGCTGCGGAGCATGTCCCAGTCTCAGGTGGGCATTGCCGAGGCACTGCAAAGCATGTTCCAGTCTCAGGTGGGCATTGCCGAGGCGCTGCGGAGCATGTTCCAGTCTCAGATGGGCATTGCCGAGGCACTGCAAAGCATGTTGCAGTCTCAGGTGGGCATTGCCGAGGCACTGCAAAGCATGTTCCAGTCTCAGGTGGGCATTGCCGAGGCACTGCAAAGCATGTTCCAGTCTCAGGTGGGCATTGCCGAGGCGCTGCGGAGCATGTTCCAGTCTCAGATGGGCATAGCCGAGGCGCTGCGGAGCATGTTCCAGTCTCAGGTGGGCATTGCCGAGGCGCTGCGGTGCATGTTCCAGTCTCAGGTGGGCATTGCCGAGGCACTGCGGAGCGTGTTCCAGTCATTGAGGGCCATTGCCGAGGTGCTGCGGAGCATGTTCCAGTCTCAGGTGGGCATTGCTGAGGCGCTGCGGTGCATGTTCCAGTCTCAGGTGGGCATTGCCGAGGCGCTGCGGTGCATGTTCCAGTCTCAGGTGGGCATTGCCAAGCCGCTGCGGAGCGTGTCCCAGTTTCAGGTGGGCATTGCCGAGACGCTGCGGTGCATGCTCCAGTCTCAGGTGGGCATTGCCGAGGCGCTGCGGAGCATGTTCCAGTCTCAGATGGGCATTGCCGAGGCGCTGCGGAGCATGTACCAGTCTCAGGTGGGCATTGCCGAGGCGCTGCGGAGCATGTCCCAGTCTCAGGTGGGCATTGCTGAGGCGCTGCGGAGCATGTTCCAGTCTCAGGTGGGCATTGCCGAGGCGCTGCGGAGCATGTCCCAGTCTCAGGTGGGCATTGCCGAGGCACTGCAAAGCATGTTCCAGTCTCAGGTGGGCATTGCCGAGGCGCTGCGGAGCATGTTCCAGTCTCAGATGGGCATTGCCGAGGCACTGCAAAGCATGTTCCAGTCTCAGGTGGGCATTGCCGAGGCACTGCAAAGCATGTTCCAGTCTCAGGTGGGCATTGCCGAGGCGCTGCGGAGCATGTTCCAGTCTCAGATGGGCATAGCCGAGGCGCTGCGGAGCATGTTCCAGTCTCAGGTGGGCATTGCCGAGGCGCTGCGGAGCATGTTCCAGTCTCAGATGGGCATAGCCGAGGCGCTGCGGAGCATGTTCCAGTCTCAGGTGGGCATTGCCGAGGCGCTGCGGTGCATGTTCCAGTCTCAGGTGGGCATTGCCGAGGCGCTGCGGAG
This sequence comes from Scyliorhinus torazame, assembly GCF_047496885.1. Taxonomy (NCBI): domain Eukaryota; kingdom Metazoa; phylum Chordata; class Chondrichthyes; order Carcharhiniformes; family Scyliorhinidae; genus Scyliorhinus; species Scyliorhinus torazame. Next base: position 84,808,467 of record NC_092723.1, on the reverse strand, counting down.
CGTGTTCCAGTCATTGAGGGCCATTGCCGAGGTGCTGCGGAGCATGTTCCAGTCTCAGGTGGGCATTGCTGAGGCGCTGCGGTGCATGTTCCAGTCTCAGGTGGGCATTGCCGAGGCGTGCGGAGCGTGTCCCAGTCTCAGGTAGGCAATGCCGAGGCGCTGCGGAGCATGTTCCAGTCTCAGGTGGGCATTGCCGAGGCACTGCAAAGCATGTTCCAGTCTCAGCTGGGCATAACCGAGGCGCTGCGGAGCATGTTCCAGTCTCAGGTGGGCATTGCCGAGGCGCTGCGGTGCATGTTCCAGTCTCAGGTGGGCATTGCCAAGCCGCTGCGGAGCGTGTCCCAGTCACAGGTGGGCATTGCCGAGGCGCTGCGGAGCATGTTCCAGTCTCAGGTGGGCATTGCCGAGACGCTGCGGTGCATGCTCCAGTCTCAGATGGGCTTTGCCGAGGTGCTGCGGAGCGTGTCCCAGTCTCAGGTGGGCATTGCCAAGCTGCTGCGGAGCATGTTCCAGTCTCAGGTGGGCATTGCTGAGGCGCTGCGGAGCATGTTCCAGTCTCAGATGGGCATTGCCAAGCTGCTACGGAGCATGTTCCAGTCTCAGGTGGGCATTGCAGAGGTGCTGCGGAGCGTGTCCCAATCTCAGGTGGGCATTGCCAAGCTGCTACGGAGCATGTTCCAGTCTCAGGTGGGCATTGCTGAGGCGCTGCGGAGCATGTTCCAGTCACTGAGGGGCATTGCCGAGGCGCTGCGGAGCATGTTCCAGACTCAGGTGGGCATTGCCGAGGTGCTGCGGAGCATGTTCCAGTCTCAGGTGGGCATTGCTGAGGCGCTGCGGAGCATGTTCCAGTCTCAGGTGGGCATTGCTGAGGCGCTGCGGAGCATGTTCCAGTCACTGAGGGGCATTGCTCAGGTGCTGCGGAGCATGTCCCAGTCTCAGGTGGGCATTGCCGAGGCACTGTGGTGCATGTCCCAGTCTCAGGTGGGCATTGCCGAGGCGCTGCGGTGCATGTTCCAGTCTCAGGTGGGCATTGCCAAGCCGCTGCGGAGCGTGTCCCAGTTTCAGGTGGGCATTGCCGAGACGCTGCGGTGCATGCTCCAGTCTCAGGTGGGCATTGCCGAGGCGCTGCGGAGCATGTTCCAGTCTCAGATGGGCATTGCCGAGGCGCTGCGGAGCATGTTCCAGTCTCAGGTGGGCATTGCCGAGGCGCTGCGGAGCATGTCCCAGTCTCAGGTGGGCATTGCCGAGGCGCTGCGGAGCATGTCCCAGTCTCAGGTGGGCATTGCCGAGGCACTGCAAAGCATGTTCCAGTCTCAGGTGGGCATTGCCGAGGCGCTGCGGAGCATGTTCCAGTCTCAGATGGGCATTGCCGAGGCACTGCAAAGCATGTTCCAGTCTCAGGTGGGCATTGCCGAGGCACTGCAAAGCATGTTCCAGTCTCAGGTGGGCATTGCCGAGGCACTGCAAAGCATGTTCCAGTCTCAGGTGGGCATTGCCGAGGCGCTGCGGAGCATGTTCCAGTCTCAGGTGGGCATTGCCGAGGCACTGCAAAGCATGTTCCAGTCTCAGGTGGGCATTGCCGAGGCACTGCAAAGCATGTTCCAGTCTCAGGTGGGCATTGCCGAGGCGCTGCGGAGCATGTTCCAGTCTCAGATGGGCATAGCCGAGGCGCTGCGGAGCATGTTCCAGTCTCAGATGGGCATTGCCGAGGCGCTGCGGAGCATGTTCCAGTCTCAGGTGGGCATTGCTGTGGCGCTGCGGTGCATGTTCCAGTCACAGGTGGGCATTGCCGAGGCGTGCGGAGCGTGTCCCAGTCTCAGGTAGGCAATGCCGAGGCGCTGCGGAGCATGTTCCAGTCTCAGGTGGGCATTGCCGAGGCGCTGCGGAGCATGTTCCAGTCTCAGGTGGGCATTGCCGAGGCGCTGCGGAGCATGTTCAAGTCTCAGGTTGGCATAGCCGAGGCGCTGCGGAGCATGTTCCAGTCTCAGGTGGGCATTGCCGAGGTGCTGCGGAGCATGTTCCAGTCATTGAGGGCCATTGCCGAGGCGCTGCAGAGCATGTTCCAGTCTCAGGTGGGCATTGCCGAGGTGCTGCGGAGCATGTTCCAGTCTCGGGGGGGCATTGCCGAGGTGCTGTGGAGGATGTCCCAGTCTCAGGTGGGGATTGCTGAGGCGCTGCGGAGCATGTTCCAGTCTCAGGTAGGTATTGCCGAGGCGCTGCGGAGCTTGTCCCCGTCTCAGGTGGGCATTGCTGAGGCGCTGCGGAGCATGTTCCAGTCTCAGGTGGGCATTGCCGAGGCGCTGCGGAGCTTGTCCCCGTCTCAGGTGGGCATTGCTGAGGCGCTGCGGAGCATGTTCCAGTCTCAGGTGGGCATTGCTGAGGCGCTGCGGAGCATGTTCCAGTCTCAGGTGGGCATTGCCGAGGCGCTGCGGAGCGTGTTCCAGTCTCAGGTGGGCATTGCCGAGGCGCTGCGGAGCATGTTCCAGTCTCAGGTGGGCATTGCTGAGGTGCTGCGGAGCATGTTCCAGTCTCAGGTGGGCATTGCCGAGGCGCTGCGGAGCATGTTCCAGTCTCACGTGGGCATTGCCGAGGCGCTGCGGTGCATGTTCCAGTCATTGAGGGCCATTGCCGAGGTGCTGCGGTGCATGTTCCAGTCTCAGGTGGGCATTGCTGAGGCGCTGCGGAGCATGTTCCAGTCTCAGATAGGCATTGCCGAGGCGCTGCGGTGCATGTTCCAGTCTCAGTTGGGCATTGCCGAGGCGCTGCGGAGCATGTTCCAGTCATTGAGGGCCATTGCCGAGGCGCTGCGGAGCATGTTCCAGTCTCAGGTAGGCATTGCCGAGGCGCTGCGGTGCATGTTCCAGTCTCAGGTGGGCATTGCTGAGGCGCTGCGGAGCGTGTCCCAGTCACAGGTGGGCATTGCCGAGGCGCTGCGGAGCATGTTCCAGTCTCAGGTAGGCATTGCCGAGGCGCTGCGGAGCATGTTCCAGTCTCAGGTGGGCATTGCCGAGGCGCCGCGGAGCATGTTCCAGTCATTGAGGGCCATTGCCGAGGTGCTGCGGTGCATGTTCCAGTCTCAGGTGCGCATTGCCGAGGCGCTGCGGAGCATGTTCCAGTCTCAGGTGGGCATTGCCGAGGCATGCGGAGCATGTCCCAGTCTCAGGTGGGCATTGCCGAGGCACTGCGGAGCATGTCCCAGTCTCGGGTGGGCATTGCCGAGGTGCTGCGCAGCATGTCCCAGTCTCAGGTGGGCATTGCCGAGGCGCTGCGGAGCATGTTCCAGTCTCAGGTGGGCATTGCCGAGGCATGCGGAGCATGTTCCAGTCTCAGGTGGGCATTGCCGAGGCGCTGCGGAGCATGTCCCAGTCTCAGGTGGGCATTGCCGAGGCGCTGCGGTGCATGTTGCAGTCTCAGGTGGGCATTGCCAAGCCGCTGCGGAGCGTGTCCCAGTCACAGGTGGGCATTGCCGAGGCACTGCGGAGCATGTTCCAGTCTCAGGTGGGCATTGCCGAGGCATGCGGAGCATGTTCCAGTCTCAGGTGGGCATTGCCGAGGCGCTGCGGAGCATGTCCCAGTCTCAGGTGGGCATTGCCAAGCCGCTGCGGAGCGTGTCCCAGTCACAGGTGGGCATTGCCGAGACGCTGCGGTGCATGCTCCAGTCTCAGATGGGCATTTCTGAGTCGCTGCGGAGCATGTTCCAGTCTCAGATGGGCATTGCCGAGGTGCTGCGGTGCATGTTCCAGTCTCAGATGGGCATTGCCGAGGCGCTGCGGAGCATGTTCCATCCTCAGATGGGCATTGCCGAGGCGCTGCGGTGCATGTTCCAGTCTCAGATGGGCATTGCCGAGGCGCTGCGGAGCATGTTCCAGTCTCAGGTGGGCATTGCCGAGGCCCTGCGGAGCATGATCCAGTCTCAGGTAGGCATTGCTGAGGCGCTGCGGAGCATGTTCCAGTCACTGAGGGGCATTGCTGAGGTGCTGCGGAGCATGTTCCAGTCTCAGGTGGGCATTGCCGAGGCGCTGCGGAGCATGTCGCAGTCTCAGGTGGGCATTGCCGAGGCGCTGCGGTGCAAGTTCCAGTCTCAGGTGGACATTGCCAAGCCGCTGCGGAGCGTGTCCCAGTCACAGGTGGGCATTGCCGAGACGCTGCGGTGCATGCTCCAGTCTCAGATGGGCATTGCCGAGGTGCTGCGGAGCGTGTCCCAGTCTCAGGTGGGCATTGCCAAGCTGCTGCGGAGCATTATCCTGTCTCAGGTGGGCATTGCCGAGGCGCTGCGGAGCATGTTCCAGTCTCAGGTGGGCATTGCCGAGGCGCCGCGGAGCATGTTCCAGTCATTGAGGGCCATTGCCGAGGTGCTGCGGTGCATGTTCCAGTCTCAGGTGGGCATTGCCGAGGCGCTGCGGAGCATGTCCCAGTCTCAGGTGGGCATTGCCGAGGCACTGCAAAGCATGTTCCAGTCTCAGGTGGGCATTGCCGAGGCGCTGCGGAGCATGTTCCAGTCTCAGATGGGCATTGCCGAGGCACTGCAAAGCATGTTCCAGTCTCAGGTGGGCATTGCCGAGGCACTGCAAAGCATGTTCCAGTCTCAGGTGGGCATTGCCGAGGCGCTGCGGAGCATGTTCCTGTCTCAGATGGGCATAGCCGAGGCGCTGCGGAGCATGTTCCAGTCTCAGGTGGGCATTGCCGAGGCGCTGCGGAGCATGTTCCAGTCTCAGATGGGCATAGCCGAGGCGCTGCGGAGCATGTTCCAGTCTCAGGTGGGCATTGCCGAGGCGCTGCGGTGCATGTTCCAGTCTCAGGTGGGCATTGCCGAGGCGCTGCGGAGCGTGTTCCAGTCATTGAGGGCCATTGCCGAGGTGCTGCGGAGCATGTTCCAGTCTCAGGTGGGCATTGCTGAGGCGCTGCGGTGCATGTTCCAGTCTCAGGTGGGCATTGCCGAGGCGTGCGGAGCGTGTCCCAGTCTCAGGTAGGCAATGCCGAGGCGCTGCGGAGCATGTTCCAGTCTCAGGTGGGCATTGCCGAGGCACTGCAAAGCATGTTCCAGTCTCAGCTGGGCATAACCGAGGCGCTGCGGAGCATGTTCCAGTCTCAGGTGGGCATTGCCGAGGCGCTGCGGTGCATGTTCCAGTCTCAGGTGGGCATTGCCAAGCCGCTGCGGAGCGTGTCCCAGTCACAGGTGGGCATTGCCGAGGCGCTGCGGAGCATGTTCCTGTCTCAGGTGGGCATTGCCGAGACGCTGCGGTGCATGCTCCAGTCTCAGATGGGCTTTGCCGAGGTGCTGCGGAGCGTGTCCCAGTCTCAGGTGGGCATTGCCAAGCTGCTGCGGAGCATGTTCCAGTCTCAGGTGGGCATTGCTGAGGCGCTGCGGAGCATGTTCCAGTCTCAGATGGGCATTGCCAAGCTGCTACGGAGCATGTTCCAGTCTCAGGTGGGCATTGCAGAGGTGCTGCGGAGCGTGTCCCAATCTCAGGTGGGCATTGCCAAGCTGCTACGGAGCATGTTCCAGTCTCAGGTGGGCATTGCTGAGGCGCTGCGGAGCATGTTCCAGTCACTGAGGGGCATTGCCGAGGCGCTGCGGAGCATGTTCCAGACTCAGGTGGGCATTGCCGAGGTGCTGCGGAGCATGTTCCAGTCTCAGGTGGGCATTGCTGAGGCGCTGCGGAGCATGTTCCAGTCTCAGGTGGGCATTGCTGAGGCGCTGCGGAGCATGTTCCAGTCACTGAGGGGCATTGCTCAGGTGCTGCGGAGCATGTCCCAGTCTCAGGTGGGCATTGCCGAGGCACTGTGGTGCATGTCCCAGTCTCAGGTGGGCATTGCCGAGGCGCTGCGGTGCATGTTCCAGTCTCAGGTGGGCATTGCCAAGCCGCTGCGGAGCGTGTCCCAGTTTCAGGTGGGCATTGCCGAGACGCTGCGGTGCATGCTCCAGTCTCAGGTGGGCATTGCCGAGGCGCTGCGGAGCATGTTCCAGTCTCAGATGGGCATTGCCGAGGCGCTGCGGAGCATGTTCCAGTCTCAGGTGGGCATTGCCGAGGCGCTGCGGAGCATGTCCCAGTCTCAGGTGGGCATTGCCGAGGCGCTGCGGAGCATGTCCCAGTCTCAGGTGGGCATTGCCGAGGCACTGCAAAGCATGTTCCAGTCTCAGGTGGGCATTGCCGAGGCGCTGCGGAGCATGTTCCAGTCTCAGGTGGGCATTGCCGAGGCACTGCAAAGCATGTTCCAGTCTCAGGTGGGCATTGCCGAGGCACTGCAAAGCATGTTCCAGTCTCAGGTGGGCATTGCCGAGGCACTGCAAAGCATGTTCCAGTCTCAGGTGGGCATTGCCGAGGCGCTGCGGAGCATGTTCCAGTCTCAGATGGGCATAGCCGAGGCGCTGCGGAGCATGTTCCAGTCTCAGGTGGGCATTGCCGAGGCGCTGCGGTGCATGTTCCAGTCTCAGGTGGGCATTGCCGAGGCGCTGCGGAGCATGTTCCAGTCTCAGGTGGGCATTGCCGAGGCGCTGCGGAGCGTGTTCCAGTCATTGAGGGCCATTGCCGAGGTGCTGCGGAGCATGTTCCAGTCTCAGGTGGGCATTGCTGAGGCGCTGCGGTGCATGTTCCAGTCTCAGGTGGGCATTGCCGAGGCGTGCGGAGCGTGTCCCAGTCTCAGGTAGGCAATGCCGAGGCGCTGCGGAGCATGTTCCAGTCTCAGGTGGGCATTGCCGAGGCACTGCAAAGCATGTTCCAGTCTCAGCTGGGCATAACCGAGGCGCTGCGGAGCATGTTCCAGTCTCAGGTGGGCATTGCCGAGGCGCTGCGGTGCATGTTCCAGTCTCAGGTGGGCATTGCCAAGCCGCTGCGGAGCGTGTCCCAGTCACAGGTGGGCATTGCCGAGGCGCTGCGGAGCATGTTCCTGTCTCAGGTGGGCATTGCCGAGACGCTGCGGTGCATGCTCCAGTCTCAGATGGGCTTTGCCGAGGTGCTGCGGAGCGTGTCCCAGTCTCAGGTGGGCATTGCCAAGCTGCTGCGGAGCATGTTCCAGTCTCAGGTGGGCATTGCTGAGGCGCTGCGGAGCATGTTCCAGTCTCAGATGGGCATTGCCAAGCTGCTACGGAGCATGTTCCAGTCTCAGGTGGGCATTGCAGAGGTGCTGCGGAGCGTGTCCCAATCTCAGGTGGGCATTGCCAAGCTGCTACGGAGCATGTTCCAGTCTCAGGTGGGCATTGCTGAGGCGCTGCGGAGCATGTTCCAGTCACTGAGGGGCATTGCCGAGGCGCTGCGGAGCATGTTCCAGACTCAGGTGGGCATTGCCGAGGTGCTGCGGAGCATGTTCCAGTCTCAGGTGGGCATTGCTGAGGCGCTGCGGAGCATGTTCCAGTCTCAGGTGGGCATTGCTGAGGCGCTGCGGAGCATGTTCCAGTCACTGAGGGGCATTGCTCAGGTGCTGCGGAGCATGTCCCAGTCTCAGGTGGGCATTGCCGAGGCACTGTGGTGCATGTCCCAGTCTCAGGTGGGCATTGCCGAGGCGCTGCGGTGCATGTTCCAGTCTCAGGTGGGCATTGCCAAGCCGCTGCGGAGCGTGTCCCAGTTTCAGGTGGGCATTGCCGAGACGCTGCGGTGCATGCTCCAGTCTCAGGTGGGCATTGCCGAGGCGCTGCGGAGCATGTTCCAGTCTCAGATGGGCATTGCCGAGGCGCTGCGGAGCATGTTCCAGTCTCAGGTGGGCATTGCCGAGGCGCTGCGGAGCATGTCCCAGTCTCAGGTGGGCATTGCCGAGGCGCTGCGGAGCATGTCCCAGTCTCAGGTGGGCATTGCCGAGGCACTGCAAAGCATGTTCCAGTCTCAGGTGGGCATTGCCGAGGCGCTGCGGAGCATGTTCCAGTCTCAGGTGGGCATTGCCGAGGCACTGCAAAGCATGTTCCAGTCTCAGGTGGGCATTGCCGAGGCACTGCAAAGCATGTTCCAGTCTCAGGTGGGCATTGCCGAGGCACTGCAAAGCATGTTCCAGTCTCAGGTGGGCATTGCCGAGGCGCTGCGGAGCATGTTCCAGTCTCAGATGGGCATAGCCGAGGCGCTGCGGAGCATGTTCCAGTCTCAGGTGGGCATTGCCGAGGCGCTGCGGTGCATGTTCCAGTCTCAGGTGGGCATTGCCGAGGCGCTGCGGAGCATGTTCCAGTCTCAGGTGGGCATTGCTGAGGCGCTGCGGTGCATGTTCCAGTCTCAGGTGGGCATTGCCGAGGCGTGCGGAGCGTGTCCCAGTCTCAGGTAGGCAATGCCGAGGCGCTGCGGAGCATGTTCCAGTCTCAGGTGGGCATTGCCGAGGCGCTGCGGAGCATGTTCCAGTCTCAGGTGGGCATTGCCGAGGCGCTGCGGAGCATGTTCAAGTCTCAGGTTGGCATAGCCGAGGCGCTGCGGAGCATGTTCCAGTCTCAGGTGGGCATTGCCGAGGTGCTGCGGAGCATGTTCCAGTCATTGAGGGCCATTGCCGAGGCGCTGCAGAGCATGTTCCAGTCTCAGGTGGGCATTGCCGAGGTGCTGCGGAGCATGTTCCAGTCTCGGGGGGGCATTGCCGAGGTGCTGTGGAGGATGTCCCAGTCTCAGGTGGGGATTGCTGAGGCGCTGCGGAGCATGTTCCAGTCTCAGGTAGGTATTGCCGAGGCGCTGCGGAGCTTGTCCCCGTCTCAGGTGGGCATTGCTGAGGCGCTGCGGAGCATGTTCCAGTCTCAGGTGGGCATTGCCGAGGCGCTGCGGAGCTTGTCCCCGTCTCAGGTGGGCATTGCTGAGGCGCTGCGGAGCATGTTCCAGTCTCAGGTGGGCATTGCTGAGGCGCTGCGGAGCATGTTATAGTCTCAGGTGGGCATTGCCGAGGCGCTGCGGAGCGTGTTCCAGTCTCAGGTGGGCATTGCCGAGGCGCTGCGGAGCATGTTCCAGTCTCAGGTGGGCATTGCTGAGGTGCTGCGGAGCATGTTCCAGTCTCAGGTGGGCATTGCCGAGGCGCTGCGGAGCATGTTCCAGTCTCACGTGGGCATTGCCGAGGCGCTGCGGTGCATGTTCCAGTCATTGAGGGCCATTGCCGAGGTGCTGCGGTGCATGTTCCAGTCTCAGGTGGGCATTGCTGAGGCGCTGCGGAGCATGTTCCAGTCTCAGATAGGCATTGCCGAGGCGCTGCGGTGCATGTTCCAGTCTCAGGTGGGCATTGCCGAGGCGCTGCGGAGCATGTTCCAGTCATTGAGGGCCATTGCCGAGGCGCTGCGGAGCATGTTCCAGTCTCAGGTAGGCATTGCCGAGGCGCTGCGGTGCATGTTCCAGTCTCAGGTGGGCATTGCTGAGGCGCTGCGGAGCGTGTCCCAGTCACAGGTGGGCATTGCCGAGGCGCTGCGGAGCATGTTCCAGTCTCAGGTAGGCATTGCCGAGGCGCTGCGGAGCATGTTCCAGTCTCAGGTGGGCATTGCCGAGGCGCCGCGGAGCATGTTCCAGTCATTGAGGGCCATTGCCGAGGTGCTGCGGTGCATGTTCCAGTCTCAGGTGCGCATTGCCGAGGCGCTGCGGAGCATGTTCCAGTCTCAGGTGGGCATTGCCGAGGCATGCGGAGCATGTCCCAGTCTCAGGTGGGCATTGCCGAGGCACTGCGGAGCATGTCCCAGTCTCGGGTGGGCATTGCCGAGGTGCTGCGCAGCATGTCCCAGTCTCAGGTGGGCATTGCCGAGGCGCTGCGGAGCATGTTCCAGTCTCAGGTGGGCATTGCCGAGGCATGCGGAGCATGTTCCAGTCTCAGGTGGGCATTGCCGAGGCGCTGCGGAGCATGTCCCAGTCTCAGGTGGGCATTGCCGAGGCGCTGCGGTGCATGTTGCAGTCTCAGGTGGGCATTGCCAAGCCGCTGCGGAGCGTGTCCCAGTCACAGGTGGGCATTGCCGAGGCACTGCGGAGCATGTTCCAGTCTCAGGTGGGCATTGCCGAGGCATGCGGAGCATGTTCCAGTCTCAGGTGGGCATTGCCGAGGCGCTGCGGAGCATGTCCCAGTCTCAGGTGGGCATTGCCAAGCCGCTGCGGAGCGTGTCCCAGTCACAGGTGGGCATTGCCGAGACGCTGCGGTGCATGCTCCAGTCTCAGATGGGCATTTCTGAGTCGCTGCGGAGCATGTTCCAGTCTCAGATGGGCATTGCCGAGGTGCTGCGGTGCATGTTCCAGTCTCAGATGGGCATTGCCGAGGCGCTGCGGAGCATGTTCCATCCTCAGATGGGCATTGCCGAGGCGCTGCGGTGCATGTTCCAGTCTCAGATGGGCATTGCCGAGGCGCTGCGGAGCATGTTCCAGTCTCAGGTGGGCATTGCCGAGGCCCTGCGGAGCATGATCCAGTCTCAGGTAGGCATTGCTGAGGCGCTGCGGAGCATGTTCCAGTCACTGAGGGGCATTGCTGAGGTGCTGCGGAGCATGTTCCAGTCTCAGGTGGGCATTGCCGAGGCGCTGCGGAGCATGTCCCAGTCTCAGGTGGGCATTGCCGAGGCGCTGCGGTGCAAGTTCCCGTCTCAGGTGGACATTGCCAAGCCGCTGCGGAGCGTGTCCCAGTCACAGGTGGGCATTGCCGAGACGCTGCGGTGCATGCTCCAGTCTCAGATGGGCATTGCCGAGGTGCTGCGGAGCGTGTCCCAGTCTCAGGTGGGCATTGCCAAGCTGCTGCGGAGCATTATCCTGTCTCAGGTGGGCATTGCCGAGGCGCTGCGGAGCATGTTCCAGTCTCAGGTGGGCATTGCCGAGGCGCCGCGGAGCATGTTCCAGTCATTGAGGGCCATTGCCGAGGTGCTGCGGTGCATGTTCCAGTCTCAGGTGCGCATTGCCGAGGCGCTGCGGAGCATGTTCCAGTCTCAGGTGGGCATTGCCGAGGCATGCGGAGCATGTTCCAGTCTCAGGTGGGCATTGCCGAGGTGCTGCGGTGCATGTTCCAGTCTCGGGTGGGCATTGCCGAGGCGCTGCGGAGCATGTCCCAGTCTCAGGTGGGCATTGCCGAGGCGCTGCGGAGCATGTCCCAGTCTCAGGTGGGCATTGCCGAGGCACTGCGGAGCATTTCCCAGTCTCGGGTGGGCATTGCCGAGGTGCTGCGCAGCATGTCCCAGTCTCAGGTGGGCATTGCCGAGGCGCTGCGGAGCATGTCCCAGTCTCAGGTGGGCATTGCCGAGGCACTGCGGAGCATATTCCAGTCTCAGGTGGGCATTGCCGAGGCATGCGGAGCATGTTCCAGTCTCAGGTGGGCATTGCCGAGGCGCTGCGGAGCATGTCCCAGTCTCAGGTGGACATTGCCGAGGCGCTGCGGTGCATGTTCCAGTCTCAGGTGGGCATTGCCAAGCCGCTGCGGAGCGTGTCCCAGTCACAGGTGGGCATTGCCGAGACGCTGCGGTGCATGCTCCAGTCTCAGATGGGCATTGCCGAGGTGCTGCGGAGCGTGTCCCAGTCTCAGGTGGGCATTGCCAAGCTGCTGCGGAGCATGTCCCAGTCTCAGGTGGGCATTGCCGAGGCACTGCGGTGCATGTCCCAGTCTCAGGTGGGCATTGCCGAGGCGCTGCGGTGCATGTTCCAGTCTCAGGTGGGCATTGCCAAGCCGCTGCGGAGCGTGTCCCAGTTTCAGGTGGGCATTGCCGAGACGATGCGGTGCATGCTCCAGTCTCAGGTGGGCATTGCCGAGGCGCTGCGGAGCATGTCCCAGTCTCAGGTGGGCATTGCTGAGGCGCTGCGGAGCATGTTCCAGTCTCAGGTGGGCATTGCCGAGGCGCTGCGGAGCATGTCCCAGTCTCAGGTGGGCATTGCCGAGGCACTGCAAAGCATGTTCCAGTCTCAGGTGGGCATTGCCGAGGCACTGCAAAGCATGTTCCAGTCTCAGGTGGGCATTGCCGAGGCGCTGCGGAGCATGTTCCAGTCTCAGATGGGCATAGCCGAGGCGCTGCGGAGCATGTTCCAGTCTCAGGTGGGCATTGCCGAGGCGCTGCGGTGCATGTTCCAGTCTCAGGTGGGCATTGCCGAGGCACTGCGGAGCGTGTTCCAGTCATTGAGGGCCATTGCCGAGGTGCTGCGGAGCATGTTCCAGTCTCAGGTGGGCATTGCTGAGGCGCTGCGGTGCATGTTCCAGTCTCAAGTGGGCATTGCCGAGGCGTGCGGAGCGTGTCCCAGTCTCAGGTAGGCAATGCCGAGGCGCTGCGGAGCATGTTCCAGTCTCAGGTGGGCATTGCCGAGGCGCTGCGGAGCATGTTCCAGTCTCAGGTGGGCATTGCCGAGGCGCTGCGGAGCATGTTCAAGTCTCAGGTTGGCATAGCCGAGGCGCTGCGGAGCATGTTCCAGTCTCAGGTGGGCATTGCCGAGGTGCTGCGGAGCATGTTCCAGTCATTGAGGGCCATTGCCGAGGCGCTGCAGAGCATGTTCCAGTCTCAGGTGGGCATTGCCGAGGTGCTGCGGAGCATGTTCCAGTCTCGGGGGGGCATTGCCGAGGTGCTGTGGAGGATGTCCCAGTCTCAGGTGGGGATTGCTGAGGCGCTGCGGAGCATGTTCCAGTCTCAGGTAGGTATTGCCGAGGCGCTGCGGAGCATGTTCCAGTCTCAGGTGGGCATTGCCGAGGCGCTGCGGAGCTTGTCCCCGTCTCAGGTGGGCATTGCTGAGGCGCTGCGGAGCATGTTCCAGTCTCAGGTGGGCATTGCTGAGGCGCTGCGGAGCATGTTCCAGTCTCAGGTGGGCATTGCCGAGGCGCTGCGGAGCGTGTTCCAGTCTCAGGTGGGCATTGCCGAGGCGCTGCGGAGCATGTTCCAGTCTCAGGTGGGCATTGCTGAGGTGCTGCGGAGCATGTTCCAGTCTCAGGTGGGCATTGCCGAGGCGCTGCGGAGCATGTTCCAGTCTCACGTGGGCATTGCCGAGGCGCTGCGGTGCATGTTCCAGTCATTGAGGGCCATTGCCGAGGTGCTGCGGTGCATGTTCCAGTCTCAGGTGGGCATTGCTGAGGCGCTGCGGAGCATGTTCCAGTCTCAGATAGGCATTGCCGAGGCGCTGCGGTGCATGTTCCAGTCTCAGGTGGGCATTGCCGAGGCGCTGCGGAGCATGTTCCAGTCTCAGGTGGGCATTGCTGAGGCTCTGCGGAGCATGTTCCAGTCATTGAGGGCCATTGCCGAGGCGCTGCGGAGCATGTTCCAGTCTCAGATAGGCATTGCCGAGGCGCTGCGGAGCATGTTCCAGTCTCAGGTGGGCATTGCCGAGGCGCTGCGGTGCATGTTCCAGTCTCAGATAGGCATTGCCGAGGCGCTGCGGTGCATGTTCCAGTCTCAGGTGGGCATTGCTGAGGCGCTGCGGAGCATGTTCCAGTCTCAGGTAGGCATTGCCGAGGCGCTGCGGAGCATGTTCCAGTCTCAGGTGGGCATTGCCGAGGCGCCGCGGAGCATGTTCCAGTCATTGAGGGCCATTGCCGAGGTGCTGCGGTGCATGTTCCAGTCTCAGGTGCGCATTGCCGAGGCGCTGCGGAGCATGTTCCTGTCTCAGGTGGGCATTGCCGAGGCATGCGGAGCATGTCCCAGTCTCAGGTGGGCATTGCCGAGGCACTGCGGAGCATGTTCCAGTCTCAGGTGGGCATTGCCGAGGCGCTGCGGAGCATGTTCCAGTCTCAGATGGGCATAGCCGAGGCGCTGTGGAGCATGTTCCAGTCTCACGTGGGCATAGCCGAGGCGCTGCGGAGCATGTTCCAGTCTCAGGTGGGCATTGCCGAGGCGCTGCGGAGCATGTTCCAGTCTCAGGTGGGCATAGCCGAGGCGCTGCGGTGCATGTTCCAGTCTCAGGTGGGCATTGCCGAGCTGCTGCGGAGCATTATCCAGTCTCAGGTGGGCATTGCCGAGGCGCTGCGGTGCATGTTCCAGTCTCAGGTGGGCATTGCCGAGGCTCTGCGGAGCATGTTCCAGTCATTGAGGGCCATTGCCGAGGTGCTGCGGAGCATGTTCCAGTCTGAGGTGGGCATTGCTGAGGCGCTGCGGTGCATGTTCCAGTCTCAGGTGGGCATTGCCGAGGCGTGCGGAGCGTGTCCCAGTCTCAGGTAGGCATTGCCGAGGCGCTGCGGTGCATGTTCCAGTCTCAGGTGGGCATTGCCGAGGCACTGCAGAGCATGTTCCAGTCTCAGGTGGGCATTGCCGAGGCACTGCAAAGCATGTTCCAGTCTCAGGTGGGCATAGCCAAGGCGCTGCGGAGCATGTTCCAGTCTCAGGTGGGCATTGCCGAGGCGCTGCGGAGCATGTTCCAGTCTCAGGTGGGCATAGCCGAGGCGCTGCGGAGCATGTTCCAGTCTCAGGTGGGCATAGCCGAGGCGCTGCGGAGCATGTTCCAGTCTCAGGTGGGCATTGCCGAGGTGCTGCGGAGCATGTTCCAGTCATTGAGGGCCATTGCCGAGGCGCTGCGGAGCATGTTCCAGTCTCAGGTGGGCATTGCCGAGGTGCTGCGGAGCATGTTCCAGTCTCAGGTGGGCATTGCTGAGGCGCTGCGGAGCATGTTCCAGTCTCAGGTAGGTATTGCCGAGGCGCTGCGGAGCATGTTCCAGTCTCAGGTGGGCATTGCCGAGGCGCTGCGGTGCTTGTCCCAGTCTCAGGTGGGCATTGCTGAGGCGCTGCGGAGCATGTTCCAGTCTCAGGTGGGCATTGCCGAGGCGCTGCGGAGCGTGTCCCAGTCTCAGGTAGGCATTGCCGAGGTGCTGCGGAGCGTGTTCCAGTCTCAGGTAGGCATTGCCGAGGCGCTGCGGTGCATGTTCCAGTCTCAGGTGGGCATTGCTGAGGCGCTGTGGAGCATGTTCCAGTCTCAGGTAGGCATTACCGAGGCGCTGCGGTACATGTTCCAGTCTCAGGTGGGCATTGCCGAGGCGCTGCGGAGCATGTTCCAGTCATTGAGGGCCATTGCCGAGGCGCTGCGGAGCATGTTCCAGTCTCAGGTAGGCATTGCCGAGGCGCTGCGGAGCATGTTCCAGTCTCAGGTGGGCATTGCTGAGGCGCTGCGGTGCATGTTCCAGTCTCAGGTGGGCATTGCCGAGGCGCTGCGGAGCATGTTCCAGTCTCAGGTAGGGATTGCCGAGGCGCTGCGGTGCATGTTCCAGTCTCAGGTGGCCATTGCCGAGGCATGCGGAGCATGTTCCAGTCTCAGGTGGGCATTGCCGAGGCACTGCAAAGCATGTTCCAGTCTCAGGTGGGCATTGCCGAGGCACTGCAGAGCATGTTCCAGTCTCAGGTGGGCATTGCCGAGGCACTGCAAAGCATGTTCCAGTCTCAGGTGGGCATAGCCGAGGCACTGCGGAGCATGTTCCGGTCTCAGGTGGACATTGCCGAGGCGCTGCGGAGCATGTTCCAGTCTCAGATGGGCATAGCCGAGGCGCTGCGGAGCATGTTCCAGTCTCAGGTGGGCATTGCCGAGGCACTGCAAAGCATGTTCCAGTCTCAGGTGGGCATTGCCGAGGCACTGCAGAGCATGTTCCAGTCTCAGGTGGGCATTGCCGAGGCACTGCAGAGCATGTTCCAGTCTCAGGTGGGCATTGCCGAGGCACTGCAGAGCATGTTCCAGTCTCAGGTGGGCATTGCCGAGGCACTGCAAAGCATGTTCCAGTCTCAGGTGGGCATAGCCGAGGCGCTGCGGAGCATGTTCCAGTCTCAGGAGGGCATTGCCGAGGCACTGCAAAGCATGTTCCAGTTTCAGGTGGGCATTGCCGAGGCACTGCAGAGCATGTTCCAGTCTCAGGTGGGCATTGCCGAGGCACTGCAAAGCATGTTCCAGTCTCAGGTGGGCATAGCCGAGGCGCTGCGGAGCATGTTCCAGTCTCAGATGGGCATAGCCGAGGCGCTGCGGAGCATGTTCCAGTCTCAGGTGGGCATAGCCGAGGCGCTGCGGAGCATGTTCGAGTCTCAGGTGGGCATTGCCGAGGCACTGCAAAGCATGTTCCAGTCTCAGGTGGGCATTGCCGAGGCACTGCAGAGCATGTTCCAGTCTCAGGTGGGCATTGCCGAGGCACTGCAAAGCATGTTCCAGTCTCAGCTGGGCATAACCGAGGCGCTGCGGAGCATGTTCCAGTCTCAGGTGGGCATTGCCGAGGCGCTGCGGTGCATGTTCCAGTCTCAGGTGGGCATTGCCAAGCCGCTGCGGAGCGTGTCCCAGTCACAGGTGGGCATTGCCGAGGCGCTGCGGAGCATGTTCCAGTCTCAGGTGGGCATTGCCGAGACGCTGCGGTGCATGCTCTAGTCTCAGATGGGCTTTGCCGAGGTGCTGCGGAGCGTGTCCCAGTCTGAGGTGGGCATTGCCAAGCTGCTGCGGAGCATGTTCCAGTCTCAGGTGGGCATTGCTGAGGCGCTGCGGAGCATGTTCCAGTCTCAGATGGGCATTGCCAAGCTGCTACGGAGCATGTTCCAGTCTCAGGTGGGCATTGCAGAGGTGCTGCGGAGCGTGTCCCAGTCTCAGGTGGGCATTGCCAAGCTGCTACGGAGCATGTTCCAGTCTCAGGTGGGCATTGCTGAGGCGCTGCGGAGCATGTTCCAGTCACTGAGGGGCATTGCCGAGGCGCTGCGGAGCATGTTCCAGACTCAGGTGGGCATTGCCGAGGTGCTGCGGAGCATGTTCCAGTCTCAGGTGGGCATTGCTGAGGCGCTGCGGAGCATGTTCCAGTCTCAGGCGGGCATTGCCGAGGCGCTGCGGAGCATGTTCCAGTCTCAGGTGGGCATTGCCGAGGCTCTGCGGTGCATGTTCCAGTCTCAGGTGGGCATTGCCGAGGCTCTGCGGAGCGTGTTCCAGTCATTGAGGGCCATTGCCGAGCTGCTGCGGAGCATTATCCAGTCTCAGGTGGGCATTGCCGAGGCGCTGCGGTGCATGTTCCAGTCTCAGGTGGGCATTGCCGAGGCTCTGCGGAGCATGTTCCAGTCATTGAGGGCCATTGCCGAGGTGCTGCGGAGCATGTTCCAGTCTGAGGTGGGCATTGCTGAGGCGCTGCGGTGCATGTTCCAGTCTCAGGTGGGCATTGCCGAGGCGTGCGGAGCGTGTCCCAGTCTCAGGTAGGCATTGCCGAGGCGCTGCGGTGCATGTTCCAGTCTCAGGTGGGCATTGCCGAGGCACTGCAGAGCATGTTCCAGTCTCAGGTGGGCATTGCCGAGGCACTGAAAAGCATGTTCCAGTCTCAGGTGGGCATTGCCGAGGCACTGCAGAGCATGTTCCAGTCTCAGGTGGGCATTGCCGAGGCACTGCAAAGCATGTTCCAGTCTCAGGTGGGCATAGCCAAGGCGCTGCGGAGCATGTTCCAGTCTCAGGTGGGCATTGCCGAGGCGCTGCGGAGCATGCTCCAGTCTCAGGTGGGCATAGCCGAGGCGCTGCGGAGCATGTTCCAGTCTCAGGTGGGCATTGCCGAGGTGCTGCGGAGCATGTTCCAGTCATTGAGGGCCATTGCCGAGGCGCTGCGGAGCATGTTCCAGTCTCAGGTGGGCATTGCCGAGGTGCTGCGGAGCATGTTCCAGTCTCAGGTGGGCATTGCCGAGGTGCTGTGGAGCATGTCCCAGTCTCAGGTGGGCATTGCTGAGGCGCTGCGGAGCATGTTCCAGTCTCAGGTAGGTATTGCCGAGGCGCTGCGGAGCATGTTCCAGTCTCAGGTGGGCATTGCCGAGGCGCTGCGGTGCTTGTCCCAGTCTCAGGTGGGCATTGCTGAGGCGCTGCGGAGCATGTTCCAGTCTCAGGTGGGCATTGCCGAGGCACTGCGGAGCGTGTCCCAGTCTCAGGTAGGCATTGCCGAGGTGCTGCGGAGCGTGTTCCAGTCTCAGGTAGGCATTGCCGAGGCGCTGCGGTGCATGTTCCAGTCTCAGGTGGGCATTGCTGAGGCGCTGTGGAGCATGTTCCAGTCTCAGGTAGGCATTACCGAGGCGCTGCGGTGCATGTTCCAGTCTCAGGTGGGCATTGCCGAGGCGCTGCGGAGCATGTTCCAGTCATTGAGGGCCATTGCCGAGGCGCTGCGGAGCATGTTCCAGTCTCAGGTAGGCATTGCCAAGGCGCTGCGGAGCATGTTCCAGTCTCAGGTGGGCATTGCTGAGGCGCTGCGGAGCATGTTCCAATCTCAGGTAGGCATTGCCGAGGCGCTGCGGTGCATGTTCCAGTCTCAGGTGGGCATTGCCGAGGCGCTGCGGAGCATGTTCCAGTCTCAGGTAGGCATTGCCGAGGCGCTGCGGTGCATGTTCCAGTCTCAGGTGGCCATTGCCGAGGCATGCGGAGCATGTTCCAGTCTCAGGTGGGCATTGCCGAGGCACTGCAAAGCATGTTCCAGTCTCAGGTGGGCATTGCCGAGGCACTGCAGAGCATGTTCCAGTCTCAGGTGGGCATTGCCGAGGCACTGCAAAGCATGTTCCAGTCTCAGGTGGGCATAGCCGAGGCACTGCGGAGCATGTTCCGGTCTCAGGTGGACATTGCCGAGGCGCTGCGGAGCATGTTCCAGTCTCAGATGGGCATAGCCGAGGAGCTGCGGAGCATGTTCCAGTCTCAGGTGGGCATTGCCGAGGCACTGCAAAGCATGTTCCAGTCTCAGGTGGGCATTGCCGAGGCACTGCAGATCATGTTCCAGTCTCAGGTGGGCATTGCCGAGGCACTGCAGAGCATGTTCCAGTCTCAGGTGGGCATTGCCGAGGCACTGCAAAGCATGTTCCAGTCTCAGGTGGGCATTGCCGAGGCACTGCAGAGCATGTTCCAGTCTCAGGTGGGCATTGCCGAGGCACTGCAAAGCATGTTCCAGTCTCAGGTGGGCATAGCCGAGGCGCTGCGGAGCATGTTCCAGTCTCAGGAGGGCATTGCCGAGGCACTGCAAAGCATGTTCCAGTTTCAGGTGGGCATTGCCGAGGCACTGCAGAGCATGTTCCAGTCTCAGGTGGGCATTGCCGAGGCACTGCAAAGCATGTTCCAGTCTCAGGTGGGCATAGCCGAGGCGCTGCGGAGCATGTTCCAGTCTCAGATGGGCATAGCCGAGGCGCTGCGGAGCATGTTCCAGTCTCAGGTGGGCATAGCCGAGGCGCTGCGGAGCATGTTCGAGTCTCAGGTGGGCATTGCCGAGGCACTGCAAAGCATGTTCCAGTCTCAGGTGGGCATTGCCGAGGCACTGCAGAGCATGTTCCAGTCTCAGGTGGGCATTGCCGAGGCACTGCAAAGCATGTTCCAGTCTCAGCTGGGCATAACCGAGGCGCTGCGGAGCATGTTCCAGTCTCAGGTGGGCATTGCCGAGGCGCTGCGGTGCATGTTCCAGTCTCAGGTGGGCATTGCCAAGCCGCTGCGGAGCGTGTCCCAGTCACAGGTGGGCATTGCCGAGGCGCTGCGGAGCATGTTCCAGTCTCAGGTGGGCATTGCCGAGACGCTGCGGTGCATGCTCCAGTCTCAGATGGGCTTTGCCGAGGTGCTGCGGAGCGTGTCCCAGTCTGAGGTGGGCATTGCCAAGCTGCTGCGGAGCATGTTCCAGTCTCAGGTGGGCATTGCTGAGGCGCTGCGGAGCATGTTCCAGTCTCAGATGGGCATTGCCAAGCTGCTACGGAGCATGTTCCAGTCTCAGGTGGGCATTGCAGAGGTGCTGCGGAGCGTGTCCCAGTCTCAGGTGGGCATTGCCAAGCTGCTACGGAGCATGTTCCAGTCTCAGGTGGGCATTGCTGAGGCGCTGCGGAGCATGTTCCAGTCACTGAGGGGCATTGCCGAGGCGCTGCGGAGCATGTTCCAGACTCAGGTGGGCATTGCCGAGGTGCTGCGGAGCATGTTCCAGTCTCAGGTGGGCATTGCTGAGGCGCTGCGGAGCATGTTCCAGTCTCAGGTGGGCATTGCTGAGGCGCTGCGGAGCATGTTCCAGTCACTGAGGGGCATTGCTCAGGTGCTGCGGAGCATGTCCCAGTCTCAGGTGGGCATTGCCGAGGCACTGCGGTGCATGTCCCAGTCTCAGGTGGGCATTGCCGAGGCGCTGCGGTGCATGTTCCAGTCTCAGGTGGGCATTGCCAAGCCGCTGCGGAGCGTGTCCCAGTTTCAGGTGGGCATTGCCGAGACGCTGCGGTGCATGCTCCAGTCTCAGGTGGGCATTGCCGAGGCGCTGCGGAGCATGTCCCAGTCTCAGGTGGGCATTGCCGAGGCGCTGCGGAGCATGTACCAGTCTCAGGTGGGCATTGCCGAGGCGCTGCGGAGCATGTCCCAGTCTCAGGTGGGCATTGCTGAGGCGCTGCGGAGCATGTTCCAGTCTCAGGTGGGCATTGCCGAGGCGCTGCGGAGCATGTCCCAGTCTCAGGTGGGCATTGCCGAGGCACTGCAAAGCATGTTCCAGTCTCAGGTGGGCATTGCCGAGGCGCTGCGGAGCATGTTCCAGTCTCAGATGGGCATTGCCGAGGCACTGCAAAGCATGTTCCAGTCTCAGGTGGGCATTGCCGAGGCACTGCAAAGCATGTTCCAGTCTCAGGTGGGCATTGCGGAGGCACTGCAAAGCATGTTCCAGTCTCAGGTGGGCATTGCCGAGGCGCTGCGGAGCATGTTCCAGTCTCAGATGGGCATAGCCGAGGCGCTGCGGAGCATGTTCCAGTCTCAGGTGGGCATTGCCGAGGCGCTGCGGTGCATGTTCCAGTCTCAGGTGGGCATTGCCGAGGCGCTGCGGAGCGTGTTCCAGTCATTGAGGGCCATTGCCGAGGTGCTGCGGAGCATGTTCCAGTCTCAGGTGGGCATTGCTGAGGCGCTGCGGTGCATGTTCCAGTCTCAGGTGGGCATTGCCGAGGCGTGCGGAGCGTGTCCCAGTCTCAGGTAGGCAATGCCGAGGCGCTGCGGAGCATGTTCCAGTCTCAGGTGGGCATTGCCGAGGCACTGCAAAGCATGTTCCAGTCTCAGCTGGGCATAACCGAGGCGCTGCGGAGCATGTTCCAGTCTCAGGTGGGCATTGCCGAGGCGCTGAGGTGCATGTTCCAGTCTCAGGTGGGCATTGCCAAGCCGCTGCGGAGCGTGTCCCAGTCACAGGTGGGCATTGCCGAGGCGCTGCGGAGCATGTTCCAGTCTCAGGTGGGCATTGCCGAGACGCTGCGGTGCATGCTCCAGTCTCAGATGGGCTTTGCCGAGGTGCTGCGGAGCGTGTCCCAGTCTCAGGTGGGCATTGCCAAGCTGCTGCGGAGCATGTTCCAGTCTCAGGTGGGCATTGCTGAGGCGCTGCGGAGCATGTTCCAGTCTCAGATGGGCATTGCCAAGCTGCTACGGAGCATGTTCCAGTCTCAGGTGGGCATTGCAGAGGTGCTGCGGAGCGTGTCCCAATCTCAGGTGGGCATTGCCAAGCTGCTACGGAGCATGTTCCAGTCTCAGGTGGGCATTGCTGAGGCGCTGCGGAGCATGTTCCAGTCACTGAGGGGCATTGCCGAGGCGCTGCGGAGCATGTTCCAGACTCAGGTGGGCATTGCCGAGGTGCTGCGGAGCGTGTCCCAGTCTCAGGTGGGCATTGCCAAGCTGCTGCGGAGCATGTTCCAGTCTCAGGTGGGCATTGCTGAGGCGCTGCGGAGCATGTTCCAGTCTCAGATGGGCATTGCCAAGCTGCTACGGAGCATGTTCCAGTCTCAGGTGGGCATTGCAGAGGTGCTGCGGAGCGTGTCCCAATCTCAGGTGGGCATTGCCAAGCTGCTACGGAGCATGTTCCAGTCTCAGGTGGGCATTGCTGAGGCGCTGCGGAGCATGTTCCAGTCACTGAGGGGCATTGCCGAGGCGCTGCGGAGCATGTTCCAGACTCAGGTGGGCATTGCCGAGGTGCTGCGGAGCATGTTCCAGTCTCAGGTGGGCATTGCTGAGGCGCTGCGGAGCATGTTCCAGTCTCAGGTGGGCATTGCTGAGGCGCTGCGGAGCATGTTCCAGTCACTGAGGGGCATTGCTCAGGTGCTGCGGAGCATGTCCCAGTCTCAGGTGGGCATTGCCGAGGCACTGTGGTGCATGTCCCAGTCTCAGGTGGGCATTGCCGAGGCGCTGCGGTGCATGTTCCAGTCTCAGGTGGGCATTGCCAAGCCGCTGCGGAGCGTGTCCCAGTTTCAGGTGGGCATTGCCGAGACGCTGCGGTGCATGCTCCAGTCTCAGGTGGGCATTGCCGAGGCGCTGCGGAGCATGTTCCAGTCTCAGATGGGCATTGCCGAGGCGCTGCGGAGCATGTTCCAGTCTCAGGTGGGCATTGCCGAGGCGCTGCGGAGCATGTCCCAGTCTCAGGTGGGCATTGCCGAGGCGCTGCGGAGCATGTCCCAGTCTCAGGTGGGCATTGCCGAGGCACTGCAAAGCATGTTCCAGTCTCAGGTGGGCATTGCCGAGGCGCTGCGGAGCATGTTCCAGTCTCAGGTGGGCATTGCCGAGGCACTGCAAAGCATGTTCCAGTCTCAGGTGGGCATTGCCGAGGCACTGCAAAGCATGTTCCAGTCTCAGGTGGGCATTGCCGAGGCACTGCAAAGCATGTTCCAGTCTCAGGTGGGCATTGCCGAGGCGCTGCGGAGCATGTTCCAGTCTCAGATGGGCATAGCCGAGGCGCTGCGGAGCATGTTCCAGTCTCAGGTGGGCATTGCCGAGGCGCTGCGGTGCATGTTCCAGTCTCAGGTGGGCATTGCCGAGGCGCTGCGGAGCATGTTCCAGTCTCAGGTGGGCATTGCTGAGGCGCTGCGGTGCATGTTCCAGTCTCAGGTGGGCATTGCCGAGGCGTGCGGAGCGTGTCCCAGTCTCAGGTAGGCAATGCCGAGGCGCTGCGGAGCATGTTCCAGTCTCAGGTGGGCATTGCCGAGGCGCTGCGGAGCATGTTCCAGTCTCAGGTGGGCATTGCCGAGGCGCTGCGGAGCATGTTCAAGTCTCAGGTTGGCATAGCCGAGGCGCTGCGGAGCATGTTCCAGTCTCAGGTGGGCATTGCCGAGGTGCTGCGGAGCATGTTCCAGTCATTGAGGGCCATTGCCGAGGCGCTGCAGAGCATGTTCCAGTCTCAGGTGGGCATTGCCGAGGTGCTGCGGAGCATGTTCCAGTCTCGGGGGGGCATTGCCGAGGTGCTGTGGAGGATGTCCCAGTCTCAGGTGGGGATTGCTGAGGCGCTGCGGAGCATGTTCCAGTCTCAGGTAGGTATTGCCGAGGCGCTGCGGAGCTTGTCCCCGTCTCAGGTGGGCATTGCTGAGGCGCTGCGGAGCATGTTCCAGTCTCAGGTGGGCATTGCCGAGGCGCTGCGGAGCTTGTCCCCGTCTCAGGTGGGCATTGCTGAGGCGCTGCGGAGCATGTTCCAGTCTCAGGTGGGCATTGCTGAGGCGCTGCGGAGCATGTTATAGTCTCAGGTGGGCATTGCCGAGGCGCTGCGGAGCGTGTTCCAGTCTCAGGTGGGCATTGCCGAGGCGCTGCGGAGCATGTTCCAGTCTCAGGTGGGCATTGCTGAGGTGCTGCGGAGCATGTTCCAGTCTCAGGTGGGCATTGCCGAGGCGCTGCGGAGCATGTTCCAGTCTCACGTGGGCATTGCCGAGGCGCTGCGGTGCATGTTCCAGTCATTGAGGGCCATTGCCGAGGTGCTGCGGTGCATGTTCCAGTCTCAGGTGGGCATTGCTGAGGCGCTGCGGAGCATGTTCCAGTCTCAGATAGGCATTGCCGAGGCGCTGCGGTGCATGTTCCAGTCTCAGGTGGGCATTGCCGAGGCGCTGCGGAGCATGTTCCAGTCATTGAGGGCCATTGCCGAGGCGCTGCGGAGCATGTTCCAGTCTCAGGTAGGCATTGCCGAGGCGCTGCGGTGCATGTTCCAGTCTCAGGTGGGCATTGCTGAGGCGCTGCGGAGCGTGTCCCAGTCACAGGTGGGCATTGCCGAGGCGCTGCGGAGCATGTTCCAGTCTCAGGTAGGCATTGCCGAGGCGCTGCGGAGCATGTTCCAGTCTCAGGTGGGCATTGCCGAGGCGCCGCGGAGCATGTTCCAGTCATTGAGGGCCATTGCCGAGGTGCTGCGGTGCATGTTCCAGTCTCAGGTGCGCATTGCCGAGGCGCTGCGGAGCATGTTCCAGTCTCAGGTGGGCATTGCCGAGGCATGCGGAGCATGTCCCAGTCTCAGGTGGGCATTGCCGAGGCACTGCGGAGCATGTCCCAGTCTCGGGTGGGCATTGCCGAGGTGCTGCGCAGCATGTCCCAGTCTCAGGTGGGCATTGCCGAGGCGCTGCGGAGCATGTTCCAGTCTCAGGTGGGCATTGCCGAGGCATGCGGAGCATGTTCCAGTCTCAGGTGGGCATTGCCGAGGCGCTGCGGAGCATGTCCCAGTCTCAGGTGGGCATTGCCGAGGCGCTGCGGTGCATGTTGCAGTCTCAGGTGGGCATTGCCAAGCCGCTGCGGAGCGTGTCCCAGTCACAGGTGGGCATTGCCGAGGCACTGCGGAGCATGTTCCAGTCTCAGGTGGGCATTGCCGAGGCATGCGGAGCATGTTCCAGTCTCAGGTGGGCATTGCCGAGGCGCTGCGGAGCATGTCCCAGTCTCAGGTGGGCATTGCCAAGCCGCTGCGGAGCGTGTCCCAGTCACAGGTGGGCATTGCCGAGACGCTGCGGTGCATGCTCCAGTCTCAGATGGGCATTTCTGAGTCGCTGCGGAGCATGTTCCAGTCTCAGATGGGCATTGCCGAGGTGCTGCGGTGCATGTTCCAGTCTCAGATGGGCATTGCCGAGGCGCTGCGGAGCATGTTCCATCCTCAGATGGGCATTGCCGAGGCGCTGCGGTGCATGTTCCAGTCTCAGATGGGCATTGCCGAGGCGCTGCGGAGCATGTTCCAGTCTCAGGTGGGCATTGCCGAGGCCCTGCGGAGCATGATCCAGTCTCAGGTAGGCATTGCTGAGGCGCTGCGGAGCATGTTCCAGTCACTGAGGGGCATTGCTGAGGTGCTGCGGAGCATGTTCCAGTCTCAGGTGGGCATTGCCGAGGCGCTGCGGAGCATGTCCCAGTCTCAGGTGGGCATTGCCGAGGCGCTGCGGTGCAAGTTCCAGTCTCAGGTGGACATTGCCAAGCCGCTGCGGAGCGTGTCCCAGTCACAGGTGGGCATTGCCGAGACGCTGCGGTGCATGCTCCAGTCTCAGATGGGCATTGCCGAGGTGCTGCGGAGCGTGTCCCAGTCTCAGGTGGGCATTGCCAAGCTGCTGCGGAGCATTATCCTGTCTCAGGTGGGCATTGCCGAGGCGCTGCGGAGCATGTTCCAGTCTCAGGTGGGCATTGCCGAGGCGCCGCGGAGCATGTTCCAGTCATTGAGGGCCATTGCCGAGGTGCTGCGGTGCATGTTCCAGTCTCAGGTGCGCATTGCCGAGGCGCTGCGGAGCATGTTCCAGTCTCAGGTGGGCATTGCCGAGGCATGCGGAGCATGTTCCAGTCTCAGGTGGGCATTGCCGAGGTGCTGCGGTGCATGTTCCAGTCTCGGGTGGGCATTGCCGAGGCGCTGCGGAGCATGTCCCAGTCTCAGGTGGGCATTGCCGAGGCGCTGCGGAGCATGTCCCAGTCTCAGGTGGGCATTGCCGAGGCACTGCGGAGCATTTCCCAGTCTCG
Source organism: Scyliorhinus torazame (assembly GCF_047496885.1). NCBI lineage: Eukaryota > Metazoa > Chordata > Chondrichthyes > Carcharhiniformes > Scyliorhinidae > Scyliorhinus > Scyliorhinus torazame. The sequence continues at coordinate 84,782,983 of NC_092723.1, read as the reverse complement.
GGTGGGCATTGCCGAGGTGCTGCGCAGCATGTCCCAGTCTCAGGTGGGCATTGCCGAGGCGCTGCGGAGCATGTCCCAGTCTCAGGTGGGCATTGCCGAGGCACTGCGGAGCATATTCCAGTCTCAGGTGGGCATTGCCGAGGCATGCGGAGCATGTTCCAGTCTCAGGTGGGCATTGCCGAGGCGCTGCGGAGCATGTCCCAGTCTCAGGTGGACATTGCCGAGGCGCTGCGGTGCATGTTCCAGTCTCAGGTGGGCATTGCCAAGCCGCTGCGGAGCGTGTCCCAGTCACAGGTGGGCATTGCCGAGACGCTGCGGTGCATGCTCCAGTCTCAGATGGGCATTGCCGAGGTGCTGCGGAGCGTGTCCCAGTCTCAGGTGGGCATTGCCAAGCTGCTGCGGAGCATGTCCCAGTCTCAGGTGGGCATTGCCGAGGCACTGCGGTGCATGTCCCAGTCTCAGGTGGGCATTGCCGAGGCGCTGCGGTGCATGTTCCAGTCTCAGGTGGGCATTGCCAAGCCGCTGCGGAGCGTGTCCCAGTTTCAGGTGGGCATTGCCGAGACGATGCGGTGCATGCTCCAGTCTCAGGTGGGCATTGCCGAGGCGCTGCGGAGCATGTCCCAGTCTCAGGTGGGCATTGCTGAGGCGCTGCGGAGCATGTTCCAGTCTCAGGTGGGCATTGCCGAGGCGCTGCGGAGCATGTCCCAGTCTCAGGTGGGCATTGCCGAGGCACTGCAAAGCATGTTCCAGTCTCAGGTGGGCATTGCCGAGGCGCTGCGGAGCATGTTCCAGTCTCAGATGGGCATTGCCGAGGCACTGCAAAGCATGTTCCAGTCTCAGGTGGGCATTGCCGAGGCACTGCAAAGCATGTTCCAGTCTCAGGTGGGCATTGCCGAGGCACTGCAAAGCATGTTCCAGTCTCAGGTGGGCATTGCCGAGGCGCTGCGGAGCATGTTCCAGTCTCAGATGGGCATAGCCGAGGCGCTGCGGAGCATGTTCCAGTCTCAGGTGGGCATTGCCGAGGCGCTGCGGTGCATGTTCCAGTCTCAGGTGGGCATTGCCGAGGCACTGCGGAGCGTGTTCCAGTCATTGAGGGCCATTGCCGAGGTGCTGCGGAGCATGTTCCAGTCTCAGGTGGGCATTGCTGAGGCGCTGCGGTGCATGTTCCAGTCTCAAGTGGGCATTGCCGAGGCGTGCGGAGCGTGTCCCAGTCTCAGGTAGGCAATGCCGAGGCGCTGCGGAGCATGTTCCAGTCTCAGGTGGGCATTGCCGAGGCGCTGCGGAGCATGTTCCAGTCTCAGGTGGGCATTGCCGAGGCGCTGCGGAGCATGTTCAAGTCTCAGGTTGGCATAGCCGAGGCGCTGCGGAGCATGTTCCAGTCTCAGGTGGGCATTGCCGAGGTGCTGCGGAGCATGTTCCAGTCATTGAGGGCCATTGCCGAGGCGCTGCAGAGCATGTTCCAGTCTCAGGTGGGCATTGCCGAGGTGCTGCGGAGCATGTTCCAGTCTCGGGGGGGCATTGCCGAGGTGCTGTGGAGGATGTCCCAGTCTCAGGTGGGGATTGCTGAGGCGCTGCGGAGCATGTTCCAGTCTCAGGTAGGTATTGCCGAGGCGCTGCGGAGCATGTTCCAGTCTCAGGTGGGCATTGCCGAGGCGCTGCGGAGCTTGTCCCCGTCTCAGGTGGGCATTGCTGAGGCGCTGCGGAGCATGTTCCAGTCTCAGGTGGGCATTGCTGAGGCGCTGCGGAGCATGTTCCAGTCTCAGGTGGGCATTGCCGAGGCGCTGCGGAGCGTGTTCCAGTCTCAGGTGGGCATTGCCGAGGCGCTGCGGAGCATGTTCCAGTCTCAGGTGGGCATTGCTGAGGTGCTGCGGAGCATGTTCCAGTCTCAGGTGGGCATTGCCGAGGCGCTGCGGAGCATGTTCCAGTCTCACGTGGGCATTGCCGAGGCGCTGCGGTGCATGTTCCAGTCATTGAGGGCCATTGCCGAGGTGCTGCGGTGCATGTTCCAGTCTCAGGTGGGCATTGCTGAGGCGCTGCGGAGCATGTTCCAGTCTCAGATAGGCATTGCCGAGGCGCTGCGGTGCATGTTCCAGTCTCAGGTGGGCATTGCCGAGGCGCTGCGGAGCATGTTCCAGTCTCAGGTGGGCATTGCTGAGGCTCTGCGGAGCATGTTCCAGTCATTGAGGGCCATTGCCGAGGCGCTGCGGAGCATGTTCCAGTCTCAGATAGGCATTGCCGAGGCGCTGCGGAGCATGTTCCAGTCTCAGGTGGGCATTGCCGAGGCGCTGCGGTGCATGTTCCAGTCTCAGATAGGCATTGCCGAGGCGCTGCGGTGCATGTTCCAGTCTCAGGTGGGCATTGCTGAGGCGCTGCGGAGCATGTTCCAGTCTCAGGTAGGCATTGCCGAGGCGCTGCGGAGCATGTTCCAGTCTCAGGTGGGCATTGCCGAGGCGCCGCGGAGCATGTTCCAGTCATTGAGGGCCATTGCCGAGGTGCTGCGGTGCATGTTCCAGTCTCAGGTGCGCATTGCCGAGGCGCTGCGGAGCATGTTCCTGTCTCAGGTGGGCATTGCCGAGGCATGCGGAGCATGTCCCAGTCTCAGGTGGGCATTGCCGAGGCACTGCGGAGCATGTTCCAGTCTCAGGTGGGCATTGCCGAGGCGCTGCGGAGCATGTTCCAGTCTCAGATGGGCATAGCCGAGGCGCTGTGGAGCATGTTCCAGTCTCACGTGGGCATAGCCGAGGCGCTGCGGAGCATGTTCCAGTCTCAGGTGGGCATTGCCGAGGCGCTGCGGAGCATGTTCCAGTCTCAGGTGGGCATAGCCGAGGCGCTGCGGTGCATGTTCCAGTCTCAGGTGGGCATTGCCGAGCTGCTGCGGAGCATTATCCAGTCTCAGGTGGGCATTGCCGAGGCGCTGCGGTGCATGTTCCAGTCTCAGGTGGGCATTGCCGAGGCTCTGCGGAGCATGTTCCAGTCATTGAGGGCCATTGCCGAGGTGCTGCGGAGCATGTTCCAGTCTGAGGTGGGCATTGCTGAGGCGCTGCGGTGCATGTTCCAGTCTCAGGTGGGCATTGCCGAGGCGTGCGGAGCGTGTCCCAGTCTCAGGTAGGCATTGCCGAGGCGCTGCGGTGCATGTTCCAGTCTCAGGTGGGCATTGCCGAGGCACTGCAGAGCATGTTCCAGTCTCAGGTGGGCATTGCCGAGGCACTGCAAAGCATGTTCCAGTCTCAGGTGGGCATAGCCAAGGCGCTGCGGAGCATGTTCCAGTCTCAGGTGGGCATTGCCGAGGCGCTGCGGAGCATGTTCCAGTCTCAGGTGGGCATAGCCGAGGCGCTGCGGAGCATGTTCCAGTCTCAGGTGGGCATAGCCGAGGCGCTGCGGAGCATGTTCCAGTCTCAGGTGGGCATTGCCGAGGTGCTGCGGAGCATGTTCCAGTCATTGAGGGCCATTGCCGAGGCGCTGCGGAGCATGTTCCAGTCTCAGGTGGGCATTGCCGAGGTGCTGCGGAGCATGTTCCAGTCTCAGGTGGGCATTGCTGAGGCGCTGCGGAGCATGTTCCAGTCTCAGGTAGGTATTGCCGAGGCGCTGCGGAGCATGTTCCAGTCTCAGGTGGGCATTGCCGAGGCGCTGCGGTGCTTGTCCCAGTCTCAGGTGGGCATTGCTGAGGCGCTGCGGAGCATGTTCCAGTCTCAGGTGGGCATTGCCGAGGCGCTGCGGAGCGTGTCCCAGTCTCAGGTAGGCATTGCCGAGGTGCTGCGGAGCGTGTTCCAGTCTCAGGTAGGCATTGCCGAGGCGCTGCGGTGCATGTTCCAGTCTCAGGTGGGCATTGCTGAGGCGCTGTGGAGCATGTTCCAGTCTCAGGTAGGCATTACCGAGGCGCTGCGGTACATGTTCCAGTCTCAGGTGGGCATTGCCGAGGCGCTGCGGAGCATGTTCCAGTCATTGAGGGCCATTGCCGAGGCGCTGCGGAGCATGTTCCAGTCTCAGGTAGGCATTGCCGAGGCGCTGCGGAGCATGTTCCAGTCTCAGGTGGGCATTGCTGAGGCGCTGCGGTGCATGTTCCAGTCTCAGGTGGGCATTGCCGAGGCGCTGCGGAGCATGTTCCAGTCTCAGGTAGGCATTGCCGAGGCGCTGCGGTGCATGTTCCAGTCTCAGGTGGCCATTGCCGAGGCATGCGGAGCATGTTCCAGTCTCAGGTGGGCATTGCCGAGGCACTGCAAAGCATGTTCCAGTCTCAGGTGGGCATTGCCGAGGCACTGCAGAGCATGTTCCAGTCTCAGGTGGGCATTGCCGAGGCACTGCAAAGCATGTTCCAGTCTCAGGTGGGCATAGCCGAGGCACTGCGGAGCATGTTCCGGTCTCAGGTGGACATTGCCGAGGCGCTGCGGAGCATGTTCCAGTCTCAGATGGGCATAGCCGAGGCGCTGCGGAGCATGTTCCAGTCTCAGGTGGGCATTGCCGAGGCACTGCAAAGCATGTTCCAGTCTCAGGTGGGCATTGCCGAGGCACTGCAGAGCATGTTCCAGTCTCAGGTGGGCATTGCCGAGGCACTGCAGAGCATGTTCCAGTCTCAGGTGGGCATTGCCGAGGCACTGCAGAGCATGTTCCAGTCTCAGGTGGGCATTGCCGAGGCACTGCAAAGCATGTTCCAGTCTCAGGTGGGCATAGCCGAGGCGCTGCGGAGCATGTTCCAGTCTCAGGAGGGCATTGCCGAGGCACTGCAAAGCATGTTCCAGTTTCAGGTGGGCATTGCCGAGGCACTGCAGAGCATGTTCCAGTCTCAGGTGGGCATTGCCGAGGCACTGCAAAGCATGTTCCAGTCTCAGGTGGGCATAGCCGAGGCGCTGCGGAGCATGTTCCAGTCTCAGATGGGCATAGCCGAGGCGCTGCGGAGCATGTTCCAGTCTCAGGTGGGCATAGCCGAGGCGCTGCGGAGCATGTTCGAGTCTCAGGTGGGCATTGCCGAGGCACTGCAAAGCATGTTCCAGTCTCAGGTGGGCATTGCCGAGGCACTGCAGAGCATGTTCCAGTCTCAGGTGGGCATTGCCGAGGCACTGCAAAGCATGTTCCAGTCTCAGCTGGGCATAACCGAGGCGCTGCGGAGCATGTTCCAGTCTCAGGTGGGCATTGCCGAGGCGCTGCGGTGCATGTTCCAGTCTCAGGTGGGCATTGCCAAGCCGCTGCGGAGCGTGTCCCAGTCACAGGTGGGCATTGCCGAGGCGCTGCGGAGCATGTTCCAGTCTCAGGTGGGCATTGCCGAGACGCTGCGGTGCATGCTCTAGTCTCAGATGGGCTTTGCCGAGGTGCTGCGGAGCGTGTCCCAGTCTGAGGTGGGCATTGCCAAGCTGCTGCGGAGCATGTTCCAGTCTCAGGTGGGCATTGCTGAGGCGCTGCGGAGCATGTTCCAGTCTCAGATGGGCATTGCCAAGCTGCTACGGAGCATGTTCCAGTCTCAGGTGGGCATTGCAGAGGTGCTGCGGAGCGTGTCCCAGTCTCAGGTGGGCATTGCCAAGCTGCTACGGAGCATGTTCCAGTCTCAGGTGGGCATTGCTGAGGCGCTGCGGAGCATGTTCCAGTCACTGAGGGGCATTGCCGAGGCGCTGCGGAGCATGTTCCAGACTCAGGTGGGCATTGCCGAGGTGCTGCGGAGCATGTTCCAGTCTCAGGTGGGCATTGCTGAGGCGCTGCGGAGCATGTTCCAGTCTCAGGCGGGCATTGCCGAGGCGCTGCGGAGCATGTTCCAGTCTCAGGTGGGCATTGCCGAGGCTCTGCGGTGCATGTTCCAGTCTCAGGTGGGCATTGCCGAGGCTCTGCGGAGCGTGTTCCAGTCATTGAGGGCCATTGCCGAGCTGCTGCGGAGCATTATCCAGTCTCAGGTGGGCATTGCCGAGGCGCTGCGGTGCATGTTCCAGTCTCAGGTGGGCATTGCCGAGGCTCTGCGGAGCATGTTCCAGTCATTGAGGGCCATTGCCGAGGTGCTGCGGAGCATGTTCCAGTCTGAGGTGGGCATTGCTGAGGCGCTGCGGTGCATGTTCCAGTCTCAGGTGGGCATTGCCGAGGCGTGCGGAGCGTGTCCCAGTCTCAGGTAGGCATTGCCGAGGCGCTGCGGTGCATGTTCCAGTCTCAGGTGGGCATTGCCGAGGCACTGCAGAGCATGTTCCAGTCTCAGGTGGGCATTGCCGAGGCACTGAAAAGCATGTTCCAGTCTCAGGTGGGCATTGCCGAGGCACTGCAGAGCATGTTCCAGTCTCAGGTGGGCATTGCCGAGGCACTGCAAAGCATGTTCCAGTCTCAGGTGGGCATAGCCAAGGCGCTGCGGAGCATGTTCCAGTCTCAGGTGGGCATTGCCGAGGCGCTGCGGAGCATGCTCCAGTCTCAGGTGGGCATAGCCGAGGCGCTGCGGAGCATGTTCCAGTCTCAGGTGGGCATTGCCGAGGTGCTGCGGAGCATGTTCCAGTCATTGAGGGCCATTGCCGAGGCGCTGCGGAGCATGTTCCAGTCTCAGGTGGGCATTGCCGAGGTGCTGCGGAGCATGTTCCAGTCTCAGGTGGGCATTGCCGAGGTGCTGTGGAGCATGTCCCAGTCTCAGGTGGGCATTGCTGAGGCGCTGCGGAGCATGTTCCAGTCTCAGGTAGGTATTGCCGAGGCGCTGCGGAGCATGTTCCAGTCTCAGGTGGGCATTGCCGAGGCGCTGCGGTGCTTGTCCCAGTCTCAGGTGGGCATTGCTGAGGCGCTGCGGAGCATGTTCCAGTCTCAGGTGGGCATTGCCGAGGCACTGCGGAGCGTGTCCCAGTCTCAGGTAGGCATTGCCGAGGTGCTGCGGAGCGTGTTCCAGTCTCAGGTAGGCATTGCCGAGGCGCTGCGGTGCATGTTCCAGTCTCAGGTGGGCATTGCTGAGGCGCTGTGGAGCATGTTCCAGTCTCAGGTAGGCATTACCGAGGCGCTGCGGTGCATGTTCCAGTCTCAGGTGGGCATTGCCGAGGCGCTGCGGAGCATGTTCCAGTCATTGAGGGCCATTGCCGAGGCGCTGCGGAGCATGTTCCAGTCTCAGGTAGGCATTGCCGAGGCGCTGCGGAGCATGTTCCAGTCTCAGGTGGGCATTGCTGAGGCGCTGCGGAGCATGTTCCAATCTCAGGTAGGCATTGCCGAGGCGCTGCGGTGCATGTTCCAGTCTCAGGTGGGCATTGCCGAGGCGCTGCGGAGCATGTTCCAGTCTCAGGTAGGCATTGCCGAGGCGCTGCGGTGCATGTTCCAGTCTCAGGTGGCCATTGCCGAGGCATGCGGAGCATGTTCCAGTCTCAGGTGGGCATTGCCGAGGCACTGCAAAGCATGTTCCAGTCTCAGGTGGGCATTGCCGAGGCACTGCAGAGCATGTTCCAGTCTCAGGTGGGCATTGCCGAGGCACTGCAAAGCATGTTCCAGTCTCAGGTGGGCATAGCCGAGGCACTGCGGAGCATGTTCCGGTCTCAGGTGGACATTGCCGAGGCGCTGCGGAGCATGTTCCAGTCTCAGATGGGCATAGCCGAGGAGCTGCGGAGCATGTTCCAGTCTCAGGTGGGCATTGCCGAGGCACTGCAAAGCATGTTCCAGTCTCAGGTGGGCATTGCCGAGGCACTGCAGATCATGTTCCAGTCTCAGGTGGGCATTGCCGAGGCACTGCAGAGCATGTTCCAGTCTCAGGTGGGCATTGCCGAGGCACTGCAAAGCATGTTCCAGTCTCAGGTGGGCATTGCCGAGGCACTGCAGAGCATGTTCCAGTCTCAGGTGGGCATTGCCGAGGCACTGCAAAGCATGTTCCAGTCTCAGGTGGGCATAGCCGAGGCGCTGCGGAGCATGTTCCAGTCTCAGGAGGGCATTGCCGAGGCACTGCAAAGCATGTTCCAGTTTCAGGTGGGCATTGCCGAGGCACTGCAGAGCATGTTCCAGTCTCAGGTGGGCATTGCCGAGGCACTGCAAAGCATGTTCCAGTCTCAGGTGGGCATAGCCGAGGCGCTGCGGAGCATGTTCCAGTCTCAGATGGGCATAGCCGAGGCGCTGCGGAGCATGTTCCAGTCTCAGGTGGGCATAGCCGAGGCGCTGCGGAGCATGTTCGAGTCTCAGGTGGGCATTGCCGAGGCACTGCAAAGCATGTTCCAGTCTCAGGTGGGCATTGCCGAGGCACTGCAGAGCATGTTCCAGTCTCAGGTGGGCATTGCCGAGGCACTGCAAAGCATGTTCCAGTCTCAGCTGGGCATAACCGAGGCGCTGCGGAGCATGTTCCAGTCTCAGGTGGGCATTGCCGAGGCGCTGCGGTGCATGTTCCAGTCTCAGGTGGGCATTGCCAAGCCGCTGCGGAGCGTGTCCCAGTCACAGGTGGGCATTGCCGAGGCGCTGCGGAGCATGTTCCAGTCTCAGGTGGGCATTGCCGAGACGCTGCGGTGCATGCTCCAGTCTCAGATGGGCTTTGCCGAGGTGCTGCGGAGCGTGTCCCAGTCTGAGGTGGGCATTGCCAAGCTGCTGCGGAGCATGTTCCAGTCTCAGGTGGGCATTGCTGAGGCGCTGCGGAGCATGTTCCAGTCTCAGATGGGCATTGCCAAGCTGCTACGGAGCATGTTCCAGTCTCAGGTGGGCATTGCAGAGGTGCTGCGGAGCGTGTCCCAGTCTCAGGTGGGCATTGCCAAGCTGCTACGGAGCATGTTCCAGTCTCAGGTGGGCATTGCTGAGGCGCTGCGGAGCATGTTCCAGTCACTGAGGGGCATTGCCGAGGCGCTGCGGAGCATGTTCCAGACTCAGGTGGGCATTGCCGAGGTGCTGCGGAGCATGTTCCAGTCTCAGGTGGGCATTGCTGAGGCGCTGCGGAGCATGTTCCAGTCTCAGGTGGGCATTGCTGAGGCGCTGCGGAGCATGTTCCAGTCACTGAGGGGCATTGCTCAGGTGCTGCGGAGCATGTCCCAGTCTCAGGTGGGCATTGCCGAGGCACTGCGGTGCATGTCCCAGTCTCAGGTGGGCATTGCCGAGGCGCTGCGGTGCATGTTCCAGTCTCAGGTGGGCATTGCCAAGCCGCTGCGGAGCGTGTCCCAGTTTCAGGTGGGCATTGCCGAGACGCTGCGGTGCATGCTCCAGTCTCAGGTGGGCATTGCCGAGGCGCTGCGGAGCATGTCCCAGTCTCAGGTGGGCATTGCCGAGGCGCTGCGGAGCATGTACCAGTCTCAGGTGGGCATTGCCGAGGCGCTGCGGAGCATGTCCCAGTCTCAGGTGGGCATTGCTGAGGCGCTGCGGAGCATGTTCCAGTCTCAGGTGGGCATTGCCGAGGCGCTGCGGAGCATGTCCCAGTCTCAGGTGGGCATTGCCGAGGCACTGCAAAGCATGTTCCAGTCTCAGGTGGGCATTGCCGAGGCGCTGCGGAGCATGTTCCAGTCTCAGATGGGCATTGCCGAGGCACTGCAAAGCATGTTCCAGTCTCAGGTGGGCATTGCCGAGGCACTGCAAAGCATGTTCCAGTCTCAGGTGGGCATTGCGGAGGCACTGCAAAGCATGTTCCAGTCTCAGGTGGGCATTGCCGAGGCGCTGCGGAGCATGTTCCAGTCTCAGATGGGCATAGCCGAGGCGCTGCGGAGCATGTTCCAGTCTCAGGTGGGCATTGCCGAGGCGCTGCGGTGCATGTTCCAGTCTCAGGTGGGCATTGCCGAGGCGCTGCGGAGCGTGTTCCAGTCATTGAGGGCCATTGCCGAGGTGCTGCGGAGCATGTTCCAGTCTCAGGTGGGCATTGCTGAGGCGCTGCGGTGCATGTTCCAGTCTCAGGTGGGCATTGCCGAGGCGTGCGGAGCGTGTCCCAGTCTCAGGTAGGCAATGCCGAGGCGCTGCGGAGCATGTTCCAGTCTCAGGTGGGCATTGCCGAGGCACTGCAAAGCATGTTCCAGTCTCAGCTGGGCATAACCGAGGCGCTGCGGAGCATGTTCCAGTCTCAGGTGGGCATTGCCGAGGCGCTGAGGTGCATGTTCCAGTCTCAGGTGGGCATTGCCAAGCCGCTGCGGAGCGTGTCCCAGTCACAGGTGGGCATTGCCGAGGCGCTGCGAAGCATGTTACAGTCTCAGGTGGGCATTGCCGAGACGCTGCGGTGCATGCTCCAGTCTCAGATGGGCTTTGCCGAGGTGCTGCGGAGCGTGTCCCAGTCTCAGGTGGGCATTGCCAAGCTGCTGCGGAGCATGTTCCAGTCTCAGGTGGGCATTGCTGAGGCGCTGCGGAGCATGTTCCAGTCTCAGATGGGCATTGCCAAGCTGCTCCGGAGCATGTTCCAGTCTCAGGTGGGCATTGCAGAGGTGCTGCGGAGCGTGTCCCAATCTCAGGTGGGCATTGCCAAGCTGCTACGGAGCATGTTCCAGTCTCAGGTGGGCATTGCTGAGGCGCTGCGGAGCATGTTCCAGTCACTGAGGGGCATTGCCGAGGCGCTGCGGAGCATGTTCCAGACTCAGGTGGGCATTGCCGAGGTGCTGCGGAGCATGTTCCAGTCTCAGGTGGGCATTGCTGAGGCGCTGCGGAGCATGTTCCAGTCTCAGGTGGGCATTGCTGAGGCGCTGCGGAGCATGTTCCAGTCACTGAGGGGCATTGCTCAGGTGCTGCGGAGCATGTCCCAGTCTCAGGTGGGCATTGCCGAGGCACTGCGGTGCATGTCCCAGTCTCAGGTGGGCATTGCCGAGGCGCTGCGGTGCATGTTCCAGTCTCAGGTGGGCATTGCCAAGCCGCTGCGGAGCGTGTCCCAGTTTCAGGTGGGCATTGCCGAGACGCTGCGGTGCATGCTCCAGTCTCAGGTGGGCATTGCCGAGGCGCTGCGGAGCATGTTCCAGTCTCAGATGGGCATTGCCGAGGCGCTGCGGAGCATGTTCCAGTCTCAGGTGGGCATTGCCGAGGCGCTGCGGAGCATGTCCCAGTCTCAGGTGGGCATTGCTGAGGCGCTGCGGAGCATGTTCCAGTCTCAGGTGGGCATTGCCGAGGCGCTGCGGAGCATGTCCCAGTCTCAGGTGGGCATTGCCGAGGCACTGCAAAGCATGTTCCAGTCTCAGGTGGGCATTGCCGAGGCGCTGCGGAGCATGTTCCAGTCTCAGATGGGCATTGCCGAGGCACTGCAAAGCATGTTCCAGTCTCAGGTGGGCATTGCCGAGGCACTGCAAAGCATGTTCCAGTCTCAGGTGGGCATTGCCGAGGCACTGCAAAGCATGTTCCAGTCTCAGGTGGGCATTGCCGAGGCGCTGCGGAGCATGTTCCAGTCTCAGATGGGCATAGCCGAGGCGCTGCGGAGCATGTTCCAGTCTCAGGTGGGCATTGCCGAGGCGCTGCGGTGCATGTTCCAGTCTCAGGTGGGCATTGCCGAGGCGCTGCGGAGCGTGTTCCAGTCATTGAGGGCCATTGCCGAGGCGCTGCGGAGCATGTCCCAGTCTCAGGTGGGCATAGCCGAGGCACTGCGGAGCATGTCCCAGTCTCAGGTGGGCATTGCTGAGGTGCTGCGGAGCATGTTCCAGTCTCAGGTAGGTATTGCCGAGGCGCTGCGGAGCATGTTCCAGTCTCAGCTGGGCATTGCCGAGGCGCCGTGGAGCATGTTCCAGTCTCAGGTAGGCATTGCCGAGGTGCTGCGGAGCATGTCCCAGTCTCAGGTGGGCATTGCTGAGGCGCTGCGGAGCATGTTCCAGTCTCAGGTGGGCATTGCCGAGGCGTGCGGAGCGTGTCCCAGTCTCAGGTAGGCATTGCCGAGGCGCTGCGGTGCATGTTCCAGTCTCAGGTGGGCATTGCCGAGGCGCTGCGGAGCTTGTTCCAGTCTCAGCTGGGCATTGCCGAGGCGCCGTGGAGCATGTTCCAGTCTCAGGTAGGCATTGCCGAGGTGCTGCGGAGCATGTCCCAGTCTCAGGTGGGCATTGCTGAGGCGCTGCGGAGCATGTTCCAGTCTCAGGTGGGCATTGCCGAGGCGTGCGGAGCGTGTCCCAGTCTCAGGTAGGCATTGCCGAGGCGCTGCGGTGCATGTTCCAGTCTCAGGTGGGCATTGCCGAGGCACTGCAAAGCATGTTCCAGTCTCAGGTGCGCATTGCCGAGGCGCTACGGAGCATGTTCCAGTCTCAGGTGGGCATTGCCGAGGCGCTGCGGTGCATGTTCCAGTCTCAGGTGGGCATTGCCGAGGCGCTGCGGAGCATGTTCCAGTCATTGAGGGCCATTGCCGAGGTGCTGCGGAGCATGTTCCAGTCTCAGGTGGGCATTGCCGAGGTGCTGCGGAGCATGTCCCAGTCTCAGGTGGGCATTGCTGAGGCGCTGCGGAGCATGTTCCAGTCGCAGGTGGGCATTGCCGAGGCGCTGCGGTGCATGTTCCAGTCTCAGGTGTGCATTGCCGAGGCGCTGCGGTGCATGTTCCAGTCTCAGGTGGGCATTGCCGAGGCTCTGCGGAGCATGTTCCAGTCATTGAGGGCCATTGCCGAGGTGCTGCGGAGCATGTTCCAGTCTGAGGTGGGCATTGCTGAGGCGCTGCGGTGCATGTTCCAGTCTCAGGTGGGCATTGCCGAGGCGTGCGGAGCGTGTCCCAGTCTCAGGTAGGCATTGCCGAGGCGCTGCGGTGCATGTTCCAGTCTCAGGTGGGCATTGCCGAGGCACTGCAGAGCATGTTCCAGTCTCAGGTGGGCATTGCCGAGGCACTGAAAAGCATGTTCCAGTCTCAGGTGGGCATTGCCGAGGCACTGCAGAGCATGTTCCAGTCTCAGGTGGGCATTGCCGAGGCACTGCAAAGCATGTTCCAGTCTCAGGTGGGCATAGCCAAGGCGCTGCGGAGCATGTTCCAGTCTCAGGTGGGCATTGCCGAGGCGCTGCGGAGCATGTTCCAGTCTCAGGTGGGCATAGCCGAGGCGCTGCGGAGCATGTTCCAGTCTCAGGTGGGCATAGCCGAGGCGCTGCGGAGCATGTTCCAGTCTCAGGTGGGCATTGCCGAGGTGCTGCGGAGCATGTTCCAGTCATTGAGGGCCATTGCCGAGGCGCTGCGGAGCATGTTCCAGTCTCAGGTGGGCATTGCCGAGGCGCTGCGGAGCATGTTCCAGTCTCAGGTGGGCATTGCCGAGCTGCTGTGGAGCATGTCCCAGTCTCAGGTGGGCATTGCTGAGGCGCTGCGGAGCATGTTCCAGTCTCAGGTGGGCATTGCCGAGGCGCTGCGGAGCGTGTCCCAGTCTCAGGTAGGCATTGCCGAGGTGCTGCGGAGCGTGTTCCAGTCTCAGGTAGGCATTGCCGAGGCGCTGCGGTGCATGTTCCAGTCTCAGGTGGGCATTGCTGAGGCGCTGTGGAGCATGTTCCAGTCTCAGGTAGGCATTACCGAGGCGCTGCGGTGCATGTTCCAGTCTCAGGTGGGCATTGCCGAGGCGCTGCGGAGCATGTTCCAGTCATTGAGGGCCATTGCCGAGGCGCTGCGGAGCATGTTCCAGTCTCAGGTAGGCATTGCCGAGGCGCTGCGGAGCATGTTCCAGTCTCAGGTGGGCATTGCCAAGCCGCTGCGGAGCGTGTCCCAGTTTCAGGTGGGCATTGCCGAGACGCTGCGGTGCATGCTCCAGTCTCAGGTGGGCATTGCCGAGGCGCTGCGGAGCATGTTCCAGTCTCAGATGGGCATTGCCGAGGCGCTGCGGAGCATGTTCCAGTCTCAGGTGGGCATTGCCGAGGCGCTGCGGAGCATGTCCCAGTCTCAGGTGGGCATTGCTGAGGCGCTGCGGAGCATGTTCCAGTCTCAGGTGGGCATTGCCGAGGCGCTGCGGAGCATGTCCCAGTCTCAGGTGGGCATTGCCGAGGCACTGCAAAGCATGTTCCAGTCTCAGGTGGGCATTGCCGAGGCGCTGCGGAGCATGTTCCAGTCTCAGATGGGCATTGCCGAGGCACTGCAAAGCATGTTCCAGTCTCAGGTGGGCATTGCCGAGGCACTGCAAAGCATGTTCCAGTCTCAGGTGGGCATTGCCGAGGCACTGCAAAGCATGTTCCAGTCTCAGGTGGGCATTGCCGAGGCGCTGCGGAGCATGTTCCAGTCTCAGATGGGCATAGCCGAGGCGCTGCGGAGCATGTTCCAGTCTCAGGTGGGCATTGCCGAGGCGCTGCGGTGCATGTTCCAGTCTCAGGTGGGCATTGCCGAGGCGCTGCGGAGCGTGTTCCAGTCATTGAGGGCCATTGCCGAGGTGCTGCGGAGCATGTTCCAGTCTCAGGTGGGCATTGCTGAGGCGCTGCGGTGCATGTTCCAGTCTCAGGTGGGCATTGCCGAGGCGTGCGGAGCGTGTCCCAGTCTCAGGTAGGCAATGCCGAGGCGCTGCGGAGCATGTTCCAGTCTCAGGTGGGCATTGCCGAGGCGCTGCGGAGCATGTTCCAGTCTCAGGTGGGCATTGCCGAGGCGCTGCGGAGCATGTTCCAGTCTCAGGTTGGCATAGCCGAGGCGCTGCGGAGCATGTTCCAGTCTCAGGTGGGCATTGCCGAGGTGCTGCGGAGCATGTTCCAGTCATTGAGGGCCATTGCCGAGGCGCTGCAGAGCATGTTCCAGTCTCAGGTGGGCATTGCCGAGGTGCTGCGGAGCATGTTCCAGTCTCGGGGGGGCATTGCCGAGGTGCTGTGGAGGATGTCCCAGTCTCAGGTGGGGATTGCTGAGGCGCTGCGGAGCATGTTCCAGTCTCAGGTAGGTATTGCCGAGGCGCTGCGGAGCATGTTCCAGTCTCAGGTGGGCATTGCCGAGGCGCTGCGGAGCTTGTCCCCGTCTCAGGTGGGCATTGCTGAGGCGCTGCGGAGCATGTTCCAGTCTCAGTTGGGCATTGCTGAGGCGCTGCGGAGCATGTTCCAGTCTCAGGTGGGCATTGCCGAGGCGCTGCGGAGCGTGTTCCAGTCTCAGGTGGGCATTGCCGAGGCGCTGCGGAGCATGTTCCAGTCTCAGGTGGGCATTGCTGAGGTGCTGCGGAGCATGTTCCAGTCTCAGGTGGGCATTGCCGAGGCGCTGCGGAGCATGTTCCAGTCTCACGTGGGCATTGCCGAGGCGCTGCGGTGCATGTTCCAGTCATTGAGGGCCATTGCCGAGGTGCTGCGGTGCATGTTCCAGTCTCAGGTGGGCATTGCTGAGGCGCTGCGGAGCATGTTCCAGTCTCAGATAGGCATTGCCGAGGCGCTGCGGTGCATGTTCCAGTCTCAGGTGGGCATTGCCGAGGCGCTGCGGAGCATGTTCCAGTCATTGAGGGCCATTGCCGAGGCGCTGCGGAGCATGTTCCAGTCTCAGGTAGGCATTGCCGAGGCGCTGCGGTGCATGTTCCAGTCTCAGGTGGGCATTGCTGAGGCGCTGCGGAGCGTGTCCCAGTCACAGGTGGGCATTGCCGAGGCGCTGCGGAGCATGTTCCAGTCTCAGGTAGGCATTGCCGAGGCGCTGCGGAGCATGTTCCAGTCTCAGGTGGGCATTGCCGAGGCGCCGCGGAGCATGTTCCAGTCATTGAGGGCCATTGCCGAGGTGCTGCGGTGCATGTTCCAGTCTCAGGTGCGCATTGCCGAGGCGCTGCGGAGCATGTTCCAGTCTCAGGTGGGCATTGCCGAGGCATGCGGAGCATGTCCCAGTCTCAGGTGGGCATTGCCGAGGCACTGCGGAGCATGTCCCAGTCTCGGGTGGGCATTGCCGAGGTGCTGCGCAGCATGTCCCAGTCTCAGGTGGGCATTGCCGAGGCACTGCGGAGCATGTTCCAGTCGCAGGTGGGCATTGCCGAGGCATGCGGAGCATGTTCCAGTCTCAGGTGGGCATTGCCGAGGCGCTGCGGAGCATGTCCCAGTCTCAGGTGGGCATTGCCGAGGCGCTGCGGTGCATGTTGCAGTCTCAGGTGGGCATTGCCAAGCCGCTGCGGAGCGTGTCCCAGTCACAGGTGGGCATTGCCGAGACGCTGCGGTGCATGCTCCAGTCTCAGATGGGCATTTCTGAGTCGCTGCGGAGCATGTTCCAGTCTCAGATGGGCATTGCCGAGGTGCTGCGGTGCATGTTCCAGTCTCAGATGGGCATTGCCGAGGCGCTGCGGAGCATGTTCCAGTCTCAGGTGGGCATTGCCGAGGCCCTGCGGAGCATGATCCAGTCTCAGGTAGGCATTGCTGAGGCGCTGCGGAGCATGTTCCAGTCACTGAGGGGCATTGCTGAGGTGCTGCGGAGCATGTTCCAGTCTCAGGTGGGCATTGCCGAGGCGCTGCGGAGCATGTCCCAGTCTCAGGTGGGCATTGCCGAGGCGCTGCGGTGCATGTTCCAGTCTCAGGTGGACATTGCCAAGCCGCTGCGGAGCGTGTCCCAGTCACAGGTGGGCATTGCCGAGACGCTGCGGTGCATGCTCCAGTCTCAGATGGGCATTGCCGAGGTGCTGCGGAGCGTGTCCCAGTCTCAGGTGGGCATTGCCAAGCTGCTGCGGAGCATTATCCAGTCTCAGGTGGGCATTGCCGAGGCGCTGCGGAGCATGTTCCAGTCATTGAGGGCCATTGCCGAGGTGCTGCGGTGCATGTTCCAGTCTCAGGTGGGCATTGCCGAGGCGCCGCGGAGCATGTTCCAGTCATTGAGGGCCATTGCCGAGGTGCTGCGGTGCATGTTCCAGTCTCAGGTGCGCATTGCTGAGGCGCTGCGGAGCATGTTCCAGTCTCAGGTGGGCATTGCCGAGGCATGCGGAGCATGTTCCAGTCTCAGGTGGGCATATCCGAGGTGCTGCGGTGCATGTTCCAGTCTCGGGTGGGCATTGCCGAGGCGCTGCGGAGCATGTCCCAGTCTCAGGTGGGCATTGCCGAGGCGCTGCGGAGCATGTCCCAGTCTCAGGTGGGCATTGCCGAGGCACTGCGGAGCATGTCCCAGTCTCGGGTGGGCATTGCCGAGCGGCTGCGCAGCATGTCCCAGTCTCAGGTGGGCATTGCCGAGGCACTGCGGAGCATGTTCCAGTCTCAGGTGGGCATTGCCGAGGCATGCGGAGCATGTTCCAGTCTCAGGTGGGCATTGCCGAGGCGCTGCGGAGCATGTCCCAGTCTCAGGTGGGCATTGCCGAGGCGCTGCGGTGCATGTTCCAGTCTCAGGTGGGCATTGCCAAGCCGCTGCGGAGCGTGTCCCAGTCACAGGTGGGCATTGCCGAGACGCTGCGGTGCATGCTCCAGTCTCAGATGGGCATTTCTGAGTCGCTGCGGAGCATGTTCCAGTCTCAGATGGGCATTGCCGAGGTGCTGCGGTGCATGTTCCAGTCTCAGATGGGCATTGCCGAGGCGCTGCGGAGCATGTTCCAGTCTCAGGTGGGCATTGCCGAGGCGCTGCGGAGCTTGTCCCAATCTCAGGTGGGCATTGCCAAGCTGCTGCGGAGCATGATCCAGTCTCAGGTAGGCATTGCTGAGGCGCTGCGGAGCATGTTCCAGTCACTGAGGGGCATTGCTGAGGTGCTGCGGAGCATGTTCCAGTCTCAGGTGGGCATTGCCGAGGCGCTGCGGAGCATGTCCCAGTCTCAGGTGGGCATTGCCGAGGCGCTGCGGTGCAAGTTCCAGTCTCAGGTGCACATTGCCAAGCCGCTGCGGAGCGCGTCCCAGTCACAGGTGGGCATTGCCGAGACGCTGCGGTGCATGCTCCAGTCTCAGATGGGCATTGCCGAGGTGCTGCGGAGCGTGTCCCAGTCTCAGGTGGGCATTGCCAAGCTGCTGCGGAGCATGTTCCAGTCTCAGGTGGGCATTGCCGAGGCGCCGCGGAGCATGTTCCAGTCATTGAGGGCCATTGCCGAGGTGCTGCGGTGCATGTTCCAGTCTCAGGTGCGCATTGCCGAGGCGCTGCGGAGCATGTTCCAGTCTCAGGTGGGCATTGCCGAGGCATGCGGAGCATGTTCCAGTCTCAGGTGGGCATTGCCGAGGTGCTGCGGTGCATGTTCCAGTCTCGGGTGGGCATTGCCGAGGCGCTGCGGAGCATGTCCCAGTCTCCGGTGGGCATTGCCGAGGCGCTGCGGAGCATGTCCCAGTCTCAGGTGGGCATTGCCGAGGCACTGCGGAGCATGTCCCAGTCTCGGGTGGGCATTGCCGAGGTGCTGCGCAGCATGTCGCAGTCTCAGGTGGGCATTGCCGAGGCACTGCGGAGCATGTTCCAGTCTCAGGTGGGCATTGCCGAGGCATGCGGAGCATGTTCCAGTCTCAGGTGGGCATTGCCGAGGCGCTGCGGAGCATGTCCCAGTCTCAGGTGGACATTGCCGAGGCGCTGCGGTGCATGTTCCAGTCTCAGGTGGGCATTGCCAAGCCGCTGCGGAGCGTGTCCCAGTCACAGGTGGGCATTGCCGAGACGCTGCGGTGCATGCTCCAGTCTCAGATGGGCATTGCCGAGGTGCTGCGGAGCGTGTCCCAGTCTCAGGTGGGCATTGCCAAGCTGCTGCGGAGCATGTCCCAGTCTCAGGTGGGCATTGCCGAGGCACTGCGGTGCATGTCCCAGTCTCAGGTGGGCATTGCCGAGGCGCTGCGGTGCATGTTCCAGTCTCAGGTGGGCATTGCCAAGCCGCTGCGGAGCGTGTCCCAGTTTCAGGTGGGCATTGCCGAGACGCTGCGGTGCATGCTCCAGTCTCAGGTGGGCATTGCCGAGGCGCTGCGGAGCATGTTCCAGTCTCAGATGGGCATTGCCGAGGCGCTGCGGAGCATGTTCCAGTCTCAGGTGGGCATTGCCGAGGCGCTGCGGAGCATGTCCCAGTCTCAGGTGGGCATTGCTGAGGCGCTGCGGAGCATGTTCCAGTCTCAGGTGGGCATTGCCGAGGCGCTGCGGAGCATGTCCCAGTCTCAGGTGGGCATTGCCGAGGCGCTGCGGAGCATGTCCCAGTCTCAGGTGGGCATTGCCGAGGCACTGCAGAGCATGTTCCAGTCTCAGGTGGGCATTGCCGAGGCACTGCAAAGCATGTTCCAGTCTCAGGTGGGCATTGCCGAGGCGCTGCGGAGCATGTTCCAGTCTCAGATGGGCATAGCCGAGGCGCTGCGGAGCATGTTCCAGTCTCAGGTGGGCATTGCCGAGGCGCTGCGGTGCATGTTCCAGTCTCAGGTGGGCATTGCCGAGGCGCTGCGGAGCGTGTTCCAGTCATTGAGGGCCATTGCCGAGGTGCTGCGGAGCATGTTCCAGTCTCAGGTGGGCATTGCTGAGGCGCTGTGGTGCATGTTCCAGTCTCAGGTGGGCATTGCCGAGGCGTGCGGAGCGTGTCCCAGTCTCAGGTAGGCAATGCCGAGGCGTGCGGAGCGTGTCCCAGTCTCAGGTGGGCATTGCCGAGGCGCTGCGGAGCATGTTCCAGTCTCAGGTGGGCATTGCCGAGGCGCTGCGGAGCATGTTCCAGTCTCAGGTGGGCATTGCCGAGGCGCTGCGGAGCATGTTCAAGTCTCAGGTTGGCATAGCCGAGGCGCTGCGGAGCATGTTCCAGTCTCAGGTGGGCATTGCCGAGGTGCTGCGGAGCATGTTCCAGTCATTGAGGGCCATTGCCGAGGCGCTGCAGAGCATGTTCCAGTCTCAGGTGGGCATTGCCGAGGTGCTGCGGAGCATGTTCCAGTCTCGGGGGGGCATTGCCGAGGTGCTGTGGAGGATGTCCCAGTCTCAGGTGGGGATTGCTGAGGCGCTGCGGAGCATGTTCCAGTCTCAGGTAGGTATTGCCGAGGCGCTGCGGAGCATGTTCCAGTCTCAGGTGGGCATTGCCGAGGCGCTGCGGAGCTTGTCCCCGTCTCAGGTGGGCATTGCTGAGGCGCTGCGGAGCATGTTCCAGTCTCAGGTGGGCATTGCTGAGGCGCTGCGGAGCATGTTCCAGTCTCACGTGGGCATTGCCGAGGCGCTGCGGTGCATGTTCCAGTCATTGAGGGCCATTGCCGAGGTGCTGCGGTGCATGTTCCAGTCTCAGGTGGGCATTGCTGAGGCGCTGCGGAGCATGTTCCAGTCTCAGATAGGCATTGCCGAGGCGCTGCGGTGCATGTTCCAGTCTCAGGCGGGCATTGCCGAGGCGCTGCGGAGCATGTTCCAGTCATTGAGGGCCATTGCCGAGGCGCTGCGGAGCATGTTCCAGTCTCAGGTAGGCATTGCCGAGGCGCTGCGGTGCATGTTCCAGTCTCAGGTGGGCATTGCTGAGGCGCTGCGGAGCATGTTCCAGTCTCAGGTAGGCATTGCCGAGGCGCTGCGGAGCATGTTCCAGTCTCAGGTGGGCATTGCCGAGGCGCTGCGGAGCATGTTCCAGTCATTGAGGGCCATTGCCGAGGTGCTGCGGTGCATGTTCCAGTCTCAGGTGCGCATTGCCGAGGCGCTGCGGAGCATGTTCCAGTCTCAGGTGGGCATTGCCGAGGCATGCGGAGCATGTCCCAGTCTCAGGTGGGCATTGCCGAGGCACTGCGGAGCATGTCCCAGTCTCGGGTGGGCATTGCCGAGGCATGCGGAGCATGTTCCAGTCTCAGGTGGGCATTGCCGAGGCGCTGCGGAGCATGTCCCAGTCTCAGGTGGGCATTGCCGAGGCGCTGCGGTGCATGTTGCAGTCTCAGGTGGGCATTGCCAAGCCGCTGCGGAGCGTGTCCCAGTCACAGGTGGGCATTGCCGAGACGCTGCGGTGCATGCTCCAGTCTCAGATGGGCATTTCTGAGTCGCTGCGGAGCATGTTCCAGTCTCAGATGGGCATTGCCGAGGTGCTGCGGCGCATGTTCCAGTCTCAGATGGGCATTGCCGAGGCGCTGCGGAGCATGTTCCAGTCTCAGGTGGGCATTGCCGAGGCCCTGCGGAGCATGATCCAGTCTCAGGTAGTCATTGCTGAGGCGCTGCGGAGCATGTTCCAGTCACTGAGGGGCATTGCTGAGGTGCTGCGGAGCATGTTCCAGTCTCAGGTGGGCATTGCCGAGGCGCTGCGGAGCATGTCCCAGTCTCAGGTGGGCATTGCCGAGGCGCTGCGGTGCAAGTTCCAGTCTCAGGTGGACATTGCCAAGCCGCTGCGGAGCGTGTCCCAGTCACAGGTGGGCATTGCCGAGACGCTGCGGTGCATGCTCCAGTCTCAGATGGGCATTGCCGAGGTGCTGCGGAGCGTGTCCCAGTCTCAGGTGGGCATTGCCAAGCTGCTGCGGAGCATTATCCAGTCTCAGGTGGGCATTGCCGAGGCGCTGCGGAGCATGTTCCAGTCTCAGGTGGGCATTGCCGAGGCGCCGCGGAGCATGTTCCAGTCTCAGGTGGGCATTGCCGAGGCGCTGCGGAGCATGTTCCAGTCTCAGGTGGGCATTGCCGAGGCGCTGCGGAGCATGTTCCAGTCTCAGGTGGGCATTGCCGAGGCGCCGCGGAGCATGTTCCAGTCTCAGGTGGGCCATTGCCGAGGTGCTGCGGTGCATGTTCCAGTCTCAGGTGGGCATTGCCGAGGCATGCGGAGCATGTTCCAGTCTCAGGTGGGCATATCCGAGGTGCTGCGGTGCATGTTCCAGTCTCGGGTGGGCATTGCCGAGGCGCTGCGGAGCATGTCCCAGTCTCAGGTGGGCATTGCCGAGGCGCTGCGGAGCATGTCCCAGTCTCAGGTGGGCATTGCCGAGGCGTGCGGAGCATGTCCCAGTCTCAGGTGGGCATTGCCGAGGCGCTGCGGAGCATGTTCCAGTCTCAGGTGGGCATTGCCGAGGCATGCGGAGCATGTTCCAGTCTCAGGTGGGCATATCCGAGGTGCTGCGGTGCATGTTCCAGTCTCGGGTGGGCATTGCCGAGGCGCTGCGGAGCATGTCCCAGTCTCAGGTGGGCATTGCCGAGGCGCTGCGGAGCATGTCCCAGTCTCGGGTGGGCATTGCCGAGGTGCTGCGCAGCATGTCCCAGTCTCGGGTGGGCATTGCCGAGGCACTGCGGAGCATGTCCCAGTCTCGGGTGGGCATTGCCGAGGTGCTGCGGAGCATGTTCCAGTCTCAGGTGGGCATTGCCGAGGCGCTGCGGAGCATGTTCCAGTCTCAGGTGGGCATTGCCGAGGCATGCGGAGCATGTTCCAGTCTCAGGTGGGCATTGCCGAGGCGCTGCGGAGCATGTCCCAGTCTCAGGTGGGCATTGCCGAGGCGCTGCGGTGCATGTTCCAGTCTCAGGTGGGCATTGCCAAGCCGCTGCGGAGCGTGTCCCAGTCACAGGTGGGCATTGCCGAGACGCTGCGGTGCATGCTCCAGTCTCAGATGGGCATTTCTGAGTCGCTGCGGAGCATGTTCCAGTCTCAGATGGGCATTGCCGAGGTGCTGCGGAGCATGTTCCAGTCTCAGATGGGCATTGCCGAGGCGCTGCGGAGCATGTTCCAGCCTCAGATGGGCATTGCCGAGGCGCTGCGGTGCATGTTCCAGTCTCAGATGGGCATTGCCGAGGCGCTGCGGAGCATGTTCCAGTCTCAGGTGGGCATTGCCGAGGCCCTGCGGAGCATGATCCAGTCTCAGGTGGGCATTGCTGAGGCACTGCGGAGCATGTTCCAGTCTCAGGTGGGCATTGCTGAGGCGCTGCGGAGCATGTTCCAGTCACTGAGGGGCATTGCTGAGGTGCTGCGGAGCATGTTCCAGTCTCAGGTGGGCATTGCCGAGGCGCTGCGGAGCATGTCCCAGTCTCAGGTGGGCATTGCCGAGGCGCTGCGGTGCAAGTTCCAGTCTCAGGTGGACATTGCCAAGCCGCTGCGGAGCGTGTCCCAGTCACAGGTGGGCATTGCCGAGACGCTGCGGTGCATGCTCCAGTCTCAGATGGGCATTGCCGAGGTGCTGCGGAGCGTGTCCCAGTCTCAGGTGGGCATTGCCAAGCTGCTGCGGAGCATTATCCTGTCTCAGGTGGGCATTGCCGAGGCGCTGCGGAGCATGTTCCAGTCTCAGGTGGGCATTGCCGAGGCGCCGCGGAGCATGTTCCAGTCATTGAGGGCCATTGCCGAGGTGCTGCGGTGCATGTTCCAGTCTCAGGTGCGCATTGCCGAGGCGCTGCGGAGCATGTTCCAGTCTCAGGTGGGCATTGCCGAAGCATGCGGAGCATGTTCCAGTCTCAGGTGGGCATTGCCGAGGTGCTGCGGTGCATGTTCCAGTCTCGGGTGGGCATTGCCGAGGCGCTGCGGAGCATGTCCCAGTCTCAGGTGGGCATTGCCGAGGCGCTGCGGAGCATGTCCCAGTCTCAGGTGGGCATTGCCGAGGCACTGCGGAGCATGTCCCAGTCTCAGGTGGGCATTGCCGAGGCACTGCGGAGCATGTCCCAGTCTCGGGTGGGCATTGCCGAGGTGCTGCGCAGCATGTCCCAGTCTCAGGTGGGCATTGCCGAGGCACTGCGGAGCATGTTCCAGTCTCAGGTGGGCATTGCCGAGGCATGCGGAGCATGTTCCAGTCTCAGGTGGGCATTGCCGAGGCGCTGCGGAGCATGTCCCAGTCTCAGGTGGACATTGCCGAGGCGCTGCGGTGCATGTTCCAGTCTCAGGTGGGCATTGCCAAGCCGCTGCGGAGCGTGTCCCAGTCACAGGTGGGCATTGCCGAGACGCTGCGGTGCATGCTCCAGTCTCAGATGGGCATTGCCGAGGTGCTGCGGAGCGTGTCCCAGTCTCAGGTGGGCATTGCCAAGCTGCTGCGGAGCATGTTCCAGTCTCAGGTGGGCATTGCCGAGGCGCTGCGGATCATTTTCCAGTCTCAGGTGGGCATTGCCGAGGTGCTGCGGTGCATGATCCAGTCTCAGTTGGGCATTGCCGAGGCGCTGCGGAGTATGTCCCAGTCTCAGATGGGCATTACCGAGGCGCTGCGGAGCATGTTCCAGTCTCAGGCGGGCATTGCCGAGGCGCTGCGGAGCATGTTCCAGTCTCAGGTGGGCATTGCCGAGGTGCTGCGGAGCGTGTCCCAGTCTCAGGTGGGCATTGCCGAGACGCTGCGGAGTATGTCCCAGTCTCAGATGGGCATTACCGAGGCGCTGCGGAGCATGTTCCAGTCTCAGGCGGGCATTGCCGAGGCGCTGCGGAGCATGTTCCAGTCTCAGGTGGGCATTGCCGAGGCGCTGCGGAGCATGTTCCAGTCTCAGGTAGGCATTGCCGAGGCACTGCGGAGCATGTACCAGTCTCAGATGGGCATTGCCGAGTCGCTGCGGTGCATGTTCCAGTCTCAGATGGGCATTTCTGAGTCGCTGCGGAGCATGTTCCAGTCTCAGATGGGCATTGCCGAGGCGCTGCGGTGCATGTTCCAGTCTCAGGTGGGCATTGCCAAGCCGCTGCGGAGCGTGTCCCAGTCACAGGTGGGCATTGCCGAGACGCTGCGGTGCATGCTCCAGTCTCAGATGGGCATTGCCGAGGTGCTGCGGAGCGTGTCCCAGTCTCAGGTGGGCATTGCCAAGCTGCTGCGGAGCATGTTCCAGTCTCAGGTGGGCATTGCCAAGCTGCTGCGGAGCATGTTCCAGTCTCAGGTGGGCATTGCCAAGCCGCTGCGGTGCATGATCCTGTCTCAGGTGAGCATTGCCGAGGCGCTGCGGAGCGTGTCCCAGTCTCAGGTGGGCATTGCCGAGGCGCTGCGGAGTATGTCCCAGTCTCAGATGGGCATTACCGAGGCGCTGCGGAGCATGTTCCAGTCTCAGGCGGGCATTGCCGAGGCGCTGCGGAGCATGTTCCAGTCTCAGGTGGGCATTGCCGAGGCGCTGCGGAGCATGTTCCAGTCTCAGGTAGGCATTGCCGAGGCGCTGCGGAGCATGTTCCAGTCTCAGATGGGCATTGCCGAGTCGCTGCGGTGCATGGTCCAGTCTCAGATGGGCATTTCTGAGTCGCTGCGGAGCATGTTCCAGTCTCAGATGGGCATTGCCGAGGCGCTGCGGAGCATGTTCCAGTCTCAGATGGGCATTGCCGAGGCGCTGCGGAGCATGTTCCAGTCTCAGGTGGGCATTGCCGAGGCGCTGCGGAGCATGATCCAGTCTCAGGTAGGCATTGCTGAGGCGCTGCAGAGCATGTTCCAGTCACTGAGGGGCATTGCAGAGGTGCTGCGGAGCATGTTCCAGTCTCAGGTGGTCATTGCCGAGGCGCTGCGGAGCATGTCCCAGTCTCAGATGGGCATTGCCGAGGCGCTGCGGTGCATGTTCCAGTCTCAGGTGGGCATTGCCAAGCCGCTGCGGAGCGTGTCCCAGTCACAGGTGGGCATTGCCGAGACGCTGCGGTGCATGCTCCAGTCTCAGATGGGCATTGCCGAGGTGCTGCGGTGCGTGTCCCAGTCTCAGGTGGGCATTCCCAAGCTGCTGCGGAGCATTATCCAGTCTCAGGTGGGCATTGCCGAGGCGCTGCGGAGCATGTTCCAGTCTCAGGTGGGCATTGCCGAGGCGCCGCGGAGCATGTTCCAGTCATTGAGGGCCATTGCCGAGGTGCTGCGGTGCATGTTCCAGTCTCAGGTGCGCATTGCCGAGGCGCTGCGGAACATGTTCCAGTCTCAGGTGGGCATTGCCGAGGCATGCGGAGCATGTTCCAGTCTCAGGTGGGCATTGCCGAGGTGCTGCGGTGCATGTTCCAGTCTCGGGTGGGCATTGCCGAGGCGCTGCGGAGCATGTCCCAGTCTCAGGTGGGCATTGCCGAGGCGCTGCGGAGCATGTCCCAGTCTCAGGTGGGCATTGCCGAGGCACTGCGGAGCATGTCCCAGTCTCAGGTGGGCATTGCCGAGGCGCCGCGGAGCATGTTCCAGTCATTGAGGGCCATTGCCGAGGTGCTGCGGTGCATGTTCCAGTCTCAGGTGCGCATTGCCGAGGCGCTGCGGAGCATGTTCCAGTCTCAGATGGGCATTGCCGAGGCATGCGGAGCATGTTCCAGTCTCAGGTGGGCATTGCCGAGGCGCTGCGGAGCATGTCCCAGTCTCAGGTGGGCATTGCCGAGGCGCTGCGGTGCATGTTCCAGTCTCAGGTGGGCATTGCCAAGCCGCTGCGGAGCGTGTCCCAGTCACAGGTGGGCATTGCCGAGACGCTGCGGTGCATGCTCCAGTCTCAGATGGGCATTGCCGAGGTGCTGCGGAGCGTGTCCCAGTCTCAGGTGGGCATTGCCAAGCTGCTGCGGAGCATGTTCCAGTATCAGGTGGGCATTGCCGAGGCGCTGCGGAGCATTTTCCAGTCTCAGGTGGGCATTGCCGAGGTGCTGCGGTGCATGTTCCAGTCTCAGGTGGGCATTGCCGAGGCGCTGCGGAGCATGATCCAGTCTCAGGTAGGCATTGCTGAGGCGCTGCAGAGCATGTTCCAGTCACTGAGGGGCATTGCAGAGGTGCTGCGGAGCATGTTCCAGTCTCAGGTGGTCATTGCCGAGGCGCTGCGGAGCATGTCCCAGTCTCAGATGGGCATTGCCGAGGCGCTGCGGTGCATGTTCCAGTCTCAGGTGGGCATTGCCAAGCCGCTGCGGAGCGTGTCCCAGTCACAGGTGGGCATTGCCGAGACGCTGCGGTGCATGCTCCAGTCTCAGATGGGCATTGCCGAGGTGCTGCGGTGCGTGTCCCAGTCTCAGGTGGGCATTCCCAAGCTGCTGCGGAGCATTATCCAGTCTCAGGTGGGCATTGCCGAGGCGCTGCGGAGCATGTTCCAGTCTCAGGTGGGCATTGCCGAGGCGCCGCGGAGCATGTTCCAGTCATTGAGGGCCATTGCCGAGGTGCTGCGGTGCATGTTCCAGTCTCAGGTGCGCATTGCCGAGGCGCTGCGGAACATGTTCCAGTCTCAGGTGGGCATTGCCGAGGCATGCGGAGCATGTTCCAGTCTCAGGTGGGCATTGCCGAGGTGCTGCGGTGCATGTTCCAGTCTCGGGTGGGCATTGCCGAGGCGCTGCGGAGCATGTCCCAGTCTCAGGTGGGCATTGCCGAGGCGCTGCGGAGCATGTCCCAGTCTCAGGTGGGCATTGCCGAGGCACTGCGGAGCATGTCCCAGTCTCGGGTGGGCATTGCCGAGGCGCTGCGCAGCATGTCCCAGTCTCAGGTGGGCATTGCCGAGGCACTGCGGAGCATGTTCCAGTCTCAGGTGGGCATTGCCGAGGCGCCGCGGAGCATGTTCCAGTCATTGAGGGCCATTGCCGAGGTGCTGCGGTGCATGTTCCAGTCTCAGGTGCGCATTGCCGAGGCGCTGCGGAGCATGTTCCAGTCTCAGATGGGCATTGCCGAGGCATGCGGAGCATGTTCCAGTCTCAGGTGGGCATTGCCGAGGCGCTGCGGAGCATGTCCCAGTCTCAGGTGGGCATTGCCGAGGCGCTGCGGTGCATGTTCCAGTCTCAGGTGGGCATTGCCAAACCGCTGCGGAGCGTGTCCCAGTCACAGGTGGGCATTGCCGAGACGCTGCGGTGCATGCTCCAGTCTCAGATGGGCATTGCCGAGGTGCTGCGGAGCGTGTCCCAGTCTCAGGTGGGCATTGCCAAGCTGCTGCGGAGCATGTTCCAGTATCAGGTGGGCATTGCCGAGGCGCTGCGGAGCATTTTCCAGTCTCAGGTGGGCATTGCCGAGGTGCTGCGGTGCATGTTCCAGTCTCAGGTGGGCATTGCCGAGGCGCTGCGGAGCATGTTCCAGTCTCAGGTGGGCATTGCCGAGGCGCCGCGGAGCATGTCCCAGTCTCAGGTGGGCATTGCCGAGGCGCTGCGGAGCATGTTCCAGTCTCAGGTGGGCATTGCCGAGGCATGCGGAGCATGTTCCAGTCTCAGGTGGGCATTGCCGAGGTGCTGCGGTGCATGTTCCAGTATCAGATGGGCATTGCCGAGGCGCTGCGGAGCATGTTCCAGTCTCAGGTGGGCATTGCCGAGGCGCTGCGGAGCATGTCCCAGTCTCAGGTGGGCATTGCCGAGGCGCTGCGGAGCATGTTCCAGTCTCAGGTGGGCATTGCCGAGGCGCTGCGGAGCATGTCCCAGTCACAGGTGGGCATTGCCGAGACGCTGCGGTGCATGCTCCAGTCTCAGATGGGCATTGCCGAGGTGCTGCGGAGCGTGTCCCAGTCTCAGGTGGGCATTGCCAAGCTGCTGCGGAGCATGTTCCAGTCTCAGGTGGGCATTGCCGAGGCGCTGCGGAGCATTTTCCAGTCTCAGGTGGGCATTGCCGAGGTGCTGCGGTGCATGTTCCAGTCTCAGATGGGCATTGCCGAGGCGCTGCGGAGCATGTTCCAGTCTCAGGTGGGCATTGCCGAGGCGCCGCGGAGCATGTCGCAGTCTCAGGTGGGCATTGCCGAGGCGCTGCGGAGCATGTTCCAGTCTCAGGTGGGCATTGCCGAGGCGCTGCGGTGCATGTTCCAGTCTCAGGTGGGCATTGCCGAGGCGTGCGGAGCGTGTCCCAGTCTCAGGTAGGCATTGCCGAGGCGCTGCGGTGCATGTTCCAGTCTCAGGTGGGCATTGCCGAGGCACTGCAGAGCATGTTCCAGTCTCAGGTGGGCATTGCCGAGGCACTGAAAAGCATGTTCCAGTCTCAGGTGGGCATTGCCGAGGCACTGCAGAGCATGTTCCAGTCTCAGGTGGGCATTGCCGAGGCACTGCAAAGCATGTTCCAGTCTCAGGTGGGCATAGCCAAGGCGCTGCGGAGCATGTTCCAGTCTCAGGTGGGCATTGCCGAGGCGCTGCGGAGCATGCTCCAGTCTCAGGTGGGCATAGCCGAGGCGCTGCGGAGCATGTTCCAGTCTCAGGTGGGCATTGCCGAGGTGCTGCGGAGCATGTTCCAGTCATTGAGGGCCATTGCCGAGGCGCTGCGGAGCATGTTCCAGTCTCAGGTGGGCATTGCCGAGGTGCTGCGGAGCATGTTCCAGTCTCAGGTGGGCATTGCCGAGGTGCTGTGGAGCATGTCCCAGTCTCAGGTGGGCATTGCTGAGGCGCTGCGGAGCATGTTCCAGTCTCAGGTAGGTATTGCCGAGGCGCTGCGGAGCATGTTCCAGTCTCAGGTGGGCATTGCCGAGGCGCTGCGGTGCTTGTCCCAGTCTCAGGTGGGCATTGCTGAGGCGCTGCGGAGCATGTTCCAGTCTCAGGTGGGCATTGCCGAGGCACTGCGGAGCGTGTCCCAGTCTCAGGTAGGCATTGCCGAGGTGCTGCGGAGCGTGTTCCAGTCTCAGGTAGGCATTGCCGAGGCGCTGCGGTGCATGTTCCAGTCTCAGGTGGGCATTGCTGAGGCGCTGTGGAGCATGTTCCAGTCTCAGGTAGGCATTACCGAGGCGCTGCGGTGCATGTTCCAGTCTCAGGTGGGCATTGCCGAGGCGCTGCGGAGCATGTTCCAGTCATTGAGGGCCATTGCCGAGGCGCTGCGGAGCATGTTCCAGTCTCAGGTAGGCATTGCCGAGGCGCTGCGGAGCATGTTCCAGTCTCAGGTGGGCATTGCTGAGGCGCTGCGGAGCATGTTCCAATCTCAGGTAGGCATTGCCGAGGCGCTGCGGTGCATGTTCCAGTCTCAGGTGGGCATTGCCGAGGCGCTGCGGAGCATGTTCCAGTCTCAGGTAGGCATTGCCGAGGCGCTGCGGTGCATGTTCCAGTCTCAGGTGGCCATTGCCGAGGCATGCGGAGCATGTTCCAGTCTCAGGTGGGCATTGCCGAGGCACTGCAAAGCATGTTCCAGTCTCAGGTGGGCATTGCCGAGGCACTGCAGAGCATGTTCCAGTCTCAGGTGGGCATTGCCGAGGCACTGCAAAGCATGTTCCAGTCTCAGGTGGGCATAGCCGAGGCACTGCGGAGCATGTTCCGGTCTCAGGTGGACATTGCCGAGGCGCTGCGGAGCATGTTCCAGTCTCAGATGGGCATAGCCGAGGAGCTGCGGAGCATGTTCCAGTCTCAGGTGGGCATTGCCGAGGCACTGCAAAGCATGTTCCAGTCTCAGGTGGGCATTGCCGAGGCACTGCAGATCATGTTCCAGTCTCAGGTGGGCATTGCCGAGGCACTGCAGAGCATGTTCCAGTCTCAGGTGGGCATTGCCGAGGCACTGCAAAGCATGTTCCAGTCTCAGGTGGGCATTGCCGAGGCACTGCAGAGCATGTTCCAGTCTCAGGTGGGCATTGCCGAGGCACTGCAAAGCATGTTCCAGTCTCAGGTGGGCATAGCCGAGGCGCTGCGGAGCATGTTCCAGTCTCAGGAGGGCATTGCCGAGGCACTGCAAAGCATGTTCCAGTTTCAGGTGGGCATTGCCGAGGCACTGCAGAGCATGTTCCAGTCTCAGGTGGGCATTGCCGAGGCACTGCAAAGCATGTTCCAGTCTCAGGTGGGCATAGCCGAGGCGCTGCGGAGCATGTTCCAGTCTCAGATGGGCATAGCCGAGGCGCTGCGGAGCATGTTCCAGTCTCAGGTGGGCATAGCCGAGGCGCTGCGGAGCATGTTCGAGTCTCAGGTGGGCATTGCCGAGGCACTGCAAAGCATGTTCCAGTCTCAGGTGGGCATTGCCGAGGCACTGCAGAGCATGTTCCAGTCTCAGGTGGGCATTGCCGAGGCACTGCAAAGCATGTTCCAGTCTCAGCTGGGCATAACCGAGGCGCTGCGGAGCATGTTCCAGTCTCAGGTGGGCATTGCCGAGGCGCTGCGGTGCATGTTCCAGTCTCAGGTGGGCATTGCCAAGCCGCTGCGGAGCGTGTCCCAGTCACAGGTGGGCATTGCCGAGGCGCTGCGGAGCATGTTCCAGTCTCAGGTGGGCATTGCCGAGACGCTGCGGTGCATGCTCCAGTCTCAGATGGGCTTTGCCGAGGTGCTGCGGAGCGTGTCCCAGTCTGAGGTGGGCATTGCCAAGCTGCTGCGGAGCATGTTCCAGTCTCAGGTGGGCATTGCTGAGGCGCTGCGGAGCATGTTCCAGTCTCAGATGGGCATTGCCAAGCTGCTACGGAGCATGTTCCAGTCTCAGGTGGGCATTGCAGAGGTGCTGCGGAGCGTGTCCCAGTCTCAGGTGGGCATTGCCAAGCTGCTACGGAGCATGTTCCAGTCTCAGGTGGGCATTGCTGAGGCGCTGCGGAGCATGTTCCAGTCACTGAGGGGCATTGCCGAGGCGCTGCGGAGCATGTTCCAGACTCAGGTGGGCATTGCCGAGGTGCTGCGGAGCATGTTCCAGTCTCAGGTGGGCATTGCTGAGGCGCTGCGGAGCATGTTCCAGTCTCAGGTGGGCATTGCTGAGGCGCTGCGGAGCATGTTCCAGTCACTGAGGGGCATTGCTCAGGTGCTGCGGAGCATGTCCCAGTCTCAGGTGGGCATTGCCGAGGCACTGCGGTGCATGTCCCAGTCTCAGGTGGGCATTGCCGAGGCGCTGCGGTGCATGTTCCAGTCTCAGGTGGGCATTGCCAAGCCGCTGCGGAGCGTGTCCCAGTTTCAGGTGGGCATTGCCGAGACGCTGCGGTGCATGCTCCAGTCTCAGGTGGGCATTGCCGAGGCGCTGCGGAGCATGTCCCAGTCTCAGGTGGGCATTGCCGAGGCGCTGCGGAGCATGTACCAGTCTCAGGTGGGCATTGCCGAGGCGCTGCGGAGCATGTCCCAGTCTCAGGTGGGCATTGCTGAGGCGCTGCGGAGCATGTTCCAGTCTCAGGTGGGCATTGCCGAGGCGCTGCGGAGCATGTCCCAGTCTCAGGTGGGCATTGCCGAGGCACTGCAAAGCATGTTCCAGTCTCAGGTGGGCATTGCCGAGGCGCTGCGGAGCATGTTCCAGTCTCAGATGGGCATTGCCGAGGCACTGCAAAGCATGTTCCAGTCTCAGGTGGGCATTGCCGAGGCACTGCAAAGCATGTTCCAGTCTCAGGTGGGCATTGCGGAGGCACTGCAAAGCATGTTCCAGTCTCAGGTGGGCATTGCCGAGGCGCTGCGGAGCATGTTCCAGTCTCAGATGGGCATAGCCGAGGCGCTGCGGAGCATGTTCCAGTCTCAGGTGGGCATTGCCGAGGCGCTGCGGTGCATGTTCCAGTCTCAGGTGGGCATTGCCGAGGCGCTGCGGAGCGTGTTCCAGTCATTGAGGGCCATTGCCGAGGTGCTGCGGAGCATGTTCCAGTCTCAGGTGGGCATTGCTGAGGCGCTGCGGTGCATGTTCCAGTCTCAGGTGGGCATTGCCGAGGCGTGCGGAGCGTGTCCCAGTCTCAGGTAGGCAATGCCGAGGCGCTGCGGAGCATGTTCCAGTCTCAGGTGGGCATTGCCGAGGCACTGCAAAGCATGTTCCAGTCTCAGCTGGGCATAACCGAGGCGCTGCGGAGCATGTTCCAGTCTCAGGTGGGCATTGCCGAGGCGCTGAGGTGCATGTTCCAGTCTCAGGTGGGCATTGCCAAGCCGCTGCGGAGCGTGTCCCAGTCACAGGTGGGCATTGCCGAGGCGCTGCGGAGCATGTTCCAGTCTCAGGTGGGCATTGCCGAGACGCTGCGGTGCATGCTCCAGTCTCAGATGGGCTTTGCCGAGGTGCTGCGGAGCGTGTCCCAGTCTCAGGTGGGCATTGCCAAGCTGCTGCGGAGCATGTTCCAGTCTCAGGTGGGCATTGCTGAGGCGCTGCGGAGCATGTTCCAGTCTCAGATGGGCATTGCCAAGCTGCTCCGGAGCATGTTCCAGTCTCAGGTGGGCATTGCAGAGGTGCTGCGGAGCGTGTCCCAATCTCAGGTGGGCATTGCCAAGCTGCTACGGAGCATGTTCCAGTCTCAGGTGGGCATTGCTGAGGCGCTGCGGAGCATGTTCCAGTCACTGAGGGGCATTGCCGAGGCGCTGCGGAGCATGTTCCAGACTCAGGTGGGCATTGCCGAGGTGCTGCGGAGCATGTTCCAGTCTCAGGTGGGCATTGCTGAGGCGCTGCGGAGCATGTTCCAGTCTCAGGTGGGCATTGCTGAGGCGCTGCGGAGCATGTTCCAGTCACTGAGGGGCATTGCTCAGGTGCTGCGGAGCATGTCCCAGTCTCAGGTGGGCATTGCCGAGGCACTGCGGTGCATGTCCCAGTCTCAGGTGGGCATTGCCGAGGCGCTGCGGTGCATGTTCCAGTCTCAGGTGGGCATTGCCAAGCCGCTGCGGAGCGTGTCCCAGTTTCAGGTGGGCATTGCCGAGACGCTGCGGTGCATGCTCCAGTCTCAGGTGGGCATTGCCGAGGCGCTGCGGAGCATGTTCCAGTCTCAGATGGGCATTGCCGAGGCGCTGCGGAGCATGTTCCAGTCTCAGGTGGGCATTGCCGAGGCGCTGCGGAGCATGTCCCAGTCTCAGGTGGGCATTGCTGAGGCGCTGCGGAGCATGTTCCAGTCTCAGGTGGGCATTGCCGAGGCGCTGCGGAGCATGTCCCAGTCTCAGGTGGGCATTGCCGAGGCACTGCAAAGCATGTTCCAGTCTCAGGTGGGCATTGCCGAGGCGCTGCGGAGCATGTTCCAGTCTCAGATGGGCATTGCCGAGGCACTGCAAAGCATGTTCCAGTCTCAGGTGGGCATTGCCGAGGCACTGCAAAGCATGTTCCAGTCTCAGGTGGGCATTGCCGAGGCACTGCAAAGCATGTTCCAGTCTCAGGTGGGCATTGCCGAGGCGCTGCGGAGCATGTTCCAGTCTCAGATGGGCATAGCCGAGGCGCTGCGGAGCATGTTCCAGTCTCAGGTGGGCATTGCCGAGGCGCTGCGGTGCATGTTCCAGTCTCAGGTGGGCATTGCCGAGGCGCTGCGGAGCGTGTTCCAGTCATTGAGGGCCATTGCCGAGGCGCTGCGGAGCATGTCCCAGTCTCAGGTGGGCATAGCCGAGGCACTGCGGAGCATGTCCCAGTCTCAGGTGGGCATTGCTGAGGTGCTGCGGAGCATGTTCCAGTCTCAGGTAGGTATTGCCGAGGCGCTGCGGAGCATGTTCCAGTCTCAGCTGGGCATTGCCGAGGCGCCGTGGAGCATGTTCCAGTCTCAGGTAGGCATTGCCGAGGTGCTGCGGAGCATGTCCCAGTCTCAGGTGGGCATTGCTGAGGCGCTGCGGAGCATGTTCCAGTCTCAGGTGGGCATTGCCGAGGCGTGCGGAGCGTGTCCCAGTCTCAGGTAGGCATTGCCGAGGCGCTGCGGTGCATGTTCCAGTCTCAGGTGGGCATTGCCGAGGCGCTGCGGAGCTTGTTCCAGTCTCAGCTGGGCATTGCCGAGGCGCCGTGGAGCATGTTCCAGTCTCAGGTAGGCATTGCCGAGGTGCTGCGGAGCATGTCCCAGTCTCAGGTGGGCATTGCTGAGGCGCTGCGGAGCATGTTCCAGTCTCAGGTGGGCATTGCCGAGGCGTGCGGAGCGTGTCCCAGTCTCAGGTAGGCATTGCCGAGGCGCTGCGGTGCATGTTCCAGTCTCAGGTGGGCATTGCCGAGGCACTGCAAAGCATGTTCCAGTCTCAGGTGCGCATTGCCGAGGCGCTACGGAGCATGTTCCAGTCTCAGGTGGGCATTGCCGAGGCGCTGCGGTGCATGTTCCAGTCTCAGGTGGGCATTGCCGAGGCGCTGCGGAGCATGTTCCAGTCATTGAGGGCCATTGCCGAGGTGCTGCGGAGCATGTTCCAGTCTCAGGTGGGCATTGCCGAGGTGCTGCGGAGCATGTCCCAGTCTCAGGTGGGCATTGCTGAGGCGCTGCGGAGCATGTTCCAGTCGCAGGTGGGCATTGCCGAGGCGCTGCGGTGCATGTTCCAGTCTCAGGTGTGCATTGCCGAGGCGCTGCGGTGCATGTTCCAGTCTCAGGTGGGCATTGCCGAGGCTCTGCGGAGCATGTTCCAGTCATTGAGGGCCATTGCCGAGGTGCTGCGGAGCATGTTCCAGTCTGAGGTGGGCATTGCTGAGGCGCTGCGGTGCATGTTCCAGTCTCAGGTGGGCATTGCCGAGGCGTGCGGAGCGTGTCCCAGTCTCAGGTAGGCATTGCCGAGGCGCTGCGGTGCATGTTCCAGTCTCAGGTGGGCATTGCCGAGGCACTGCAGAGCATGTTCCAGTCTCAGGTGGGCATTGCCGAGGCACTGAAAAGCATGTTCCAGTCTCAGGTGGGCATTGCCGAGGCACTGCAGAGCATGTTCCAGTCTCAGGTGGGCATTGCCGAGGCACTGCAAAGCATGTTCCAGTCTCAGGTGGGCATAGCCAAGGCGCTGCGGAGCATGTTCCAGTCTCAGGTGGGCATTGCCGAGGCGCTGCGGAGCATGTTCCAGTCTCAGGTGGGCATAGCCGAGGCGCTGCGGAGCATGTTCCAGTCTCAGGTGGGCATAGCCGAGGCGCTGCGGAGCATGTTCCAGTCTCAGGTGGGCATTGCCGAGGTGCTGCGGAGCATGTTCCAGTCATTGAGGGCCATTGCCGAGGCGCTGCGGAGCATGTTCCAGTCTCAGGTGGGCATTGCCGAGGCGCTGCGGAGCATGTTCCAGTCTCAGGTGGGCATTGCCGAGCTGCTGTGGAGCATGTCCCAGTCTCAGGTGGGCATTGCTGAGGCGCTGCGGAGCATGTTCCAGTCTCAGGTGGGCATTGCCGAGGCGCTGCGGAGCGTGTCCCAGTCTCAGGTAGGCATTGCCGAGGTGCTGCGGAGCGTGTTCCAGTCTCAGGTAGGCATTGCCGAGGCGCTGCGGTGCATGTTCCAGTCTCAGGTGGGCATTGCTGAGGCGCTGTGGAGCATGTTCCAGTCTCAGGTAGGCATTACCGAGGCGCTGCGGTGCATGTTCCAGTCTCAGGTGGGCATTGCCGAGGCGCTGCGGAGCATGTTCCAGTCATTGAGGGCCATTGCCGAGGCGCTGCGGAGCATGTTCCAGTCTCAGGTAGGCATTGCCGAGGCGCTGCGGAGCATGTTCCAGTCTCAGGTGGGCATTGCCAAGCCGCTGCGGAGCGTGTCCCAGTTTCAGGTGGGCATTGCCGAGACGCTGCGGTGCATGCTCCAGTCTCAGGTGGGCATTGCCGAGGCGCTGCGGAGCATGTTCCAGTCTCAGATGGGCATTGCCGAGGCGCTGCGGAGCATGTTCCAGTCTCAGGTGGGCATTGCCGAGGCGCTGCGGAGCATGTCCCAGTCTCAGGTGGGCATTGCTGAGGCGCTGCGGAGCATGTTCCAGTCTCAGGTGGGCATTGCCGAGGCGCTGCGGAGCATGTCCCAGTCTCAGGTGGGCATTGCCGAGGCACTGCAAAGCATGTTCCAGTCTCAGGTGGGCATTGCCGAGGCGCTGCGGAGCATGTTCCAGTCTCAGATGGGCATTGCCGAGGCACTGCAAAGCATGTTCCAGTCTCAGGTGGGCATTGCCGAGGCACTGCAAAGCATGTTCCAGTCTCAGGTGGGCATTGCCGAGGCACTGCAAAGCATGTTCCAGTCTCAGGTGGGCATTGCCGAGGCGCTGCGGAGCATGTTCCAGTCTCAGATGGGCATAGCCGAGGCGCTGCGGAGCATGTTCCAGTCTCAGGTGGGCATTGCCGAGGCGCTGCGGTGCATGTTCCAGTCTCAGGTGGGCATTGCCGAGGCGCTGCGGAGCGTGTTCCAGTCATTGAGGGCCATTGCCGAGGTGCTGCGGAGCATGTTCCAGTCTCAGGTGGGCATTGCTGAGGCGCTGCGGTGCATGTTCCAGTCTCAGGTGGGCATTGCCGAGGCGTGCGGAGCGTGTCCCAGTCTCAGGTAGGCAATGCCGAGGCGCTGCGGAGCATGTTCCAGTCTCAGGTGGGCATTGCCGAGGCGCTGCGGAGCATGTTCCAGTCTCAGGTGGGCATTGCCGAGGCGCTGCGGAGCATGTTCCAGTCTCAGGTTGGCATAGCCGAGGCGCTGCGGAGCATGTTCCAGTCTCAGGTGGGCATTGCCGAGGTGCTGCGGAGCATGTTCCAGTCATTGAGGGCCATTGCCGAGGCGCTGCAGAGCATGTTCCAGTCTCAGGTGGGCATTGCCGAGGTGCTGCGGAGCATGTTCCAGTCTCGGGGGGGCATTGCCGAGGTGCTGTGGAGGATGTCCCAGTCTCAGGTGGGGATTGCTGAGGCGCTGCGGAGCATGTTCCAGTCTCAGGTAGGTATTGCCGAGGCGCTGCGGAGCATGTTCCAGTCTCAGGTGGGCATTGCCGAGGCGCTGCGGAGCTTGTCCCCGTCTCAGGTGGGCATTGCTGAGGCGCTGCGGAGCATGTTCCAGTCTCAGGTGGGCATTGCTGAGGCGCTGCGGAGCATGTTCCAGTCTCAGGTGGGCATTGCCGAGGCGCTGCGGAGCGTGTTCCAGTCTCAGGTGGGCATTGCCGAGGCGCTGCGGAGCATGTTCCAGTCTCAGGTGGGCATTGCTGAGGTGCTGCGGAGCATGTTCCAGTCTCAGGTGGGCATTGCCGAGGCGCTGCGGAGCATGTTCCAGTCTCACGTGGGCATTGCCGAGGCGCTGCGGTGCATGTTCCAGTCATTGAGGGCCATTGCCGAGGTGCTGCGGTGCATGTTCCAGTCTCAGGTGGGCATTGCTGAGGCGCTGCGGAGCATGTTCCAGTCTCAGATAGGCATTGCCGAGGCGCTGCGGTGCATGTTCCAGTCTCAGGTGGGCATTGCCGAGGCGCTGCGGAGCATGTTCCAGTCATTGAGGGCCATTGCCGAGGCGCTGCGGAGCATGTTCCAGTCTCAGGTAGGCATTGCCGAGGCGCTGCGGTGCATGTTCCAGTCTCAGGTGGGCATTGCTGAGGCGCTGCGGAGCGTGTCCCAGTCACAGGTGGGCATTGCCGAGGCGCTGCGGAGCATGTTCCAGTCTCAGGTAGGCATTGCCGAGGCGCTGCGGAGCATGTTCCAGTCTCAGGTGGGCATTGCCGAGGCGCCGCGGAGCATGTTCCAGTCATTGAGGGCCATTGCCGAGGTGCTGCGGTGCATGTTCCAGTCTCAGGTGCGCATTGCCGAGGCGCTGCGGAGCATGTTCCAGTCTCAGGTGGGCATTGCCGAGGCATGCGGAGCATGTCCCAGTCTCAGGTGGGCATTGCCGAGGCACTGCGGAGCATGTCCCAGTCTCGGGTGGGCATTGCCGAGGTGCTGCGCAGCATGTCCCAGTCTCAGGTGGGCATTGCCGAGGCACTGCGGAGCATGTTCCAGTCGCAGGTGGGCATTGCCGAGGCATGCGGAGCATGTTCCAGTCTCAGGTGGGCATTGCCGAGGCGCTGCGGAGCATGTCCCAGTCTCAGGTGGGCATTGCCGAGGCGCTGCGGTGCATGTTGCAGTCTCAGGTGGGCATTGCCAAGCCGCTGCGGAGCGTGTCCCAGTCACAGGTGGGCATTGCCGAGACGCTGCGGTGCATGCTCCAGTCTCAGATGGGCATTTCTGAGTCGCTGCGGAGCATGTTCCAGTCTCAGATGGGCATTGCCGAGGTGCTGCGGTGCATGTTCCAGTCTCAGATGGGCATTGCCGAGGCGCTGCGGAGCATGTTCCAGTCTCAGGTGGGCATTGCCGAGGCCCTGCGGAGCATGATCCAGTCTCAGGTAGGCATTGCTGAGGCGCTGCGGAGCATGTTCCAGTCACTGAGGGGCATTGCTGAGGTGCTGCGGAGCATGTTCCAGTCTCAGGTGGGCATTGCCGAGGCGCTGCGGAGCATGTCCCAGTCTCAGGTGGGCATTGCCGAGGCGCTGCGGTGCATGTTCCAGTCTCAGGTGGACATTGCCAAGCCGCTGCGGAGCGTGTCCCAGTCACAGGTGGGCAT
Source organism: Scyliorhinus torazame (assembly GCF_047496885.1). Classification (NCBI taxonomy): domain Eukaryota; kingdom Metazoa; phylum Chordata; class Chondrichthyes; order Carcharhiniformes; family Scyliorhinidae; genus Scyliorhinus; species Scyliorhinus torazame. The sequence goes on along the minus strand of NC_092723.1, from coordinate 84,744,585 downwards.
TGCCGAGACGCTGCGGTGCATGCTCCAGTCTCAGATGGGCATTGCCGAGGTGCTGCGGAGCGTGTCCCAGTCTCAGGTGGGCATTGCCAAGCTGCTGCGGAGCATTATCCAGTCTCAGGTGGGCATTGCCGAGGCGCTGCGGAGCATGTTCCAGTCATTGAGGGCCATTGCCGAGGTGCTGCGGTGCATGTTCCAGTCTCAGGTGGGCATTGCCGAGGCGCCGCGGAGCATGTTCCAGTCATTGAGGGCCATTGCCGAGGTGCTGCGGTGCATGTTCCAGTCTCAGGTGCGCATTGCTGAGGCGCTGCGGAGCATGTTCCAGTCTCAGGTGGGCATTGCCGAGGCATGCGGAGCATGTTCCAGTCTCAGGTGGGCATATCCGAGGTGCTGCGGTGCATGTTCCAGTCTCGGGTGGGCATTGCCGAGGCGCTGCGGAGCATGTCCCAGTCTCAGGTGGGCATTGCCGAGGCGCTGCGGAGCATGTCCCAGTCTCAGGTGGGCATTGCCGAGGCACTGCGGAGCATGTCCCAGTCTCGGGTGGGCATTGCCGAGCGGCTGCGCAGCATGTCCCAGTCTCAGGTGGGCATTGCCGAGGCACTGCGGAGCATGTTCCAGTCTCAGGTGGGCATTGCCGAGGCATGCGGAGCATGTTCCAGTCTCAGGTGGGCATTGCCGAGGCGCTGCGGAGCATGTCCCAGTCTCAGGTGGGCATTGCCGAGGCGCTGCGGTGCATGTTCCAGTCTCAGGTGGGCATTGCCAAGCCGCTGCGGAGCGTGTCCCAGTCACAGGTGGGCATTGCCGAGACGCTGCGGTGCATGCTCCAGTCTCAGATGGGCATTTCTGAGTCGCTGCGGAGCATGTTCCAGTCTCAGATGGGCATTGCCGAGGTGCTGCGGTGCATGTTCCAGTCTCAGATGGGCATTGCCGAGGCGCTGCGGAGCATGTTCCAGTCTCAGGTGGGCATTGCCGAGGCGCTGCGGAGCTTGTCCCAATCTCAGGTGGGCATTGCCAAGCTGCTGCGGAGCATGATCCAGTCTCAGGTAGGCATTGCTGAGGCGCTGCGGAGCATGTTCCAGTCACTGAGGGGCATTGCTGAGGTGCTGCGGAGCATGTTCCAGTCTCAGGTGGGCATTGCCGAGGCGCTGCGGAGCATGTCCCAGTCTCAGGTGGGCATTGCCGAGGCGCTGCGGTGCAAGTTCCAGTCTCAGGTGCACATTGCCAAGCCGCTGCGGAGCGCGTCCCAGTCACAGGTGGGCATTGCCGAGACGCTGCGGTGCATGCTCCAGTCTCAGATGGGCATTGCCGAGGTGCTGCGGAGCGTGTCCCAGTCTCAGGTGGGCATTGCCAAGCTGCTGCGGAGCATGTTCCAGTCTCAGGTGGGCATTGCCGAGGCGCCGCGGAGCATGTTCCAGTCATTGAGGGCCATTGCCGAGGTGCTGCGGTGCATGTTCCAGTCTCAGGTGCGCATTGCCGAGGCGCTGCGGAGCATGTTCCAGTCTCAGGTGGGCATTGCCGAGGCATGCGGAGCATGTTCCAGTCTCAGGTGGGCATTGCCGAGGTGCTGCGGTGCATGTTCCAGTCTCGGGTGGGCATTGCCGAGGCGCTGCGGAGCATGTCCCAGTCTCCGGTGGGCATTGCCGAGGCGCTGCGGAGCATGTCCCAGTCTCAGGTGGGCATTGCCGAGGCACTGCGGAGCATGTCCCAGTCTCGGGTGGGCATTGCCGAGGTGCTGCGCAGCATGTCGCAGTCTCAGGTGGGCATTGCCGAGGCACTGCGGAGCATGTTCCAGTCTCAGGTGGGCATTGCCGAGGCATGCGGAGCATGTTCCAGTCTCAGGTGGGCATTGCCGAGGCGCTGCGGAGCATGTCCCAGTCTCAGGTGGACATTGCCGAGGCGCTGCGGTGCATGTTCCAGTCTCAGGTGGGCATTGCCAAGCCGCTGCGGAGCGTGTCCCAGTCACAGGTGGGCATTGCCGAGACGCTGCGGTGCATGCTCCAGTCTCAGATGGGCATTGCCGAGGTGCTGCGGAGCGTGTCCCAGTCTCAGGTGGGCATTGCCAAGCTGCTGCGGAGCATGTCCCAGTCTCAGGTGGGCATTGCCGAGGCACTGCGGTGCATGTCCCAGTCTCAGGTGGGCATTGCCGAGGCGCTGCGGTGCATGTTCCAGTCTCAGGTGGGCATTGCCAAGCCGCTGCGGAGCGTGTCCCAGTTTCAGGTGGGCATTGCCGAGACGCTGCGGTGCATGCTCCAGTCTCAGGTGGGCATTGCCGAGGCGCTGCGGAGCATGTTCCAGTCTCAGATGGGCATTGCCGAGGCGCTGCGGAGCATGTTCCAGTCTCAGGTGGGCATTGCCGAGGCGCTGCGGAGCATGTCCCAGTCTCAGGTGGGCATTGCTGAGGCGCTGCGGAGCATGTTCCAGTCTCAGGTGGGCATTGCCGAGGCGCTGCGGAGCATGTCCCAGTCTCAGGTGGGCATTGCCGAGGCGCTGCGGAGCATGTCCCAGTCTCAGGTGGGCATTGCCGAGGCACTGCAGAGCATGTTCCAGTCTCAGGTGGGCATTGCCGAGGCACTGCAAAGCATGTTCCAGTCTCAGGTGGGCATTGCCGAGGCGCTGCGGAGCATGTTCCAGTCTCAGATGGGCATAGCCGAGGCGCTGCGGAGCATGTTCCAGTCTCAGGTGGGCATTGCCGAGGCGCTGCGGTGCATGTTCCAGTCTCAGGTGGGCATTGCCGAGGCGCTGCGGAGCGTGTTCCAGTCATTGAGGGCCATTGCCGAGGTGCTGCGGAGCATGTTCCAGTCTCAGGTGGGCATTGCTGAGGCGCTGTGGTGCATGTTCCAGTCTCAGGTGGGCATTGCCGAGGCGTGCGGAGCGTGTCCCAGTCTCAGGTAGGCAATGCCGAGGCGTGCGGAGCGTGTCCCAGTCTCAGGTGGGCATTGCCGAGGCGCTGCGGAGCATGTTCCAGTCTCAGGTGGGCATTGCCGAGGCGCTGCGGAGCATGTTCCAGTCTCAGGTGGGCATTGCCGAGGCGCTGCGGAGCATGTTCAAGTCTCAGGTTGGCATAGCCGAGGCGCTGCGGAGCATGTTCCAGTCTCAGGTGGGCATTGCCGAGGTGCTGCGGAGCATGTTCCAGTCATTGAGGGCCATTGCCGAGGCGCTGCAGAGCATGTTCCAGTCTCAGGTGGGCATTGCCGAGGTGCTGCGGAGCATGTTCCAGTCTCGGGGGGGCATTGCCGAGGTGCTGTGGAGGATGTCCCAGTCTCAGGTGGGGATTGCTGAGGCGCTGCGGAGCATGTTCCAGTCTCAGGTAGGTATTGCCGAGGCGCTGCGGAGCATGTTCCAGTCTCAGGTGGGCATTGCCGAGGCGCTGCGGAGCTTGTCCCCGTCTCAGGTGGGCATTGCTGAGGCGCTGCGGAGCATGTTCCAGTCTCAGGTGGGCATTGCTGAGGCGCTGCGGAGCATGTTCCAGTCTCACGTGGGCATTGCCGAGGCGCTGCGGTGCATGTTCCAGTCATTGAGGGCCATTGCCGAGGTGCTGCGGTGCATGTTCCAGTCTCAGGTGGGCATTGCTGAGGCGCTGCGGAGCATGTTCCAGTCTCAGATAGGCATTGCCGAGGCGCTGCGGTGCATGTTCCAGTCTCAGGCGGGCATTGCCGAGGCGCTGCGGAGCATGTTCCAGTCATTGAGGGCCATTGCCGAGGCGCTGCGGAGCATGTTCCAGTCTCAGGTAGGCATTGCCGAGGCGCTGCGGTGCATGTTCCAGTCTCAGGTGGGCATTGCTGAGGCGCTGCGGAGCATGTTCCAGTCTCAGGTAGGCATTGCCGAGGCGCTGCGGAGCATGTTCCAGTCTCAGGTGGGCATTGCCGAGGCGCTGCGGAGCATGTTCCAGTCATTGAGGGCCATTGCCGAGGTGCTGCGGTGCATGTTCCAGTCTCAGGTGCGCATTGCCGAGGCGCTGCGGAGCATGTTCCAGTCTCAGGTGGGCATTGCCGAGGCATGCGGAGCATGTCCCAGTCTCAGGTGGGCATTGCCGAGGCACTGCGGAGCATGTCCCAGTCTCGGGTGGGCATTGCCGAGGCATGCGGAGCATGTTCCAGTCTCAGGTGGGCATTGCCGAGGCGCTGCGGAGCATGTCCCAGTCTCAGGTGGGCATTGCCGAGGCGCTGCGGTGCATGTTGCAGTCTCAGGTGGGCATTGCCAAGCCGCTGCGGAGCGTGTCCCAGTCACAGGTGGGCATTGCCGAGACGCTGCGGTGCATGCTCCAGTCTCAGATGGGCATTTCTGAGTCGCTGCGGAGCATGTTCCAGTCTCAGATGGGCATTGCCGAGGTGCTGCGGCGCATGTTCCAGTCTCAGATGGGCATTGCCGAGGCGCTGCGGAGCATGTTCCAGTCTCAGGTGGGCATTGCCGAGGCCCTGCGGAGCATGATCCAGTCTCAGGTAGGCATTGCTGAGGCGCTGCGGAGCATGTTCCAGTCACTGAGGGGCATTGCTGAGGTGCTGCGGAGCATGTTCCAGTCTCAGGTGGGCATTGCCGAGGCGCTGCGGAGCATGTCCCAGTCTCAGGTGGGCATTGCCGAGGCGCTGCGGTGCAAGTTCCAGTCTCAGGTGGACATTGCCAAGCCGCTGCGGAGCGTGTCCCAGTCACAGGTGGGCATTGCCGAGACGCTGCGGTGCATGCTCCAGTCTCAGATGGGCATTGCCGAGGTGCTGCGGAGCGTGTCCCAGTCTCAGGTGGGCATTGCCAAGCTGCTGCGGAGCATTATCCAGTCTCAGGTGGGCATTGCCGAGGCGCTGCGGAGCATGTTCCAGTCTCAGGTGGGCATTGCCGAGGCGCCGCGGAGCATGTTCCAGTCTCAGGTGGGCATTGCCGAGGCGCTGCGGAGCATGTTCCAGTCTCAGGTGGGCATTGCCGAGGCGCTGCGGAGCATGTTCCAGTCTCAGGTGGGCATTGCCGAGGCGCCGCGGAGCATGTTCCAGTCTCAGGTGGGCCATTGCCGAGGTGCTGCGGTGCATGTTCCAGTCTCAGGTGGGCATTGCCGAGGCATGCGGAGCATGTTCCAGTCTCAGGTGGGCATATCCGAGGTGCTGCGGTGCATGTTCCAGTCTCGGGTGGGCATTGCCGAGGCGCTGCGGAGCATGTCCCAGTCTCAGGTGGGCATTGCCGAGGCGCTGCGGAGCATGTCCCAGTCTCAGGTGGGCATTGCCGAGGCGTGCGGAGCATGTCCCAGTCTCAGGTGGGCATTGCCGAGGCGCTGCGGAGCATGTTCCAGTCTCAGGTGGGCATTGCCGAGGCATGCGGAGCATGTTCCAGTCTCAGGTGGGCATATCCGAGGTGCTGCGGTGCATGTTCCAGTCTCGGGTGGGCATTGCCGAGGCGCTGCGGAGCATGTCCCAGTCTCAGGTGGGCATTGCCGAGGCGCTGCGGAGCATGTCCCAGTCTCGGGTGGGCATTGCCGAGGTGCTGCGCAGCATGTCCCAGTCTCGGGTGGGCATTGCCGAAGCACTGCGGAGCATGTCCCAGTCTCGGGTGGGCATTGCCGAGGTGCTGCGGAGCATGTTCCAGTCTCAGGTGGGCATTGCCGAGGCGCTGCGGAGCATGTTCCAGTCTCAGGTGGGCATTGCCGAGGCATGCGGAGCATGTTCCAGTCTCAGGTGGGCATTGCCGAGGCGCTGCGGAGCATGTCCCAGTCTCAGGTGGGCATTGCCGAGGCGCTGCGGTGCATGTTCCAGTCTCAGGTGGGCATTGCCAAGCCGCTGCGGAGCGTGTCCCAGTCACAGGTGGGCATTGCCGAGACGCTGCGGTGCATGCTCCAGTCTCAGATGGGCATTTCTGAGTCGCTGCGGAGCATGTTCCAGTCTCAGATGGGCATTGCCGAGGTGCTGCGGAGCATGTTCCAGTCTCAGATGGGCATTGCCGAGGCGCTGCGGAGCATGTTCCAGCCTCAGATGGGCATTGCCGAGGCGCTGCGGTGCATGTTCCAGTCTCAGATGGGCATTGCCGAGGCGCTGCGGAGCATGTTCCAGTCTCAGGTGGGCATTGCCGAGGCCCTGCGGAGCATGATCCAGTCTCAGGTGGGCATTGCTGAGGCACTGCGGAGCATGTTCCAGTCTCAGGTGGGCATTGCTGAGGCGCTGCGGAGCATGTTCCAGTCACTGAGGGGCATTGCTGAGGTGCTGCGGAGCATGTTCCAGTCTCAGGTGGGCATTGCCGAGGCGCTGCGGAGCATGTCCCAGTCTCAGGTGGGCATTGCCGAGGCGCTGCGGTGCAAGTTCCAGTCTCAGGTGGACATTGCCAAGCCGCTGCGGAGCGTGTCCCAGTCACAGGTGGGCATTGCCGAGACGCTGCGGTGCATGCTCCAGTCTCAGATGGGCATTGCCGAGGTGCTGCGGAGCGTGTCCCAGTCTCAGGTGGGCATTGCCAAGCTGCTGCGGAGCATTATCCTGTCTCAGGTGGGCATTGCCGAGGCGCTGCGGAGCATGTTCCAGTCTCAGGTGGGCATTGCCGAGGCGCCGCGGAGCATGTTCCAGTCATTGAGGGCCATTGCCGAGGTGCTGCGGTGCATGTTCCAGTCTCAGGTGCGCATTGCCGAGGCGCTGCGGAGCATGTTCCAGTCTCAGGTGGGCATTGCCGAAGCATGCGGAGCATGTTCCAGTCTCAGGTGGGCATTGCCGAGGTGCTGCGGTGCATGTTCCAGTCTCGGGTGGGCATTGCCGAGGCGCTGCGGAGCATGTCCCAGTCTCAGGTGGGCATTGCCGAGGCGCTGCGGAGCATGTCCCAGTCTCAGGTGGGCATTGCCGAGGCACTGCGGAGCATGTCCCAGTCTCAGGTGGGCATTGCCGAGGCACTGCGGAGCATGTCCCAGTCTCGGGTGGGCATTGCCGAGGTGCTGCGCAGCATGTCCCAGTCTCAGGTGGGCATTGCCGAGGCACTGCGGAGCATGTTCCAGTCTCAGGTGGGCATTGCCGAGGCATGCGGAGCATGTTCCAGTCTCAGGTGGGCATTGCCGAGGCGCTGCGGAGCATGTCCCAGTCTCAGGTGGACATTGCCGAGGCGCTGCGGTGCATGTTCCAGTCTCAGGTGGGCATTGCCAAGCCGCTGCGGAGCGTGTCCCAGTCACAGGTGGGCATTGCCGAGACGCTGCGGTGCATGCTCCAGTCTCAGATGGGCATTGCCGAGGTGCTGCGGAGCGTGTCCCAGTCTCAGGTGGGCATTGCCAAGCTGCTGCGGAGCATGTTCCAGTCTCAGGTGGGCATTGCCGAGGCGCTGCGGATCATTTTCCAGTCTCAGGTGGGCATTGCCGAGGTGCTGCGGTGCATGATCCAGTCTCAGTTGGGCATTGCCGAGGCGCTGCGGAGTATGTCCCAGTCTCAGATGGGCATTACCGAGGCGCTGCGGAGCATGTTCCAGTCTCAGGCGGGCATTGCCGAGGCGCTGCGGAGCATGTTCCAGTCTCAGGTGGGCATTGCCGAGGTGCTGCGGAGCGTGTCCCAGTCTCAGGTGGGCATTGCCGAGACGCTGCGGAGTATGTCCCAGTCTCAGATGGGCATTACCGAGGCGCTGCGGAGCATGTTCCAGTCTCAGGCGGGCATTGCCGAGGCGCTGCGGAGCATGTTCCAGTCTCAGGTGGGCATTGCCGAGGCGCTGCGGAGCATGTTCCAGTCTCAGGTAGGCATTGCCGAGGCACTGCGGAGCATGTACCAGTCTCAGATGGGCATTGCCGAGTCGCTGCGGTGCATGTTCCAGTCTCAGATGGGCATTTCTGAGTCGCTGCGGAGCATGTTCCAGTCTCAGATGGGCATTGCCGAGGCGCTGCGGTGCATGTTCCAGTCTCAGGTGGGCATTGCCAAGCCGCTGCGGAGCGTGTCCCAGTCACAGGTGGGCATTGCCGAGACGCTGCGGTGCATGCTCCAGTCTCAGATGGGCATTGCCGAGGTGCTGCGGAGCGTGTCCCAGTCTCAGGTGGGCATTGCCAAGCTGCTGCGGAGCATGTTCCAGTCTCAGGTGGGCATTGCCAAGCTGCTGCGGAGCATGTTCCAGTCTCAGGTGGGCATTGCCAAGCCGCTGCGGTGCATGATCCTGTCTCAGGTGAGCATTGCCGAGGCGCTGCGGAGCGTGTCCCAGTCTCAGGTGGGCATTGCCGAGGCGCTGCGGAGTATGTCCCAGTCTCAGATGGGCATTACCGAGGCGCTGCGGAGCATGTTCCAGTCTCAGGCGGGCATTGCCGAGGCGCTGCGGAGCATGTTCCAGTCTCAGGTGGGCATTGCCGAGGCGCTGCGGAGCATGTTCCAGTCTCAGGTAGGCATTGCCGAGGCGCTGCGGAGCATGTTCCAGTCTCAGATGGGCATTGCCGAGTCGCTGCGGTGCATGGTCCAGTCTCAGATGGGCATTTCTGAGTCGCTGCGGAGCATGTTCCAGTCTCAGATGGGCATTGCCGAGGCGCTGCGGAGCATGTTCCAGTCTCAGATGGGCATTGCCGAGGCGCTGCGGAGCATGTTCCAGTCTCAGGTGGGCATTGCCGAGGCGCTGCGGAGCATGATCCAGTCTCAGGTAGGCATTGCTGAGGCGCTGCAGAGCATGTTCCAGTCACTGAGGGGCATTGCAGAGGTGCTGCGGAGCATGTTCCAGTCTCAGGTGGTCATTGCCGAGGCGCTGCGGAGCATGTCCCAGTCTCAGATGGGCATTGCCGA